>NC_143565.1:2178970-2482941 GCF_054136105.1 Typopeltis vanoorti | reverse complement strand
TCGTTTTGTTCTCTTCTCCCGGATGCTCGCAGTAACAACCACAAAATTCCGCTTCGTATTTCTCAGAGCTTCGCAGGAATTTTGTAAGCGGCACGAATCAGAACGAGTTGAAATCCAGCGGAATTAGTTAAGCGGGTTTGCTGTACGGACACCTGAACACTGCTAACGTGTGTTTTAATTATTATTTTCGAAAAAAAATGCATTTCGGTATTGGTGGGGTTGCGTATGCTGAAACACGTGACTTCACGTCCTTCGCAATCAAACCATTTGGCTAGGAGTGTTTCGGTGACCAATGTTTTCGTAACGAACGACAAAAAAGCCCCGCGCATTTTTATCCTCTGAACTCTGCGTTTTCCGTTTATTTCGATGAAAAACGCGGAATCAGAAATCTCGAAAACAAAAAATCAAAAATCGGAGTTGCTTGATTTTGTTTTTCTGATCCCCTAATGGATTGGATCCGTTAAGAGATCCAGGTGTGGAATGGATGCCCGACCAGTGACCGCAATTCCCCGAGACGAATTTTCAGCAACATTCGCAGGCACGCGTTGACTTCGGGGGTTAACGACCACGATGGTTGCTTCATCCGCTTCACGAAAGGATCTTCAGCGGATGAAGAACCGTCAAAGCGAAACATTCTGAATATTAAGATTTTCGTGTTTTGTTGCAAGCGAGAGAGGGAGGACCCCCCTCCCCCCCTGCGTTGCAGGAATGTTTTTAATAAATAGCAGAAGAGCTTCATAGCCTGGGGCGAGACTCGACCCCCACTGCTTATCGGAGGGGGCTTGATGAACTTCCGTGCGGGTTCTCTGCAGGAGCGCGTTCAAATGCGCTGTGGGTTTACATCATTTGGGCGGCGGAATTGGCTTTTAAAAGCACGGCCGAAGTCACTTTGAGTGTTCGGTCTCCTTCTTGAACTCAATTAACAAATGTCTTAAGAAATAAGAATGGACGCGAAGTCCTTCTATAAGCAGGGGTGGGGCGCTCGCATTGTGACATCCTCTCGGGACGAAAGCTTCGTGTGGAGTAAACAGCACAAAAGACATTCGGAGATGCTGAGTGCACGCTCGCATCTGTTACGAGAGTTCAGAAGGCGAAACACGCGCGCTGAAATCAAGGTCCGCAGCGAAATCCTGCATTCGACCTTTCTGAGCAGATTTTGTTTTTTTTGTTGTTGTTTCGAATGATTTTAAGGGGGAGGGGGACGTTTCAAACAGTTGAGGACACTCCGGTTTGATTATTGAATCAAAACGAATGTTGGACGGCGAAAAACATCTCCGAGCCTCCGTACCTCAGTCGGTATAGGCGACGCTCTTGGGTCGAATAGATCTGGGTTGGATTTCCGTCGGTGACGTAAGGAACCGTTATCTCTTTCGACGAAAGGTGAGTTAGCCGATGGGTTTTTCCCCACCCGGAAACTCGGGTTTTTCGTCCCCAGAACAGGCAAACCGGCCCCGTGAACACACGCGGATTACAGTCAGGAATATGCCCTTAGGGGAGGCAGCAGGGAGTGACGAACCGGCCGCATTAAATTCGTCGTGAACCCCTCACTTCGGGACTCTACCCCCCTAAAGGGATGGACGAGGTGAATGAATCAAAAAATATTTCGTGAGTTTCAAGAAACGCGAACTCGGTGAGGCGAATTTTTTTTTTTCTTTTTTAATTCTTCCGCGTTCGGATCAGCGAATGGGCTTTCTTTCCATTGCGTTCTTATAGAATGACGTACACGGTGTGTTTGGCCTCGGAATCATTTCGGTAATTCTCAGTCACCGAATGCTACCGACGATGGAGATCGGATAGCTTCGAGGTTGTCCACGAAAGCCGAAATCTCCCTCAAAGAAGTTCTTTCCCTCTAAAATGCTTTTCGACGCTTTAATGAGGCAGTTTCTTTGCCTGGGATTCGGAGGGGGGGGGAGCTTTGGGCTTTTTAAATATTGAAAATCGTGCGGGATCTTTTACGGGGTCCTTCTCTGTGGGGGGGGGATCGAATTGGAGACGCAAAAACGCCGACGAGAAGTCTTTGTGGAAATCGGTCGGCTGTTGTTCCCGACAAGCGAACCGTCCAGCGAGGGATAATTAACGGAAACGAGTGGATTGCGGAAGGGGGAGGGGGGAGGGGATACGTTTGTCAGACAACATTTAATGAGCAACCCTTTTGTGTGCCGCTGCTCGCCGCAGAATGTTAATTTCATGTTTTCTTGACATTTTCGTGTTTTTGTTCGGCGCACAAAAGCGGAACTCATTACGGAACAAATCGCAAGCGCGTGCCACTGTCACCGCCACCACCCTGTGTCATTTTGCCGGGAGGACGTCTGACGAGAAACGAACAACGCGAAGGACACAAAGGAAAAACAAAGTGCGGCGTGTTCTGCATGCCCGACACGTCTCTCAAGATGACGAACGCTTTTTTTTTTTTTTTTTTTTTTTTTGCGAGAGCTTTCCCTGCGGTCCGCGCATGAATGAATTTCCGGATGGGATTGGATTCGCTGCCCTCGTTTTCGTGGTTCTTAAGATTCGTGGAATATCCAGTGATGTTGAATGGCGATCGCCTTGCAAGATTCGTTAAGCGATACATCTCGTGTAACAAGTTCAGCACGAGGACTTTCGCTTAACGAAGCCAGCGCAAGACTTTGCAAAGCGCTTCTGAAACTGTTTCGGGTTTTGTTCTCAGGCATGATGATCGATGTGTCAAAGGAGCCGAGTATTACGTTTATGGAGTGTACTCTTCATGCTTGCGTCTTCCGAAAACTTTCTTTTTCTACTGGAAAGACAACAGCAGCGATCTCATAGCTCCACAACGACCTGTCTCGAGACTCCTTTCTAAGCCGAAATCAGCGTCTGCTTGAACAGCACTCGCAAGAAATCTTAGGAGACGACGACGTGTGTGCTCACTCCCACGATTTTTTTTCTTTTTCTCGCGAAACCCCCGTAGCGTGCACTGCGTTTGTTTACCCAGAAATCCACGCGTGGCAGGTGGCACGAACACACACTCGATCGTCGGGTAAAGGGGACGGGGGGGGTGACTTTAAATTGCAAATCGTTTTCTTGCAGGTCGACCGAGTCTAAACCGAAAGTTCAACAGCTGACCAGACGGAGAAATAGTTCGGCGGAAAGAAGAAGTTGGTTCGGAAATTTCGAGGGCAACGTAAATCAAATCCGTCACTGTGCGCGAAGGGCTCTGCGGGTGAAGGGAGCGACACGTGGCAGCTGTCAAGAGGAAGACAAACACCGCCGAACTACAATCTCTGACCGGAGCGGATATTTCTCGGCAGCGAACACAGTGATAGATCGCCGATGGCCGCCGCAGATAAGTCTGCAAATTCTTTTTTCTTTCTTTCCAGCGCGCTCGCTACAAAAAGGACACCTCGAGGACATTTGCATCCCTCCATCGCGTGCGTGTTCGAGTCGCTAAGATTTCAAACGAGGTGAGAAACCCTCTCGGATTTCCTTCCACTAATGAGAGAGAGAGAGAAAGAGAGAGAGTTTCGTTTACTTTATTTTCTTCTTCAGCGGTGCCCAGCGAATGCGCGCGATTCGGGGTTGCACCTTTTACGCTTCGTCGTTTTCACAAATGCAAGAACGTCACGTGATGAACCTCTTTGGGGGAGTCGAAATTTTACCAATGTGAAAAAAAGTGCACGTTTTGAGCGTGTTTCTAAGCATGCGCAGAAGGTTACGTTTTGCCCCCCCTCAGGAAAGAGGGTTGGGGAACGCCCTCGACTAACGAATTGTGGCTTCGGCGACGACCCCTTAATTTGTATTCTAGGGAAGGTTTGCGCCAAGATTGAACAGGAATCACAAAGGGACCAGTCGACCTTTCATCCTCCCTAGCTCTGAGTGACTACGAAGATCGATGGCAGCAATCCCTGAAGGGGATGTGTTCTGGCCCTCTTCCTTTAATGAAAGCGGTCCCCCCCTCCCCTCCCCGCCTGTGTGTTTCCCTCATCTTTTTGGATGCGTCATCAATCTTAACTGCGAGCACTTTCAGCCATCTTGTCTAACTTTGTTACGAACATTTTTGAATCTGTCTTGCTCTTCGCCGAGATGTATCGCTATCCCCTTTCCCCTCCCTCCTTCCCCTCTCTTTCTCTCTCTGTCTCTCTTTCCTTGATGCCAATGCTTGCATTTCTCCAATCCTAAACGACTTCTCTCCCAGCATGCAAAGTTCTCATTCCCATTTTTCTTCAGGATTTTCTCCCTGAGGTTGAAGATGAAAATCGAAAGCCCTCAAAGAGTCGTGAACTGAAGCAGCGGAAGTTCAATTAGAGGAAGTTTCTGCAAACATCCGTTCCTTGTCCGGGATTCCAACTCAGCAATGACTTTTGCCAACATCGAACCAAAGCGGCGATTTCATTATGAGGACCACATTCAGAAACGTGGTCCCTGTGCGTATTGGAGTCAACCCTCCCAATAAGGGGTCCTCCCATTGGGAAATGCCATTGTGTTAAACATGCTTTAAGTGCGAGGAGGGAGAATTCAGACGTCCGAGTTTTCCGAGCACGCCTGCTCTGTAGCATGCGCAGCTCTTAATTTTTTTCGTTTGATCCCCAACTCCTTTTCGTAAGAAGAAAGCATTACGGACCTCCGGCAGTGAAGTTAGTTTTACAATAATTTAATGCGGTGTAACCACGACGTTCTGCAATGAAGTAAACAAAACGAAACGCGGCGTGGAACAATTTCGACGATTTTACGATAAATCTTTAACCTTCTCCCGTCTATCAATCGCCAAAGAGGCGAACAGTTTTCGTTTAAAAAGAGGTTCGTCAGAGGATTGAGACACTCGGTAATTAATTACGAAGTGTGGTCCCGAAGAATCGTTGCGAACGATTGAGGGGTGTGCACACCGCTTGGCGTTCATTGAAGAGAAACCAACTTGGATTTTCGAAGGGTTTCTTAACGTACATAAAAAATCACGCGCGTTCATAAAATGCACATTTACTGCGAAGTGAATGCCGATCTTGAGGTAGGATTCAAGCGAAGATGTTTTAAGCAAAAGCGCAAATCTGTCCGCTCGATTACGGTGCGGATGATCCTCAATGATCGTGACGGACTTTGCTCGACCATCTGCGCATTTGGTAAATAGTCACCAAAAAGGAAGAGATGGGCCGAGGTAGAGGGCCCCGAAGTAATCTAGCACTGTTCGGGAAGGAGCGGAAGCGATTCCTCATGAATGAGGGGAGAGGAGGCCGCAACTCGATCGCAAAGGTCGAGAAGAGGAGAACAAGCGAGGCTCTCTGCAGGAGCTGATCACGTGGTCAGGAAAGGGGGGAAGAGCGACCCCGCAAATTTGTCCAAAAATGTCCGTGGCTTGTGTTAAAATGTTGGCTGGGAGAGACAGACAGACAGAGAGAGAGGGAGAGAGAGAGAGAGAAGGAGAGAGAGAGAGAGAGAAGGAGAGAGAGAGAGAGAGAGAAGGAGAGAGAGAACGGTGCTCATACGGAGGATCAATAATGAACTGATTACTCTCCACGTAGTAAAGAAACGTCGGCTGTCGACGATCTTCCGCATCGTTTTTAGACAAAATGCAGTCGGATGGACTTTTATTGTCCTTCTTTAGGAAGGGGGGGGATGTAACGGACTTGCTAGCATGCTATTCGGTAAGTGCCGGAGAGTTCGACAACTTGTACGGGCCATATTGCGGCATGAATTCATGGGCAAATTTTGAGGCCCATCTCATCTGGATCGGGAACGCCTGTTGACTTCTTTTCCTGATGCCTTTTCACTAAAGATCAGAGGAGGCGTTCAGTGAACTCTTCTTGAGGGGTGATTTGCCTTCTTCTTGTGCAGAGGAGTTGGGAAGATGCGACGTGGAACTGAAGGGCGAAGGAAGTGGGCCTTAATGAGAAGGGCCTTAATGACATTCGTAGGAGAACTGCGCCTTGGACAGGGATTTGGGGTGGACGAATGCTGTCCCTCAGTCGTTTAGATCCGGAGAGCGGAAGCAGCAATGAGACCGTGTAAAGGCGGAGTGGCTGTCCAAGAGGTCACCGCATTTGGCAACACCGCAGGGCATCGCCAAAGGAAAACACGAATCTCAGAATGACTTGGTGAAGGGTGTTTCGTATTGAGGGATGCTTGGTGTGGAGGAGACTGCCATGGGTTTCATGAGAACCGGGCAAGAATATTTCCAGAGTTAGGAAGGAGGTGGGGGGGGGGGGGAGATTCGCCATTCTGTTGGGTAGATGGACGATTTGCGGCTGCTCACAGGAAATACCCTTCGAGAGGAATTGGTTGTGTTTTCGAAATTTAGATTTATTTTATGAATTTGTGTTTCGCAATTAAGGTCATGGACGTCGGTGAACCACTCGCTCACATTCCTGGAAATTGTGTGTGTGTGTGTGTGTGTGTGTGCGTGTGTGTGTGTGTGTGTGTGTGTGTGTGTGTGTGTGTGTGTGTGTGTGTGTGTGTGTGTGTGTGTGTGTGTGTGAATGCTTTTGTCTCAATTTCATTCTTTAGGTCCACACGAATTCAACTGAATGCCAGAAATTAAACTGTCGAAGTTTTAATCGAAGTCGGCGATCCTTCGTCGAAATCCACGGCCTGTTCCTCCTTGCTGGAACGAATTTCGTGTTCAGCCCAACGCACAGTCGAACATCGCGTTGCTTTTGAGGGATGTCACTTCCTACACGTGAAGCGTCCTCCGACAAGCTCATATCGGAGCTTAATATTGGCCGTGCCGTTGTTCGCTGACCCCGGCCGTCCTTCTGTCCCTTTAACGTCTGTTCTCACCCCCCCCCCTTTTCGAATTGCGATTCGGTATTGCGTGTCGCCCAGATTACTTCGCGCCATCTGGGGCCGTAACGACGACGAGATTTTCCGGGCTGACCGTGAGGGAGAGACAGAGAGAGAGAGAGAGAGAGAGAAAGAGCGATGATGTTTGGATTCCGCTCTGACATTTTCCCGGAGGACGTATCGTCGTTCTGCTTTGTCAAACACCTTTCTTTGTTGCCGTCAGATTAATGTGTTCGCACATTCATCAGCGTATCGTTTCCATCGTCTTCCTTCCTCTCTCTGACCCTCCTAATTAAAAGTGTTCTCTTCGCTCTCTCCTGATTATTCCGCCCCGGAATATGATTCGTTCTTCGTGCGTCGTGTTCATTTGGGCAGCGGCACAACAAGAAGAGATTGTGTCGTCCGCTGTGGAGTGCGACTGTCGTTAATTAAAATGCTGAATAACAAAATGATTTAGCGCGTTGTCTCCGATCAGCAATCGAAGCGCGTGCTTTAAAAGGGGCCAACGAAAACAGAAGGTTCTTTCGATACTTTCACGAGCATCAGGCTTCACATCGCGATGACTACCCGCTGTATTTCGATCCACTGATAAATGCACCTCCCCCTCTCTCTTCCCCCCTCTCTGCCACTGGAGTGCGGACGCCACCTTACAATGACGAAAACGAAAGCAAACGGCTCTCCTCGATGCCGTATTTGTAGCGGTGGCACACACTCACATCAGAGGTTCGTGAGTCGGTGAAATTGGTCGAGCTGCTTTTCTTCTTCTGTTGCATCCGTCTTGTAACTGGTCGCTCAGCAGCGTTCCTCCCATTCCTCTCTTCTGTTTGCTTCCTCTTTATTTCGTAGGATGTTTTTCGCGCAGTGCTTTGTTTTATTTGATCGAAGTTTCTTTTCCTTGGTCTTCCTTTGATTTTGCCTTCCATTATTCTTCTCGTCAGACGTTCATGTCGTAAGATATGTCCGCTCCATCTGTCTCTTCTTGTTATTAATGTCTTTATCAGTGTTCATTTACTTTCTGAAACATTTCTTCATTAGATTTTTTGTGTGTCCATTTTATCCTTTGAATTCTTCTCCAACTCCACATTTCAAATTCCTCCTCTTCTCATTGTTTCGCTGCCATAAAGTGCTCTCCTCCATACATAAGTTCTTAGAAGTTTTTCCTTAGTTCTCGAATTAAGTTTCCTTTTAATACCTTTTCCATTTTATTGAGCTGGTTTTTTGCTATGCCTATTCTTATGTTTATGACTTCTTTTGATCATCCTTCCTCATTTATTGTACTCCTTAGGTATTTGTAATTCTTTACTTGTTTCATCTGTTTCCCAATTAATTCAATCCTCTTTATGATCTTTGGTTTCTTGCTTCCCAGTATGATTTTGGTTTTTCCAACATTTATTTTCCTGCGGTATTTGTTAAACATTTCATTTGTTGTTTGGATTAACTTTTTTAGTCGTCTTCTGATGTGTTGCTACGAATGCAAATCATCTGCAAATCTGAAGCAAAATATCTCCTCTCCACCAATCTTTATGCCGCTGCTTGTTTTTTCTTTAACTTCTCTGATGGCATTTTCAATACATACGGTGAAGAGCAAGGGTGATAATATGCGCCCTTGTCTTACTCCACATCTAATATATGCGGTTTCTTCCTTATTATTTGTTCTTATGTATCCCATTTGTCGTACGTATATAAGTTTGGTCCCTCTTCTATCATTATGGTCAATGTGACTTTTCTTCATAATATTCCGCATCGTCTTCCGATTAACTTAGTCAAATGCTTTTTCTAAATCCATGAAGCATGTTTTTTGGTTCGGCTCCATTCCCTTTCCGGCTATAGTTCTCGGGCTTGGTATCGCTTCTCTTGTTCCCTTTCCTTTCCTGAATCCATTTCGGTCTTCCTCTAGTTGTGAATCGATTCTTTTATAACTTCGGTTTTGTATTATTTTTAATGGGATTTTGCTAATGCGTGTAATTCGGGCTTTTGTTCTGTGTTGGTTACATTGGAGAGCGTTTGCTTTCTTCGGGATTGGAATTATCAGGGATTTTGTGAAGTCTTCCGGGAGATTTTCATATATTTTAGCTATTAATTCAATTGCATCATTTTTTGTTTCCTCATCGGGATTTTGAAGGGCTTCGCTGGGGATGTTATCGATTCCTGAGCTTTTTCAAGCACTTCTTTTATTATTGATGGTCCACTATTGTCTTCACGTTCTGCGTCTTCTTCCTGTTCTTCTCCTTGATAAAGGTGTTCAAGATATTTCTTCCATTCTTGTAATATTTCTTCAGAATAAGTAATTACTTTCCCTTTCTCATCTGTTAAGGCATTATTGTGTGTGGCCTTTTTCGGTTTGTTGCTGATTTTTGTTATTTGGTTGTAAGCTGTTTCTAGATTTCCTTTATTAAACATTTCTTCTGTCTTCTTACATTCTTCATGGAGGTATTCTTCTTTTGCTTGTTTACATTTTCTTGTTATCAGATTTTCTAATTTCTTGTATTTTTCTTTGTGTCCTACTTTTGCTGTGTTCTTGTATACCTCCTTTCCTCCATTACATCTATTATTTCTTCAGTTATCCGTGGTTTTCTTATATGTTTATGTCACATGGTTCTCTTCCTAGTACTTTGTTACTAGCTTTCAGAATATTATCTTTTATCTGATTCCGCTTCGTATTTTCCTTTGCATTTTCTTCTGTTAGTTTTTGGGTGGTTTCCTGAAATTGACTTTTGATGTTTTCATTTTTTAGTTTCAATATGTTGATCTTTTTTTTTTATTTTAAATTTCAGTTGTGTTTTCATTAATACAAGTGTTGTGGTCGCCATTATATAATCGATTTGGTATCTGTTTGTGTCTCCGTGCACCTTCCAGGCGTAACTTCTTCTTTTGTGTGTTTGGAATATTGTGTTTGTGATTATTAATTCCTTCTGTTTGCAGAAATCCACAAGATGTTGTCCTCCGTCGTTTCCCAGTCCTAAGCCAAATTTTCCTACAGTATTATCTTCCTTTCCTTCTCTTACGATTGTGTTCCAATCTCCCATTATTATTTTGTGGTCTCTTTGTTTGAATGTGTTCCAGATATCTTCAATTTGCAAATACATTTCAGCTATTTCTTCATCTTTTTGTTCAGGCAAATAGACCATTATAATATTCAGGTTTACTGGTTCAGATTGGATGCTAATTGCCATGGTTCCGTCACTGTGTTTGATTGTTGTGGTTACTTTTTTTGCCTAAGTGTTTCATGAGTATTATTGCTGCCCCTTCTTTAACTCTCTCTTTACCCGAGAATATTATCCTGTAGTCGTCGCTCCAGAAATCACCTCGATCTTGCCATCTTGTTTCACATATTCCCAGTAAGTCTATATTAAGCCTCTTCATTTCCTTTTTAAATGTTCTCTTATTTCCAACAGGGTTTTCACATTCCATGTTCCTATGTTTGTATAATTTTCTGCTTCTTTCTGTCTGCATCAGGGTTTCGCTGGTTTACGACGTGAGAAGCCTGATTTCTTCCCCTGCCGGACATGATCCCTCTCATGAAGGCTCCATCGCCGATCTCATTTTGATTGTTTCTAGTTTCCATGCTGCTTTTTCTAGGGATATTAATGTGGTAGTTCCCCCTCGCTTTCCACGTCGCAGCGCTACAACCCTTAGTCCTATAAATTGGTCTGGCTTCTAAGTTTTTGGTTATGAGCCTTTCTAAGTCAATTGTCTTCAGCCTCAGGCCAGTACTGGTCGATGCGGCTGCCCACTACCAGGGTTTGTATTCAAGTTTCCCTCTCTTAGCGTGGCTCCTCCCTCATGATGACCTGTCCAGCCTGTGTGGCTCTTCTGGTGGTTCCGCTGGCATAGCTCTCGGGGTCGAAGCACGCAAGCCCCACCACCACGTCAAGGTGAAGATACCATCGGGGGGGGGGGGGTTAGTTTATCGATTAGTTTTTCCAAGGCGACTTGCATCCATCTGCGTATTCCTCGCGGTTACTTAAAGCGCGCAAACATTTGACACAAAAGAAGCAACGATGAAAGAAAGCTGAATGTTTTTGGCAAATCCTGGGAAGAACCGTTTTTATTTATTTTACTCTTTTCTTTCTTTATTTGTGTGTGTGTGTGTTGTTCTGTGTCTTTTTGCGAACATGTTGTCTTTCTTTGGCACGAGCAAATGCCTTGGAGACGTCAACTTAAAATTCCTACACTAACTTTATGTCAGTGTTTCTCAACGGGGGACTTTTTTTTGGGGGGGGGGATGATTAGTCTTTGGTGCGAAAAATATTAAGAATGACGTCTGTCAGCAACGCTGCCATACGAAAAACTACTGAAGAGTTCACGTTAGCAAATGAGGAGAGATTCGCTTAATCCTCGAAAGAGTGAAGAAATAACAGAACATCCCATTGAGTCATGCTGTACAGGGCGATTCACAAGCGCTGCTTAAAGATGTGCTGCTTTTTTATCGCCACGTTTCACATGTATATGCAGATCCTTCAAGAGGAAAGCGCCTTTAATTTCTCGGTTCCTTTTTTTGACTTTTTTTTTCACTCATTTTCTCGTTTCATCGAAGCTTGCTGAAGAAAATATCAGTAAAGGAGGTTGAAAAACAGCTTTAAATAAGTAGTTCGAGTGCGCTGTTTCTACTCACGAAGGCCTTTCCGTACAAGACATTCTCGTTATCATGTGATGCCTAGAACACTCATCGCGGTACAGCGCTCCACCGCCGACAGCCCACCGTCTACACTTCGTAATCTGCCATCTGTACAACGCGGCTATTCACATTTACGTCATAATTCATCAACTACAACACAGCGCCATCTACCGCCACTAATATCAAAAGTTTGGGGGAGTTTGAATAGCGCGCGCGAATCGATTGTAATACTTCCTAAGAAGTCAGCAGCACTCTTTGTAAATCAGTGTGCCAACAGCCAGCAAGTTGCGAGACTGCGTTCTTGAGTTACGTGCTTGTTTTTTTTTTTCTAATGTCGTGTTACGTTTTGGTGATTTTCTCCCCCAACTAAAATGGCGGATTTTAAGGAGCGAAGGATCTGCATCCAATTTCGCTTCAACCTCAAAAAATAAAAATAAAAAAATAGTTCGTAAAGTTCACAGCAAAGTCAAATCAATGATTTTTTTCATAACCAAAGCATTGTCCACAAGGAATTCCCCCCCTCCCCCTCGTCGAATTGTGAGATTCTGAAGCGGTCCACGGACAGCATTTGGCGCAAACGTCCACACAATGGAAGAACTACGACTGGATTCATCGTTCGACAGTTGCTGGCTTACAATGGTCGTTCTCTATTCATCCCCACCGCTTGACCTCGTCCCCTGCGACTTTCTCCTGTTCCCCAAGGTAAAACCGGCTTAAAAATCTCGTCGTTTTGACGTCGTTTCAGCGTGTCATTGAGAGGCAGAATCGCAGGAAGTGCTCCGCAGTCACACTTGAGGACTTTCGGGGATGCACGAATCAGGGAACACCGCTAGGATCGCTGTGCGCGTGCCCAAGGGGACTACTTCGAAGTGGAAACCAGCAGTTAGGGGAGGTTTTTTTTTTTAATGGTGACATTCTCCGAACTTTCGATAGCATTTTTCGGTAAACTGACCTTCTGAAGAAGCGCACACCAAGATTCCTTTCGTCGCCACGACGAGAATCGAACTTTTCCAGTCGATGGGCCAATTTCCCGCCTTTCTTTCAACCGCTTCTTGTGATGTTTTCGAGCGAAACTCAAGCGAAGCGCCAAAGAGACCTTTTCGCGAGAAAACTGCACGAATGCCGGGAAGGGTCGGATCGAAAGAGGTGCCGAATTCGGTTCCGCCATCCAAAAGAGATTTCGAATGCGCAATTTGACATCAAGAAGTAGCATGTGCCTCGTTTTTGCAGATGCACGTGCGCTCTTTACATAGACTTGGACGCTGACTCGGCGAAAGAGTGCTTGTTTGTGGTGGGTTCTCGCGATTTATTGCTTGTCACACACACGCGCATTACATTACCGTTCGCATTAGGTTTTGGCGTGGAGACATTGAAAGGGGCGGGGGAAGGAGAAATATTGGCGACCCCTCATTCGCGAAAGATTAAAGCCTCGATCTTTGCGGGGAGGGAGTTAATAATACAGCAGCGGCTCCAAATTTCTCTAAATTGCGCGTGGCAGTTTACGAGGACTTCCGCTTGCAAGCAGGACGGCCTCGCGAAGCTAAATTTCCCAAGTGACTGCGCATCGCTTCCGATTGGAGCACGAGGTCATCACGCGAATTGGAATTGCGTCGTTTTAGAAGAGAAAACGGCGATGGACTCGAAGTCCGAAATAAGAAGTGGATTTGACGGGCGGGGGATCGTAAAAAAACGTGGGGGGGGGGGGAAGATGAATGCAATCACGATGGTTGGTGGTTCTGCGTACAGGATAAAACGAATCAGCGCGGTGATTGACGGAAATTGGTTCCGGCTGACCAAAGGGGGGAGTTTGCGGAAAGCACAAAACACACGGAAGAGAGACCTAGGAGGATGCGGAACTCCCAGAGGCGAGCTCTTTTTTTTTTTGCGTGAGTGAATGAAGAGGGGAATAAGCTGAAACCCCTGCTCTGCACGGCCAGACAGTCTTTATGCCATTCAGACTTCTAATAATTAACGGGGAAATGTGGTCACACCTGGCAGTGAATATCATCGACTATCTCGAAAGCGAAATCTATGCGACTGCGTGCGTTCCACAAAACACTTTTGTTGGTTCCACTGCACGAATTTCCAGGTGTGCATAAGCGAGCGGGGGAAAAGTCAGGCGATTCCTCAACTCCACCCACCGAGAAAATGAACTCTGACCCGATGCAAATATCTTCCTCGAGATGCTATTTGCGCATTGAGCCGCGGACTGTTCGTAATAACTTTCAAGGGGGTGGGGTGCAGGTCATTGCCCACAACGTCAGCAGTTTTTCCTTCAGTCTGGTGAATGTCCAAATACGATGCCGTGCTGCGTGGGGGCTTTAACTGCTCGTGAGATATCCAATCATGTCGCAAATGAATACGCATCATATTTGATGGTTAAAATATTATTATTATTATCCATTCACAACAATGCAAATATCGCTTACACAAATATGCAACACGACATCAATCAAATCACTAACTGGTTAACCGAAAATGGCATATATATATAAACTCTGGAAAAGCAATGCTAATGGTATTCAAAAACCCCCAAACCCTGCCCATAGAAACTAAATATCTCACTGTCCAACATTCATCCTCCTATACACAAAGCACAGAACCTAAAATCACAACCATCACACAGGTGAAAACAACACGCTATCTTGGACTTTACTTCGATGCTGATCAAAGTTGGAATAGCCATACGAACTACCTACATACCAAGCTTAGGATAATAGCAAGCAAACTATACAGATTAAAAGACATTGCCCCAACCCACATAAAAATACTAATCTATAAAGCATTATGTGAAAACATTTTAAGATATGCAATCACATCATACGCATTCTGCGCAGACTATAGACTTAACAGGCTACAATGGTTGCAAGATAAAATAATAAAACTGATATTCTGGGAACAACCCACTCTTATGCAGGAAGCACGGACAAAATACAAAATATAAGGTGAAATACTTATGCCACTACACAGTAATGTTAAAACACTACTACAGCCCAACATATAGAGTAACCAGAACAACATATCAAATAACAAGACCACAGTCAACAAACTACATAACATATAAGTACAACAATCACAACGGCAAAGCTACCCGAAACTTCTACGTACCTGACATGATAAACAAACTGCCGTTCGACAACAGAAACCTAGGAACATACAGAGAGCTGACACAGGCACTATATAAATATTATAGCGAGAATGAAAATTGGAGCAATTCCTGTTTCTCCCCCCCCCCTCCACATGCACACACGCACAAACAAACCTATGGCAAACACCCCCCCCCTCAAAAACCATCACTACAAGAACACAAAGAAACAAACACATCATGTGTAAATCCAACCCTATTTGCACAAAAAAAAAAGAAATAGTTAAACTGTAATAGCAGTTGAAGTTTTCCAAGCACGTACCAACAAACAGTAAAATCAACACCTGGCTTTCGACCAGTATAGAAACATAACCAAGAAACCACCACCCTCTGTCATCTATTATCTTCCTCAGATAAGCTCTGCAAAGCTTCGAGGAAGAAAATTATTAACTTGCAAGCATCTGTTATTCACAATTGTAATGTGTTATAAATATTATATATAAAAAAAGAACATAAAAAAATTATTATTATTATTATTATTATTATTATGTATATTCTATATTCAAAAATTCTGTATAATCTTCATTGTTAACATTAGAAGAACATGTGTTGTAAATACATAATTTAGAGGCAAAAAAGTATTTTTAAAAATTTTAATAGAAATCCAATGTAGAAAATGCAGCACTTAGTGCTGAATTCTGTAAAATTATAAGTTGCAATATCACTCAAGATGTTTATTGTATGTGCAAATATTTTAGCAAATCAATAAAAAATATTATCATATCAAAAAAATTATTATTATTATTGAATATTAAAATAGGGTTAGCAGGGTTAGTATGTCTCCCTCTCTCTTCTTCTGAACGCAACTCCACAAACCAAAATTTAACTTCAAGAAATTGCTAAACAGGGTTTCTCCAACTGGTTGGTACCGAAGCACCATGGAATGGGGGGGGGGGAGGACGCGATGAGTCACATGAACCCACCAGCATGTCAACACATTCAGTATCACAAAGATTAACTTTTTGTTCCCCCCCCCCCAAAAAAAATAATAATCGTAATTTTGAAGCGGGTTGTAATGGAAGCACGTGCTTACACACACGACACATGACTTTTTGTTTGGAATGAACGACCTGGGTTCAAAGATCGTAACATCTACGAGGACGGAAATATTCATCAACCGAAGGTGGATCAGTTGCTGTCGTAGGGAGGTGGAAGGGTTTTGACCCCAAACCAGTCCGTAATTAACCTGCTAGCCATGTTTGCCGCAGTTGCTTCGATGCCATTTTGAATCGGATTGAAATTGACCCCGCCGGAGGATTCTTCCATTTTTGGTTTAATGCGGTCTTTAGGGAGAAAGGCAACTTCCCCCAGCGTGCGTCAAACCATTTGATCACGTGATTTTCATCCCTGTAACGTAGGCGATGGGGATATCTTTAGTTTTTAAAAATATTAAATCGTCTGCAGCCATTTTAAAATCCCCTTTAAAAATGGCCGCAGACGACTCCTTCCTTCCCGTGACATCATCGTCATCTTCCCCAAAAGTGACCTCTGGTTGTTCTAGAGCCCACCGAGCGTTGAATCGCACTCGCCACGCGGGTTTCCGTTCTGACCTCAGTCCCGCTTCCTAAAGGTCCTTCCAGAAAACTTTTAATGTACGCGCATTACGGACAACTGTTTCGGAAAAGAGCCACGAGCATCGCTCCCCCTTCTCCCCCCCCCTCTTTGTCCTGAAAGCCGCAGGCTAATGTTAATAGCGAGCGAGCGACGAAACAAAGAGAATAAACACTTCTTGGCGGAGTCATTACGGCTAATTATGTCCGACTCCCGACACGACAAAGGGCTCATTGTACTCCCCCCGCCATCGACCCTCAAAAAGCCTTCATTTCCATTGTGGGTTTTCCGCCTCGCCACTTCCACGAAATGAACGCGCCGCCGCTAAAGGGGAAGGCGATCGAAATGTGGGCAGGACGTTTCGACTGCCAGGCAGCAACCTTCTTCAGATGCCCTTCAGGGCCCTGCAAAGGAATCGTCTGTACCGCAACATCCGACCCACCCGTCGCTCCTCATCCCGTTGGGCCGAACTTAATTAAGGCGATTATCTAAGAAATCTGGCGGCGCAGGGTCATTAATTTTCCGTTTAGTTAATTATTTTTGTGTTTTCGCAGCTTTAATTAATTCCGCGAGTAAACAAGAAACGCACAAAAATAATTCAGCAAAAGCTTCGTCGCCATCTTCACTCATTTTTCTTCGTCCGCCGCTTCTTTCTCGCGCTCCGCAATTAATGAAGTGTCTGACGCTCTCCCGAAAGGAGTTCATTTTCAGGCCACTCAGGAGAGAGTTTAGCATAACAACGTCGTCCTTTCCCCTTCTCCTGTCGGCCCCTGCGGAGGAGTTCGCTTCGTTGCTTTCACCTTCGGGCGAAATTTCTGAACGGGGGGGGGGGGTCGCTTGTTTGTTGGAACAGCCACGTTAAGAAGTGACGAGCGGACCTCCTTATCTTGAGGGGAAGTGACCGTAATGAACTCCGCCGCTTGATAGAGACTTCTATCTCTTTTCACGTGCGTCGTAGATGGCTTCTTTCTCTCTCTTTCTGTCTCTCTAATCGCCTTCGACCGTAATTGTAGCCTGCAGGCGTTTCCTCTTCCCATCCTGCTGGTGTCCCTTACAGATAAGCTTCTCCCCCCCCCCCTGGAAGAAGGCAAGTGGGGGATCTGCGAATGCCGACGTGAGCTCCGGAGTCAGTTGGTTGTCCAGCTCAATGAGGATGTTATCAGTGCCGTAGTTGCAGACAGTCCCTTGTGTTTATGCCAGACCTAGGTCTCTCTCTCTCTCCCCGAAATGGCATCACGTGCTCTGCAAACTCCTCGGTCTCTCTGGGGCAGCGCATTAATTGGATTGAGCGTCTCCAGTCGAACTACTGTACACGAGCATCGAGCGCTTTGTGTGGTTGAGCGCGCCCTCTAGTGATGGAAGACAGCGTGAATGGAATTGTGCGATTGAAGAGGATGCCGCTGAGATAAACCATTCGAACTTCCAGCAAGAAGCTTGTCCGTCTAGAGTGGCAACCCCATTGACCTGAGTAATGATTGAAAGCCATATTTCTTTATATGGCTTTGAAGGACGAAAAAAACCCTTCCGGTTTTTTCGTCCTTCAAAAAACGGAAAAACCCTCCACCCCTTATGAGACCTGTTAACTCACCTTTTGAATAAAAGGCCTTGATAAACGTTCCTCTCGTCATAAACGTGATTCGAGTCTTTTCAATTAGCTGAGGCTCCCAAAACCATCCCCACACCAACGTGTCCCACGTGCAGGTTGGCTTGTGTATTCGCACTAGCGACTTATCAACTTTTCCCTTTCATTCACTCCCACCCGTCTTTTAACACTTTGTTTATTTTTATTTTTTCTTTCCCGCACGCGCTGCCAATTAGATCCTCATCGTACGTAATATCATTTTCGTTGTGGGTGTTTATCAGAACTGTCCAGACCCCCCCCCCCTCGTAACACTAACAAGGAATTTCGCGTATTCTGTTTACTCCAATTTTCTTCTTTCTATTGTGGCTTCTTGTAAAGACAACCTTCAATTAAACCTCTCTCTCTCTCATGAATGATTACAACTATTCGGCTGGTTGACCAATGGATGGCGTATTCACCATCCAACGAACAGGCTATGGGTTCGAATCCCGCAAGGTTCTCGTGATAGCGATCCAACTGCAAGCGAATCTTCTCTCAAAAAGTTTTGATTGAAGTGCGCGCTTTTGCGTCGCGTCCTTTTGTCTCTTAGAAAGGGTTCTCTTTCGTGACCCCTTTCTGTTTTGAACTGGAATTCGGTTCCGTGCAGGGTCACATCAATGTTCCTCTGAGTGTGCGCACACACTCTGATTAGTTTTTCTCGCGAAGTTGCGGCATGCAAGCAACTAATTGCCGAAAATGATTAAGGGCGTCCCCTAGGCACGATCCAATCGAGTTCCCCCCCCCCTTCGTCCCCCCACACATCTCCATGGGCAGATGACGAGAATCCCATCAGGGTTAGCACGAATCACGACGCCTGTTTCCATCTGTCTGTTGCAGTCGACACTCCCGAGGTTAAGTAGCGGCTAATTCGCCGAGACAACTCGCGAACCATTTAAGCGATTCTTCTCCTAATTAAGATTTCGGCTGTTTTGGGAGCCTTTCTTCGAGATTCAACTGTGCACGTGCAGGATGATGACTCGCTAGACTGCCGCCTCCTGAGAGGGAAGTAAACTTCATATTAACGAGCACTGCCCTCTTACGGTCGTCCTGGAAACTTCTCAACGTCCACGATACAGCTGCAACCACGTGGCCCTTAGGGTCAGCAACGGGGGAAGCAGAACGTCTCCCGCTAGCGACATTCGCTGCTGCTGATTTCTTTCTATGCGTGACAAATGATGTCGCAGGGCTAATCCCAGGTGGTTCCGCCGTTCTTTAATCTCCGTCCGAATTCCGAAAGACGCAGAGGGGCTTTTCCTTCGCATCCCATTTTTCGTTTGCCCTTCGACTCGAATCCCTCAAGGGTAAAAGAGAAATTTCTGCGCCGAATGCGAGTTCCACTCACGTGGACTTAGTAAGATTTCCCTCCGGAAATTCCGGTTTCTCATCCAACGAGCTGACACAAAAACTACGATCGCAGCCTTCGTTGATGCTCCTTCATTGAATGAAACTGATTTTGAAGCTTCTCCTCCCTGATTAAGGGGGAGGGAGGGATCGACTGAGAAGCATTTCGTGCACTTTACGGCTCTTAAATGTTTCGTTAAAAGAAGACTCGTTCGTTAGGTGGCGCTACTTGTGTTCCTCGAACGGGGGGTCTTCTTGTTGGTCTGGAAGGTTTCCTGAGCACGCGACGCACTCGCTAAGAACGAGGATTAGCAAGAAAATTAATTGAAGAGCGATCGGAGATCCTGGCCTGGCCCCGCAAGGGCTCATCCATTACCGGTGAAGCCACGTGCACTCTCCGGACTGCGGAGATTACGGCTCATTAAAGAATCGGAACTCGATTAGCGTCTGCTGCAGAGGGCGGATAAGCAGCGCGCGCTCATCTACGCTCATTTGCTTGACAGGGAAGTATATTAACCCCCGAAGGATCGCCGGGATGGCCGAAGGTTAATGGCTCTCCGGAGAAGTGTTACGACGACACCTGTTCACGAGAGCTCCCAAATGAGTTCTCAGAAGTCGCATTCCTTTCCGTCTTCTCCTCCCCTCCCCTCTCTCCGGACGAATCCCTTATTGAAGAATTTCGCACCTTGGGTCCCGTTAGGGATTCTGCAACTACAGTGGTAAATATCCCCCCCCCCCGTGCATCCCTGTCCTGCCGATGGGAAGAAACCAACAGAAATGACGGCCATCAATTGCAACACTTCAATTTTAATGCTTTAAAATGCATTAAAACCCCTCACAGCCGAGATCTTCTCGTTGGCTTGCCGACTTCGTTTCGTCTTTCTGGCAAGAACGAGAAAGCAACAGTTCGTTTCTTTTTATTATTATTTCGTTCCAAATGAAGCCTCTTTGCTAACCGGTCCGAGGCAGAAGGATTTTTTTTAATCCCCCAAAGCAGTTAGAAAAGGGGGCGATGACAAGAGACCTTTCCCTCCTCGAGGAGGAGTTCGTAAATCAGTAGCAACTCTTTCATTCACGAGTTTCGATTCTTTGAAATTAGTGGCGAGGCAACTAAGGGCACGAAAACTCACTGCGCGTGCAAATAATCGGATGCTTTGCTTTGCGTTCTGTGGGTTGATCAACTACGAAGCAGGCGAAAGCGTCAGCTTGAATCACTCACGCAATTCTTGTAACGCTGTTGTCGCTCGGCTCGTCGTTTGACATGCGAACGCCACCCAAACTTTATTCACGAGCCCATTGACCGAGTCTTGTTTAATGTAGAAACGAGAGACTGTGGCGCCTCCTGGTAGAAGTACTAGGCGCTGCGGTGTGCCACAGTCGCAATACTCTCGCAACCGAGTACTTCGCCACAATGTCGTAATGCGAGGCCGATTTCAATCATTTTGAGCGAACCCCTTCAAGAACTTTAAACCATCGTCGCTATTTGCATGGGCGTGCCCACAGAAAAGAACTCCGGGGGACCCAAACCCACTAACATTTCTACATAAGCAGAAATGCTAGTGGGTTTGGGTCCCCCGGGTTTCGTGCAGTGGGTCTGCACGAAAAAAAAAAGTTCTCCATCGAAAAGTCACATAATGATGACGGATGGGAGGCTCAAAGCCAGCAAGATGACCGATGGCCTCAGCTGATACGTCGGTTGGTAGTAGCGGGTCAACCTACTCACATTTCGGAATGACCTCATCTCTTAAGGGGAAAACTGAAAATTCAGCTGAGATTCCCTTATGGAAGGAGAGAGAGAGAGAAAGAGAGAGACGGAAGTGGAACAGATCTTATTCCAGACGTGATTTGAAAGGAAGTCGATTCTGCTGCAAATTCTCATTCAATGAAAAAAATTCCTCACCAACTTTAACCCCACATCTTTTTTGGATGAACTCCGCCAACTTTTGCCGCGCGTTGACATCAAAATGGATGCAGCGCAGTCGATTGCAGGACTTTCGATTCCTAGCAGTGTCAGCTGGTGACGTCAACAACTGCCGTTCATGTTTACTGCACCTTACGCAATTCCTTCCGTCACCACATTTTATTCGTTACGTCTGACGTCCCCATCCCACGTCAGAAAATGAACACCCCCCGAATCCCTCCCCGTTGGTCGAAATGTCCTCCCCAGATTTCGCTGCATTCGTTCTTGCTGCGTCTCTTCGCTTTCCATACTTTAATAATCACTCCAACCTTTTTTCGTTATCCGTCTCTCTCTCTCTCTCTCTCTCTCTCTCTCTCTCTCTCTCTCTCAGGATTGATTTTCCGCACTAGAAATACTCAAGCAGTGACGTGTCTTCCAAGAGGACTTGAAGTCCCCAAACTGGCTCTCTTGCAGTTCCACTGATCAAGATGGTGGAAACGCCGACACGCTTTCTGTGAGCAAACCGACAGTCCCACTACTGACCAGTAATTCTCGCCATCCTGCTCACACCCTTGACCTTTCCTTAACCGGCTCCCTTTCCAAATACATTGCGGGGGTCAATTCTCCACTTGTAACTCGGACCGCAACCTCACTCAAGTTTTTTTTTTATCAGAGAACTCTTCAATCGGTTTCGTGTGATCCCTCTAAAAAGTGTCGCATGAGACGAAGTGATCCCCGATGAGAGCCATCGGTAATTTCGGCTCTTATTTCGGTTCTCCGGAACCAAACGCCTCCTCCATCGAATAATTCCAACTGGAATGAAGACTGTGGTCTCTCCCAAGACTACTGGAAGTTGCTTTTGTCTTTCCATCTCTCTCCCTCATCATCTTTTTCTGTTGCATCGATGACAAGCAAAATACTCCCAGTAGTTTAGTGGTTTACACCATTCCGCCAATCCCAGCCCTCATCCTGTCTCTTAGTCATCGCCGCCCACCCACCTTTGAAAGCAAGCCGTATAAATCTTTCGAGAAATTTCCATGGTCTCTCGTGACATTTTCAGGGCATTCGATTGGGTTTGGCGCGTGGGAAGATTCAGCGAACTCCCACACAATCTGTTCCCCGCTTCCTCTCATTACGCGTCATGGTTGATGACGTCCTCCTCTGAGATGTTCTTACCATTGAAGGAGTACCCCAAGTCTCAATATTGTAATCCACTCTTCCTCCTGCCCATAAGTGACCTGTTCTCAATGACGTCAAATCGTCTCCACAGCTATTCTGATGCCATCACCCCTCCTCTTCCTTCTCCTTGGACAAATGTTAAAAGCTCAGATCCTTCGCAACCAATGCCTTAAATTCTGATCTTCACCGGAGTGAGGATACCCTTGTGAACTTCAAGGATGCGAAAACCTCTTTTCTCGCAAGAAAGATCCCTCTTCTTCCCCTAACTCTCGGCTACACTTGGCACTCCACACACGACCACATTTCTCTTCTTTGGCTGTGGCCTTCAGGTTCCCTGGCACAAACACATCTCAGCTGCAATCTTCAAACATCCAAAACCAGAAGTGTAATCTTCTATTGAAGACATCGCCTCGCACTTCTGCAATCGCTGACCCTGTAGAAATTCGCGTAGCCTTGGAACACTACGCACCTAATTGGACGGCGCTTTCCTCAACCCTCTCAAGGATGGCTCGATGCCATACAGATGAGGGCAATCGAAATAACTGATGACCCCTCACTCACAGATTCACTTCGGTCCCTATCTCATGGACGTTCTTTTTCCTATGGGAGGCCTCTTGTCTTGGTATCTTCAGCAACACTCCAACAGATTTCTTCTTTTTTCTGATTGTTGTTCCGACACAAGCAGCTGATGAAGCAGCTGCAGAGTTTTGCCCTTTCTCGTGTGGATTTCATTAAAAAAAAGTAAAAACAAACCCTCGAGGGGTATTTTTTGCCCAATGGTGTGTTCGTCAACCTGTCCGGAACACATTGAGGAACGCACTTTTATTTGGTGGATGGAAAAATAATCGACGAAACTATCGTTGGGCTCACCCTGTACCCGTGGATGCATAGCGAACTTTCTTTCTGTGAGCCTCGCTTTATTTTAAAATTATTTTTTTTATTTCCTGCAAATATTTCATTTTCAGAACTTCTGGGAAAGGAGATGCTGAAGACTCCGCTTTGACCTCTTTGGAGAAGTTCGGTCGAAACGTTTTTGATTGAAACGAGCAGTTTCGAAAAGAAGGTTTGACTTGGGGGGTTGGGAGGAAGAGAGGGAAGAAGTGTGGATGAAATGCATTCAGGGAAGAGAAGCATTTTTAGAGAAAGTGTTTGCCGAAGAGCAGCACTGAATTGGGCGATCACGGGATCGGAGCGAGATCAAGCGATTATGCGGTTGGCATTCAAGGTAACAAACTGCGACTTTACAGATGTCGAAGGGATGACGGAACAGACTTAAGAAAACAGGTCAATAAAGAATGCGGACTTAAGGAGGATCGCTGAACATAATAGACGCTTGACGCGGTCGCGTCCATTGGGAATTCAGCGGGCGTAATTAACGCATTGTTTGCAGCGGATCGCGCTCCGGAAGAGTTCACTCGGCTCTGAAGCCTTTCGTCGCGCTACTTTTTGCAAAATTTAGCCCCCCCCCCTAGTGAGTACTTCCAAGTTTACAAAACCCCAGTGGGGTAATAAATACTCGTATAATCGCTTCGTCGACACCTCGTTAAAAACGCCAAACTAAAACTTGTTAAACTTTGGAAACCTGAACATTAAAAATGACGGAAAAACTATCGGGGGGGGGGGGGATCACTTTACCCCGCGAATCATTTTCCAGCGATTATACGAGTATTTTATCGAAAGAGTCTCCACGGCTAAGTCGGTTTAGACGATTCGCTTTGGTTGGAACGACTGGGTTTGAATACCGTCCGGGATGCGAACAGAAGAACACTCGCAGTTTACAGACGCAGGATTAACCACCCTGTCCATCGGGTCTGGTTTTGAAAGCCTGCACGGTCAACGCATAAGCCGTCAAAGAGGAAGAATACACACTTCAAGGGAGTCTTCGTGTCCCGCTTTTCTTGGGAATGCAAGGGTCAAGAGATTTAGAAGAACTCCGGGGATTACTCGAGGCTGCAGCAGTTTCCCGACATGTGCCTCGTTCGCTAAACATCTTAGACTCAACGGGCTCTTTCTCCAAGTCGCATGGCAGAGGCGGAGACCAGCTGGAAACCAATTTTCAAAAATTCGGAGCCAAAACAGTTCGGCCGCCTATCCCATCGGAGGATGAAAAGGAGTTACGGGATATTTACAAGTGACCACCACGAAACCAACATATCGGAGGGGGAAATAATATTTTATTTTCACTTCGCATCTTTCGAGATTTCAACGTTTATCCCGTGATTAGCAAAAAATTTAATCCCCACTTTCTTGAGGTTTACTTTTTCTTAATCCACGAATGCGGGGTGGAATCTTGGTCGCTGCACTGTACCTTGAGTTGTGAAGCCTTTTTTTTTTTTTTTTAGGGTTCGAATTAAATTTACAGATATTAGGCTTAGACGGCTCGAGATCCGAGCCAACCGTAACTCAGGGGGATGAACTCTTCCTCACTTTTGCATTTCTTTCCCTCTTAGTGGATTTCCACGAGCACACCTCGGTGTAATCATGGATTCAGGGATCAAGTTCCCCTCTCTGTTTAAAAACTCACTTTTCGAGTGTCCTCTTCACGAAGCTCACGCGCATGGGTAGAATCGGGAGGAACGAGCTGTTTTCAACAGGAATCTGAAGCAGTCCAATCCGAGGCAACCCGACGGTGCGATCGTCTTCATGGACCGGCATCCGCGCGAAGTGTTTCGACACTCCTTCGAGTTCGTTGAGAACGAGATGAGGCTTCCCGAGGAGTGAAGGGAGCGCCACTGAAGTGCTTCTTAAAAGTGCTCGAAGTGCTTCTTCATTTCTTCTGAAAGGCTTCTTAAAAGGCGATTCTTGATGGCAAATTCCACGAGCTCGAAGACGCCTTCGTCACCTCATCGGTATTTAATTTCTTAACCGCTTTCTGTTGAGTGCGCGGCGAACGCACTTCCTGCCGAAGAATTTCCTCGCTCTCCGTTCATTTCGCGCTTTTTTTCCTTTGACCCTTGTCGGAAGATCAGACGAGACATGGGGGGCTTCCCCCCCCTCCCTGCAGTTTCTTTTTTGTGTCCACAAGGCGTGTCCTTCTCTGTTTGAACGTCTTATGCCATCACTCACAAAAGCCGGCGACTTTTTCAACTTCGGCGGTGGATACGCCTTCGTCCTCGTCCGTGATGGCGTCGTTGGGTTCTTTGATACCCGACCGCGCTGAAGGATTAACATGACGAGAACCCGCACTTTCAGCTGCGAAGTGCGTCTCATTAAAGTCCGTGAAGGAAAGCAACCCACCAGCAAACAAGAGAAAACCTTTTTGGATTCAATTCCCGTTTCGAAATTGGTTTGAGGAGGGCGGTTGTCCTCGGATCGAACTAAACTGTGCGATGGTGCAGTTTAATGCGATTGCATGACAGCAGCGAAGCCGTGAAGGAGTGTTTTGTGCCCTCAGTCCATCGGGGGGATGTTCTCTTTCTGCAGCACGCGGAGATAAGTGGTTGCTGGGAGAACTCGAGTTCTTTGCTGCTGTGGAGGATCGAGAAATGGGAAGAAAGGAAAGACGGACTGGAGGTGCAGTTAAGGAAATGGAAAACCTTAAAGAGCGGATGATCCCACCTTTTCGTCTGCAACAATCCCGAAAAGAATAAAAAGAAAAAAAAAACCAACCGATCAAGCTAAAGATGACCAGGAAGTCCTTTTATCAATCAGCGGAAGCGCATTTTCCCGGTTTTCTTTTTCAGGACAAACTTGAACTTGAAGCGCAGCAGTTTGGTGCGGACTGTGACTGACTCATCATTGGAACGGGGGTGTGTGCGTGTGTGTGTGTGCTCAGTTTTACTCTGCAGTTCCTCGGAAGAGCCCGAATACACCTGTGCTTTGAGAGAATCTGTTCCATAGTGAACAAAGTAGATTTCATCGCCTGTGGTGAGACGCGTGCTACACCTTGCTTATTGGAGGCCTGAAGTGGCTTGTCTAAATTGAGTTCCGGATTACTTTGCCATTAGCTGCATCATGGTACTGATGTGTCACATGGTCTGCAGCCTTTCGTGGGTGAAATGTCCCAAAAAAACTACCCCAGTTCTCTCTCTCTCTCTCTCTCTCTCTCTATTCGTATTATAAAAAAAAAAAAAAAAACACGCATACATTTCAGAAATGTGCCAATTTTGTTTCCTCCCCCTGAATGACGTCCCACCTTTCTGATGGAGTTCTGGAACTGCCTCCAACATCACAAAATTTCAGTTGCTAAAAAAAAAAAATGCCTTTTCTCCCTTAAATTTCCAGGTTACAAAATTTGCTGCGCAGACTTTCCTCATCAGCTTCTTCTGAAATCCTCAACTAAACCAACAGCGGAATTCTCTTCGACGCCCGAATTTTCCAAACGTGCTGCGGGTTTTCCATTCGAAATTTCTCGGTTGGGCAGGCGAATTGCGATTAAACATCGCCTGTGCTGCGTTTCGCTATCTTCGGTTGCAGTTCAAAGCGATCACAATTTCGCGCGATGGTTCGTCAATGATCTCGATTCTAATATCTGAGGGTCACTCTTTTTAACGGGGTCATAACCCTGAGAAATGAAAATGTGCACTCCGACTGAATGAAGCTAATTCAAACGGACAAAGGGTAAGAAACGTTGCCATGGAAACACAGAAGTGCCCGCCTTAATTACTCGACCACACACAAGACGCTATTTGGATGGCAATATTTCACTTTGCTTTTGACCCGACGACGCTGGAGAAATCCTGCCGCAAAGATGGCGTCATTTAGAGGTGGTGTTGAGACAAGTTAAGAAAAGAAAGGAATTTAATTTGTAAATATGGCGGGGCCATCTCCCCCCCCCTCTTCTTGATCGAATCGAGTGGGTTGATACTTTCTTCTCTAGAGAGCGAAATTCCCTTTTAACGGGAGATCGCCAACGCAGCACAGGAAGCGGACAAAGGACGAAGCTGCTTCAGTTGGGTCTTCCGGACGAAAGCGATCGACTGAGCGAACGTTTTGTACTCGCTTGCTTGTAGCGCACGTGCGAGCATCGAATCCCCTCTGATTGACGTGTGAAGTCCACTTTGGTTCCTCCGCACACATCCGCGTTTCCTGATGACGAAGAGGTCCGCCAATGTCGACGAAAAAAGACGTGTGCCTCCGTCCGTACTGGACGTCTCGGGAAGTTTGTTATTTCCGTCCGAGCGTCGCTTCGCCAGGTCCGTCCTGTGAACGGCGAAGCTGTCGGTCGGGCTGTCTACACAAGCGGGATTAAGCGGAGATAGAGATGAACATCGCTAATCTGGGCGGGGAAGGGTGCTGGGCGAGTGTTGATGTGTCACCGCAGCTTGTAATCCTCGCCGAGAGGAACTCGCGAGCTGCAAATGTCAACGAAAGAATCTTGCCGTAGCGCCCTTTCTTACACAAGGAACCGGAAACAGATTTCAGGGTCACGTGACCTTATCATTCCGAGGCAAAGTCGTTCGGTGCAGAAACGGAAAGTCAACTGCGATGTGGGAAATTTCAGATCGGATCGGAAGCTCCATTTGGGGACGAAATCCCTCGTTTGATTCATTTGAAACGCCAAACGCGGATTCAAGCTGGAATCCAGCTCGAAGAACTTTGAAATTCGAACGAGGTTAACGAAAACTTCTTTCACCCTTGCTGCATTTCTTTCTTCATGGAGAGAAAGAGAGAGAGCGAAGCGGATTCTTCGCTTCATCCCTTTTCTGGAGGAGGAAGAAATTCTAACGTACGAAAGATCCACCGAAGAGGGGGGGGGGGGGTTCAGAGCGAACTTAATCTTGTGTCTACTGCACGACAAATTCACAACCTCTTCCTCCTCAGCAGGGGTTGCTTGAAATTCGAGCACGTAAAATCACTCGAAATGAAATAAAAAGCGCTGTCGAATAAAAAACTCATCCCCGATCTATCCCCCCTAACTCTCTGAAGGTGGTTTCTTTTGTCGCTTTTACGTATTGCTTCTTAAATATCATTTTTTTTTCAGACCACCATTTCGCAGGAGACGCGTCAGCGACCCCACTCGTCCGATTCCGATGTGCGCATTTAACACTGAATTCTGGCTTGACGAATTTTGATGAAATGTGATATTTAGCATTTCTTAGTAAATGTTTCGGCAATGGTTTTAATCAGACCATCCTCCTAACCATTTTTATTAACAAAACTCTCTCTCTCTCTCTCTCTCCATTGCAGCGTCGTGGTGATGCCAATTTGAGTCCAAACGGACTTTTTTATTGTGCGCAACCATTTCCTCACCTGTCGTTAGTCATTTTTACCGTAGTCATAATTATCACTCTCTCTCTCTCTCTCTCTTATCAAATCATTAATTCTTCGCCCCTTTCCCCTCTTGCCCATAAAGTTCCTCCGCATTTTCTTCCCTTTGCGGATTACTCCTGGGGTGGACGCGGCTTAGCTAAAACAGCTTCCAAGAAGACTCTGTGGGGAAGTTCTTTTCCTTCCGCCCCCCCCCTCCTTTCTCCCTTCTGTCAGCACTTCCATCGATAATTAAAACCTCATTACAACCTCAAACCCCCCCCTTCATGTTAAGCCGTGCAAAGTTCTTCGATTAGCCTCGAACTCGGCGCTCATCAAAATGGTGAAGGAATTGCTTTTTATTTTCTTTTTTTCCCGGCTTCCCTCACTGGAAGCCCCTTCTGAAGCAGTGTTCACCAGATGGCTCTGCAAGCAATTGCATGAAGGATTCTTCGCTTTGATCCCGTACAAATTCATGAAAAGTTGTACACGTGAAGCTTACGTGAACAGCAGCAAACGTTTCACTTCCATTGCCCTTCAGGGTGTGCAGCATCTGCTCGTGGTGTCAGCAGCTACGCCTGAGATTAACTCGGAAGCGGCTTGTCTTTGTAAGGGAGGAACCGAAATGACCTCGAAATATTCGCGAGAGTTGTTTGGATGTTTGAACGTAAATGTCAACGCTTGCTTCAATCTGATTATCGTTTTTATGACAACGAGATTTTTTGGGGGGGGGGGGGGGAGGGTACATGATGTCATGAAAATCATCCAAAATGTCAGACAGAGAAAACTTCGTTAAGAAATCGAGGAATGGGAGAACGCCATCAATCCCTAACGCCTCTTCATCTAAGTTGCGCGAGACACGTGATCGTAGCAACAGAAGTGGAATGATTTCCATCGCTAATGTGGCATTCGTGACTGCGAGAGAAAGAGAGAGAGAGAGAGAGAGAGAGAGAGAGATTGCTATTCAGTGATGTAAAACTCTTCTCAGAACCAAAACGCGAAAAGTGTCACTCAAACCCGAAGTGACACTCACTCACCCTTCGCACTCATCCATTAGACGAGCAGCGAATCGTCAAGCAGTCCTGACGGGCACTTTGATCCCGTGAAAACCTCGGCAGGAACCAAACAAAGTGAGGGCGACCTTCTGCCAGCGGTTTCTTTCAGCCCGAACGTCTTCATAATCGGAGGGAAAATCAAAATTAAACGAACGAACCCAAAGCGCGTGCTGGGTACTCGTGTGATGAAACGATACGCTCTCGGAACATCCCGCGAACAGTTAAAAGCCGCCGCAAGGCGAGTGTTTTCTTCTCTCTCTCTTTAACCCCCCGATCGCATCTCAGTAACGGAAATTTGGTTTTCCACGCAGACCGAAGCGAAGTCTTGCACGAGATCGCTCGCAGATAAACCGCACACATTTTCGGAAAAAATTCTGAAGCGAAATGGAAACATTTTTCATGGGTTCTCCTCCCCCTCTCCCGCCCCGCCACAAGACCAGACCTCGACCCCACGGAGGCTTCACTGCCGTTTAATGAGATCCGCCAGTTTTTGCCGCGACGAATCTCGAGGAAAATGAAAAACTTTCTTAACTTCGGAGTCACGGCGGCTAATTACCTTCATCATTACGCCGATCCCCACCCCTGTCTTATGCAAGAGGAGCGGGAAGAGTGATGGCTGCGCCGACGGTCATTAATTCGTAGCATTTGGCAACCGAATCTTCTCTTTCCGGAAACCCCGCAGAAAAACGAAACAAATCGAAATGTGTCGAAGGGCACAAACGAAAACAAGATGGCGCAGCGCAGCCGAATGGATTGGCCGAAAACACTCGCACGAAAGCCTCAGCGGTGAAGTTCGCCGTGGAAATATCTTCGCGATCAGCAGAAAGAAAACATTCTCGAATTTCTTTTCAAATCAGTCCGTTTGCAGTCAGCACACACAACGTTGAAACGGGATCGAATTGAGTCTGTTCTACTCGGCTCAGACTGAATGTTTTGAGATTGGGAAAAAGTTTCGAATGGCGATTACACTCCTGAAAAGACCGTTTTAAATGTGCAGCGCGTGCGGGTTAGATGATCCTGGAATCCTGATGATCTAAAACGTGGAACTCGGTCAAGCCACTTCGGTCCTCCAACAAGCAGGTAATGTCACACCGGGTAAAGAAAGTCAATTCCCAACTCAACACGTTCTAAAGCATCCGCGTTCATGGAGGATTCGCAAGCACACGTCCTGTTGGTTGAGGAACGCAGTCACACGTCCTTTAGCGTAGAGATGGGTTCGCTCAACCTTTGCTGTACTAGCGGAAGCCTGCGTTGCGGAGGTCACATTTAACGCTCTTACACTGTTTGTGTCTCCAAAATGCGCTTTTGAACACCCACAGAAAATGGATTCGGTTTTCAATCCCTTTCAGTATTTTGTTCCAACTGCGCGTGTACGTACAAAACTGTCTTTCCGTACATCATCGATTAGTTCCGCTTGTTTGTTTTTTAAGAGATGTCAAGATTGCCTCCTGGTTACCATGGCAACAATAGCTTCTGCTTGATTTCGTATTTATTTCAGGCTGTGCATAAAAATCCTCCATAAATAGATCAGCACAAGATGGAGAGAGGGGGGGGCTACCCATTGCAAGGCCAGTCAACTGCTGATATTTGGTTTTATTCCATAAGAAAAAGGGAAAAAAAGGACCTGTTCGACTTTCTTAACAAAATCAACTCTCTACACCACACAATCAAATTCACCCTAGAACTTGAAACGGATAACCAATTATCATTTCTGGACACTTTAATTAAGAAGCTTCCGAATGGTGGTATCAACCTCTCAGTTTACCGCAACCCTACCAATACAGGACGTTATTTACATTTCACTTCCTCCCACCACATTTCTCAGAAACTTAGTATTGCACACATGTTGAAGAACTGTGCCTCTCTCCTTACAACAGATCAACAAGAGACCTTCAGGAAGAACTATCCCTGATATCCACCAACCTTACCGTGAATGGATTTCCTCGAAGACTCGTCCACGAGATACTTTTCTCTGAACTCCGACAAAGACAACAAGATGATGTACGTTATATTTCTACCATCGTCATTCCATACTTAGGGACAGTTTCCAATAAGATTGCTGGACTCCTTAGACCACATAAAATAAGAGTGGCCTTTAAACCCACAGAAACGATTAGACAATTCTTAAGATCTCCAAAAGATAGCCATCCTTTCTCCAAATATGCTGGAGTTTATAACATACCCTGCTCGTGCGGCTTGAATTACATCGGCCAAACTTCAAGGAGCCTCGAAATTAGGCAAAAAGAACACATAGGTGACGTCAATAATAACAGAGAAGAAAAATCGGGGTTGGCTTTTCATTTCTTAAGAACGAACCATACCATAGAGTGGGATAGAAGCACAATTCCTTACATGGAGGAGGACGTCCGCTCCCGAATTTTTAAGGAGGCCACAACAGTTGCCCGCTGTATACAAAACCTTAACAGGAACCAAGGACTAATCTTGCCCGTGATCTGGAAGACCCTTATTAGATCAACTCGCCAGAACTGAATTATAGTGCCAACTATAGAACGTTCCTAAATAACAAGTGATATCATGCACGCTCTATGCATGTATTGTACGCGCTCTGTTCTTTGTTTAATATAATTGGAATCGGTTGATTATAGTTTGTAACAGTTTTTTACTTTTTAGTGCCTTACATCAGTTATGTACCCTGAAGATGCCAACAGCCTTAGTTGGCGAAACTAGTTGGTATAACATAGTTGTTTTTTATATGCACTTGATCAATATAATCCCATTAAAAGTCATGAAACAATATTGTTTATTATCGATAAAATTATACAGTTTGGTATAATTAAAAATTACTTAAAAATAAAATCCATTATCATAACCCCAATAACGTTCTAAAATAAAAACTATAACAAATGTTATGTCTTTAATTGTAATGTCCAAATATTTAAAGAGACGGAGTAAACACGATAAGCACCACGAACATTCTACTACTGGCACAAACTGCATATAAACAACAGTGGAACTGCGCGACGGACAGTGCCGCATTACGCTAATAGCTCGCATCTCACTGTGACGTGCATATGCTTGCAGCACTGTGTTTACCGCAGTGTCATATAAGATGGGTTTTTATTATTTTTTATGCAAAATAAGAGAACTGTATAGGATTGTTGATGATAAAATTAAATATTACAAGTAAATATAAATAAATTAATAAATATATTTATATATCGAGAAAAATTGGGGGTGCTGCAGTTCTGCAGTACACGAGCCGCCGCTGCATAAAACACTAAACCGTGTGTGTGTGTTCGAGTTGTGTCGTTAAGAGCGAAGCAGTCCGTAGCTCAGTAGTCGGACGTGAACATGAGCGCGTTCCCAATAACTTTCCCTCTTCTATACACACTTGGGGGAGGGATTGTGCCAGTGAGATGAGCACGCGATTCATTAGCGGAGACGCCACCTGGGAAGGAAGCTCGCATCCTGAGAGGGTGGGGGGGGGGAGTATTCATCTGTTGAAAGTGTCGGACTACTCCGTCACTCTCCACGAACAATAAAACTCCGCCAAGCACGCGAAGACGATTATGACCCTCGCATTTAAATGGAAATGGCGCGTGAAACGGCATCGCCCACTTCCACGCCAGCGCGTGCCGGCATTACCACTTCATTGTTCGTCGGGCCGCTCCTTAAATCACAGAAACTCGACTGCGTTACGACCACGTGCGAATTACACTCACCTCATTTAAACCCCCCGGGGGTTCCTCTCGTTTAGTAAGTCGCTCACGTGAAGAGAAGGAAGCGAGCAAAAATGCGCTAATAAGAGAGGCAACGACGCACGCACTGCGGAGGAGAAGATTTATGTCGGGGGGGGGGGAGGTCATTTGAATCCTCTTTTGTAAAAGTGCATGCGGAAAACACGTTTTGAGGGGAGTCATCCCCCATCCACCGCACTCTTTGCTATTCACCGCATTTCTCGTGTATGCAGCAGCGATCCCCTCTTACAATGGTAGGTCAGCCCTGCCATCGGGTTCGCGCGAGAATCCAAAGAAACTTTTTTTATTCCGTCGAGCGGTGTAGAATGCAACACTGATTCTTTTCAGAGAGGTGTAGGAGCGGAAAGGGGCAGGGAGGGTCCCTTAAAATGCTTTAGCGATAGAAAGAAGAAAGTTCTTGTTGCTGTTTGTCTTAGTAATGGAACAGTCGCGTTGCGCCGCCTCTGGCCGTTCCCCCGGTGACGAGACGACCTCAGTGGCTTCTCCCCCGTGGCTTCGTTCGACGATGCGCGCGTTCTCAGGCGAACTGTTTGTTTACGTAGCAGGTGTCCGACACTCTCGTCGGAAAGGGAAGCGGAAAATCCGGTGAATAATGAAGAGGCTTCTTCACCACAGTCAAATCAAATCATGTTTATTTGTAACACACTTCCTTTAACAATAACCCAAACCAATACAAAACTGTAATCAAAGAGTATTTATTTTCCCACAGAAATGAGGAAGCTCTGTTCAAAATAATTGTATAAATTATTGGTTTTCAGCATATTTGTGTTCAAAGATCCAGTCTCATGTGTGAAACGTAAAATTTAAATGCTATTTAACTGCTTTGTTTTATTTTGTTCCCAATTAATTGTAATGCAACTTTCTCTGTATGATGAAATTTTATTATCTGCGATTTTATTATGCAATTATATTATAATAATATGTATATTATATGAATGTACATATGTGTATATAATGATGGTGCATTACATAACTTTTTGTGACTTTATGCATATCGTAACCTGGATGAGCTGTTGCTCTTACGTTACACACGTGATTGTTCAACATATTGTATTATTATAGGAAGCTTACAAAAAAAAAAACATGATTTTTTGATTCGATTTAAAAAAAATAGACAACTCGCGCCAAATCCGCGTTTTTATTTATATTTGCTTGTAATGTTTAATTTTATCATCAACAACCCTATACAATTCTCTTATTTTGTATAAAAAATAATAAAATCCATCTTGTAGCACAAATCCGCGATTGCTTGTCTCGCAAACAATCGCGGATTCGTGGGCGGATGTGTGTGCGACGTCACCGCGCGATATCAGGAAGATTTCGCTCGCTTACAGCAAGCGAGACTGATGAGAGCATAAGCGGAGAGGGTTCTGCGTGGTCCAGGGGTTACATCAAAATTGCTGTGGAAGAAAACGCTTTCCTTCCACCTGAGATCAGACAACTCATCCTTTTACCGAAGCCCATCGATCGGAGTTTCTGTCGTGGTATTTGATGGGACTCGAACTCACTCGGCTGTTTCCGGTGAAAACAAAATTGAGAATGGAATCATGGGAACGATTAGCAAACGAAAGTCACACCGACGTGATGCGAAGATCACAGGATGTGATCGTCACATCCATCTCCAGACGGAGTTGGATGGGAAAGACTCGCACACGGAACTGATCGCCACTCACCTGACGACCTTTGTTCCGTTGCCAAAGTCATTTAACACGAACGACCACAGCAAAGCGAATGGCGAAGGATGAGGCGTTCGTATCCATGCGACGGAAAAGAATAGCGATGCCAATCCCGCGAATGGCCCAGCAAAGAAGGTGACGAAGGACGATTCGTAGAATGAAAGGGATGGCTAAGCGGGACTCTGCGAGGTCGCAGAACGGTGCTCTCTACTCGCCACACGAACATTCGTTCCTTGTTTAATGCGAAACTCATCACCATTGGTGATGCGAATGGGTGCGCTGAGGAATCTGCTCGACATCCTCACCAAACATGAGGGAATGAAATTCATCTCAAATCCTTCTCAAAAATCTCAGACAACCTTTCAATTGAAGAGCGCCGTCCGCTCTGCTCAGTTCGTTGCGAGGACGGTCTTGGGGTCGAATCCCAAGGCGAATAACTTTTGTTGTATCGAAGGTGAGTTAGCTGGTCTCGTGCTAAGGCAGAGGTTTGTTCCTCCCACAATCCTTGAAACAAGCCCGCACTTGCATTTGACACGCGTAGCAGCCAATGCGGGTGGAAGATTAACCGCCGCGTCAAAAGCGGGCTTCTAAGAAGCTGTCAAGTCATCGCATCCCGTATGGATGTTGTACTTCTGATACTTTACGGTATGCAGGAGTGTCGCCTCCCCTATTCAAACGCTCCGCTGGCCTTCCAAAAGCTCTGCTCACGAACATCCTGAATGATTAGTAAATGTTTTCGGATTCGATGGCCCTTCACCTCCCCCGTTGACCCTCATCGAGGGCGTATTCAGTGAACAACAGAAATAGCTAAAGAAATCATTTAAAAAAAAACGTGGCTTGTTGCGAAGAAGAGAAAGATTCACTTACGCGGACGAGCTGATGAAATCACGAGGAAATAAAACCAGGAATGCACTTGCACCATTCGAGAGGGAGAGAAAGAAAAAGAAAGCACCCCTCGCACCCGAAACTGATAGAAAATTTCGAATTCCTCCCGGAGAACGCCAGGTAATGAGCACGTGACTGCAACACCGCATGCAACTCGCTTCCGCAGCAGACGTTAGGATGGTTGACATTCACGCGATGCCGCTCATCAAATATGCACGAACTATGGCGGTCCCCCTCACGACGAAGAGGAAATCTCCCCTCGAGTGCAGTCACGTGATTGTAGCCATCTGCGCTCGTGAACCGCTCGAATGTCGTTTGGCATTCAGGGGTTGCCGATTTAATTTCGGGGGGGGGGGGATTGATGTGACGCAATTCGTGATGACGGGGTTCTCATGAATGATGAGCTTATCGTCAAAGTAACGAAGACCGAGTTCGTTGTGATAATTGCGTGCGTTTGTCTCTTTCGAGAGTGAAATCCCGAGTTTCCAGGAGGAGAGGAGCCTCCTTCTCCGAACTTCTTTCAATTGAGAAGCCTCACAAAGCTTCTTCGACGTTCTTATTGCCGACACTTCACAGCGATTCATTCCTGCAAAAGGACTGACAAAACTCCGTAAATGCCGAGTGTCAGAATACTTTCTAAAATTTCTTCGAGTTTACTTTCCCTCTCATCCATAACTCATAGAAGCGCCACCTTCAGGAAGAACGAAACAACAGTTAGTACAGTTTCCTTATAAAGAGGGAGGACCCCATTACTGGAACGCAGCCAGTGGGACTTAACAAGACAAACGAATCGCTTCAAATTCTCAATTCGGTTCCACGAATTCATTAATTCTGTTTCGCATGTTTTTCTGAACGCCATCTACAGGAGTATTGAGTTACTAACGAAGGATTCTCCGATAACAACGTCGAGTCTGTTCTGGAGGCATCGAATTTCCCGTTTTTCTTTTTGTCTGTCATTAACGCCCTCTGGTGCCAGAACGGAAGTGAAACAAAGTGCGCAATCAGATGTCTAATGGCAGCGACAGACGCTGGAGATCCCCTGGCGACGCGCAAAAAACGCAGAATACACGAATAGCGAAGACTTCCTTTTGTTCGCGGTATTCAGAGGGGGGGGGGGGGAGGCGCCCCTGTATCGTAGCCCGCGCGTTGATCAATAAAAAGATGCGCGCACCAAACTACGTTTATCTGCGGAGTGTCAGACTGCAGAAGAGTGATGACTGTCAGGGGTCAGCCGACGGCACTTATCTCTATGAGTTTACCCTCCCTTTCTCGGCGAATGCGCGCGCTGAAATATGGGATGTTTGCAGCGCAAGACGCATCCCCCCGCCCTCCCCTTCTACTCGGGAACAGATTAACGCGTCTCCGAGTCCATTGTTTAATGCGCCTCATTCCCGACAGATGGCACGCAACTCATGGAAATTTATTTAGCGAATCTGCAAGAAAGCCGTTTACGAAGGTGTAATGTCACGATGCGGAATCCATTTTCATACATTACGGGGAATTATGGGAGGAAAAGCCAGCCAAGTAACGAATCTTTTGGAAAGAATCTCGGGAGACTGCACGCATCTGCAATCCTCGCAGATTTACTTTCTGTCAGGAGAAAAAAAAAAGAAAGAAGGAAGAAGAGAATGAAGTAGTGAAGATGTAGAAAAAATAATGGAACGAATTCATTTTGAGTGAAATTTAAACATCAAAGGACGAGGAAACCATCATTATGTCTGTTTGGTAATTATACAAACCACTGCAATTATGAAACCGATTTGCTCTCAGTAGCGCCATCTATACTTAGTTTTAATTAGCTGACTCACTCGGGGAATTTTGTTTATGGAGGAACACTGGCTATGGCGAGTCCGAAATTCTGCTGACAACAGCAGAATCTGTTCGGAGCACGTCTGTGTGTATGTGCGCGTGTTGTGTCGGGAAAGTGGCCTCTCATCTGCTAAACAAAAGGAGATGCGGGACTGAATCGGCGAAACGAGAAGGGAAGGGTGGGGTTACTCGTGTTCCATTTCTGAGGCTCGTGAAGGGTATTGGAAAGGTTTCCATGAAGAAGTGCAGCGCCCTCTATGAGCCCTTGATACCCATCAAGTTGCAGCGGAAGTGCGCGCGCAAACGCCTTGAAGAAAATGAGACGCAAAACTTCTTCGGGATTAAAAAGAGGAGAAGGCGGCACGGGGTTGATTAGGGACGGTCTCGAGTAAGATTAACTGGCGAGGAGGTGAAAGATGCGCGTCCGGGGGGTGATTAAAGAACGCAGAAGAGACGCGTGGAAGTCAAGAGGGAGCAGTAACGGCTCGAGCAAGCGCGAACAGCATTAGCTGCAGGTTACTCGAGATTAAGGCAATAATGAACACATCCGACAGGATTCGCAGACGTCTCGATGTTCAAAGGCATTCCGAGCCAGGTTAACGAACAATTAAAATTCCTCTCTCCGTGGCTCAACTTTGTGCTTCACTAGCGCCACCTGTGAGTATCAAGCGAATGATTTCTGTGTTATGAAGATCAGAACAGGGGAGGTTTACGACGATCGTAGAACTGTTTGCGAGACCAGAATAAACTTATTTGGGGATCAAATGACGTCATTTGATCCCCAACATACTGGAATTGCGTTGAATAAACTTGTTTTTGTGATTATCATAAAATTACCTTTTTGGAAGTTTTTTCTTTTTTTTTGGGGGGGGGGACAACAAAAGGATCGATTCCCATTATTGATTCAATGCTTCACATCCCTTTAGTTGAATGCCGATTATGGATTGGTGGTGAGGCGTGGGTAACATCATCGTTTGGTCAAATTAAAGCTTACTGTCTAAATTTCGCAAGTAGCTCCCTCTGATGGTAAACGAAATAAACGCTCCAAGAGGAGTCATAAGGCGACCCAAATATCATCTCACAGCAGAGCGGCAACTTTAGTTCATCTTCGATGGATTTCGGGCCCCAAGGCTGCGCCGTCTTCTCCGCTTACTTACTTGGCGCGTTCACTTTATCCCGCAATTCGCTCGGTTTTCCCAATGAGACGAAATTCTCTCGATTCCATGCAAGAAACGTAGAGTCGTGCCTTCGGTCCCAACAAAATCAATAAGTTCCGCCACTTAAAACGAGTTAGCTCTCCACGCACGTGCGCCTCCGAGAGACCACCCTATTTCGGCGAGCGAAGGAATTCCATCAAATCCGTGTCTGGTTGTGCACCGATAATTACACGGAAGCCTCCGCGAAATTGGGAGAACGACTCGTAAAAAACGCTCCTTTTAAAGAAAACCAAAAAACAACTACCGACAGGTGTCGCTACGATTCGAGACACGCTGCTCGAGTGCTCGCGAATAGTTTTAATTGCCTCCATTTGTTTCTTTCCCGACTGAACACGTCCGACGCTACTTCGGATCGGGTTTCCGCGTTGCTGTTTGATGCCGCGAATCCTCCTTCCAAAATGACACTGCGGCAGGAGGGGAATTGGGGGGGGGGGATGCGAAGGAAGGTCGATATTTCGATTCGTTTCAGGCGTGACAAACCGCTTACGGCTCTTAATAAGTTTCCCCTTCTTCGTTTCCCTGTATAAGGGGTGGATTGCTTGTTGTTAGTTTTGAATTCCGATCGAGGCAGTTCTAGAGCGACGAGGACGGTCTGTGATTTGCGTTCTTTTCTGATGACCCCTCGTTTCCGGATGAACTCCAGTTTCCGGGAGGAGGGGAAAACCGTTCACCTCCGTCACCTTTACATGAAAAAAGTCCCGCTTAAGATTCTTAAGGTCCTGGACGGGATTAGAAACCAGATTTTTTTCCAGTGAAAAGGAAATCACGATGGCTGAATGACCTCCTGGCCTGACCTCGTACGATCCGTCCATTCTTGGAAGTGTTCGAAGCCTGTTTGAATGAAACTCTCCGTTCCATTCAAGGATTGGCGGTGGTGCATTCGAGCGGACGAGTCCGTGGAAACTTTAAAATTGGCGAACAAAAAAAAAAAAGTCCGAAAGGGGAATTGATTTCGATGTAGGGAGGAAGCTCGTGCTCCACTCGGTGATCTTTGACCTTAGTATTCAAAGTAACTTCATGACTCCACTTCTTTCCAGTCTCAGTATTCGAGCAATTAAGACACGAATCGCCCAACTCCGTGTTGCTGGCCGGTTGGCCCGGTGGTCAGCGTGTCTGTTCTCCCGGCTGCGGGTTCGAATCCCGCCCGGGCATGGATGTTTGTTGTCTCTTTGTGGAAAGCGAATTCGCCACTTCTTTCAGCAGAAAGCTTCGCAACCCAATGAAGTACGGGAAATGTGAACAACTAACTGGCGTCGCTTCAGCGAAACCTGCTTAAGACGGATTTTTTGGCAAATATTGGGAAGAGAAAGAAGTGAGCTGTCGCGGGAACAGTCTCGTTGCAGATCCCTCCGCATCCCTTCATTCCGTTGCTTCAACCAGTCAGCATTACGGTGGCTTTGTAGCGGTGTTAACACAATCCCTCGTTGCACAAACGGTCCAGCGAGAAGGATATCGTGGTGGGAATGTCGAGGGAGCTCATCCACGGACGGTATCCCTCTTCCTCTGACGAAGGGGGGGGGGCGGCTCACGCAGGCTAATTCAAGTTTTATGATGAACTGAAGACGCGATCCTTTTACGAAGAACACAAAGAATTTTCTAGCGACGCATCCACCAGCTGAGTGGGACGAATCTCTTGATGCTCGCGGTAGCTTTACGCGAATCGGATGTCGTGCATTCGCCCCGGGCAAGGAAGAATTGCTCGACAAATGCTCTCACGGTCTTAAATTTTTCGACAGGGACCGTATATGAAAGGACTCGCGTTCGCTGAAGATTGTTGAATGCGTGCGCACGTCCGCTGGTGAACGAGCTTTGCCTTCTCAGTTAGAGACATCCTCGTGCTCCCGTCATTATACATGTCAAGTGACGCGTCCTCACCTTCATCAAGATGCATCACGTGCGAATGAGGAGCGCATAGAAAATGAGGATCGGCAAAGAAAGGACGCCCGAGCGGAGCTTGAATGAAGAGGAGGAGAACTCCACTGCGGAGGAGAAACTTGAAAATAATATTTTAAAATAAATTTGGGGGTTGCAGCTTCCTCCTCTTTTTCGTAACACGACGATGGAGCGAGGGAAATGGCGGAGCCAAATTGAGAATGAATTAGCGGTCGGAGAAAAATGGAGAGAAAGAGAAACGATTTATGTGACAGCGGGAGAGGCACAAACGGAGATAAATGATCGGAGTCTGTACGGAAGTAATTTGAAGCACTTTAATGAATAGCGCGACTCGAAATATAAATCCGTCTCCGATAAAACTACGGAGATCGCGTTTAGGGATTGGAGGGAGGGGAGAGTGCACCTTCTCGAGACAAAACAGAACTGCAAGAAGTGGAGAAATCGATTGCCGCGAATTTGCATGACAAGAACGAATGTGCGATCGCTTTATGAGGGGAGTGTTCGGAAGCTCGGTCCCGATTACGTAATTCGATTGGAAATGGAAACAACGAAAGAAAAAAGACGACCCTCTCGCCGACATCCATTACCGAGCATATTAGGAATGCAAACTGACAAACACGCACAGTTGGGGACTTCCTTCCTTCCTTGCTCGACGATACTCGCCAACTTCCGGTCGGTCACATGATACGAAATTTATTTGTTTATTTTTAGTTTGCCGAATCGTTTACTGGGCGGGAAAACCCGCGTTGCGTTGATGCGTAATTTATAGACGGAGCTCGTTCTTGAAATGGAGATTTCAATCTTTCTCTCTCTCGTGCTGTCTTCGTAGGAGGTCATCGTAGGATTGGTTTCTTTCCGGTGTGCTCAATCGGAACTGAAAATAAGAATCCGTCGATTCGAGAGCGTCTACGCCGTCTTCGTAAATATAAACCACTTGGAAATTTATGAAAGGCAAATGGATATCACTTCATACATGCGTTGCGAGAGGGAGATGCAATCTGCACTCTTCTACGTAGATCGAGTTGGATCTTTTTTTTTTGGCTTGGAGCGATTTGCTGTTTGTTTCAGAAGGAGCGGTAAAATAATGAAATAATGAGAAAAGCAAAATTTTCAAACTAAAAACGCTGTTTTTGTTCAGGGAGGAACTGATGATGGGGGGAGGGGGAGAAAAACAGCGTTGAGATGAAAGTCACGTGACCAGTAAAGCCGTTCGTTATTTGTAAAAATTGCAGTTACGAGCCTGAACATCTCCTCCGCCCTCCCGCAACCTGAAGTCACGTGGTTTCTCGTTAGAGTAACAGGAAATGACGAAGAAATACAGGACAGCAGATCGCCGGTTAGAGAAAGAGCAAACCTCAGAAAGAGTGAATATTAGAGAGGAAGAGAAAAGATTTGTGGGAGGGAAGGCTCTTTTAATGAGTGATGAGGAGAAAGGGCTGCCTTTCCCCAGAGGGGGAAATCGGCGAGGGTTGTTTGCATGCATCCGAATCGTCTGACAGCTGCTGTGGCCGACGCCCAGTGCGCGTGCAAATCTCGACATAATTTATCCGTCAGTCGACAGCCACGAATTTATATCCGGTGTCAGGGCGGAGGGGGTTCTCGTGCAAACGAGTGCCTAACGATTTCCCATTATGGCCCGCGGCATCGCCGACTAATTTCGTCTGGTGTGCAGACTCCTATTTACGGCATGCAAAACCCCTTCCGTAGCGGTGGGGGTGGTGGTGGGGGAACGAAGGCAACAATCGATTGTCGATACGGCGAGGACGACAATAAGAAGAATATTGCGCGAATAAAAAGGGACTTCTTAGCGCGCGATACGGATCCGGAGTGCCTGGGACGAACGTTGCGAAGCATCGCGTGCATGAGCAGATCCTTTCCCTCGGAAGACGGTCGCGTTTCGAACTTTATTTATTTCGTTTTTCTTAAAAATGTTCGAAATTAGAGAAAAAGCGAAACTCAAGCGCGTGGGTTCATCCGGGCGACAAACTTAACATCATAAAGTGCGCAGATGTGAATGCACGGCAGTAGCGAGTGACGGTCAACGAGCGACATTAAAGGCAAACACGCGATACAAATCAGCAAATTCACTGGCGTGGCATGAATTAGTTTCTCAATTCGTCCCTTTATGCTGAAATACCTCCCCCCCCCCCCCCCCGATCGTGTCGTCTTCTTTTGGTGTTAAAAGGCGGTTGAAGATTTCGGGAACCAAACGAGCTTCAGGTTTGCCTCTGCGCTTTCGTGATCCGAACTATTTTTGGCCCGCACGTCAGCAGGGAACCTCCCGTCTGACACGAGAACGATCGCCTGAGGGAGGAAATGAAGTCCTAAACGGGATTCGAACCCAGGTCTCTTTCCGACCTCCGGGCATCGTCTATACGGACTGAGGATGCTCTGTGTTTCGAACAACAGTTTGTTTATTCGAGTGAATAAACAAACCGTTTATTCCAGGGCGGGGTTGAGTTAGTGCGCGAGATAGCTCGCAAAATGTTCCCTTTAAGAGCGTTGTTCGCACAGCCTTAAGTAGGACAATCGGCGCTTCGTCGGGAGGTTTCAGCGCGACTTTTGTTGTTGGCAAATCGACAAATAAAGCAGGAAATGAGCAGACGACTCTTTGTTGGCGGCTCGCGAGATAGCGTTGGTCGATTTGCACATTGCGTTCAAATATTGAAGACCGGAGAGCGAGATAGCGGAGATTGCTTCGTTCCCGGAAGAAAGAAAAAGAACTCTCTTTGAATGTCTTCGCTTCTTATCAAGCGAACTCCTACGCAACTCGGTTCTCTGAGAATTGTTCTCTCGTCTTGAACCCACCGGCAGCGAAGGCACTCCTTTTAACTGCTGACACGCTAAAGGGGGCATTTTTAAAGGGTTTGGCTGTTCATTCGCCCGTTGGTTCCGTGATTACCTTCCCGAGTACTGACACGGGGATGGAGCGAAACTTTAAAGAGCTTTGCCTGCTCGGTGGACCACTCGAGGGAAGGGCCGAAATACTCCCGCGATGAACTTCGTACAGTTCACGTGAATCTCTGGCGTCTCTTTTCGATGCCGATGGGGTGATGACACCCAAAGCCACTGAGTCGGTTGGTTGCACAACCAAATGACGTCACCGATTTAAAAGCGTTTAAAATTTGGTTTCTTTGAGAAGAAGACGAATTTTTCGGTGGCGTCATCGCGCATTTCTTGCATCCATCCCGTTGACGATGGGAACGTCGCTAATCGTTATCTCGAATTCCGAAGAAGTCTGACCATCGTCGTTACGACAACGTGCGTGTGATCGGTTCCGTCGCCACGTGCTGCTGGAAGACACTCTATTTCCCCACGGGTTCATCCGTCGAAGGCTAATTGCAATCGGAGCCTCGCTGAAGGAAGAAGGGATGTGCTCGGTGTGTGCACGGGGGTGGGGCCTCATTCCCACCAGGGCATGACGTCATATTTGCGTGTCGCTTTTTTTTGCACTCGTCGCTGGTTGTGCGTGCGTGCGTTCATTAACCGTGTCTCTGCGGAGGTTGTCATCTCTGTCATCCCCTCGCAGCAACTCCCTTAACGACGTTTTCGGCAGGCACAACAAACGAACCCTTCGGAGAACAACACGCACAGAGAAGCGACGTTTATCTAGCTCGAGACGCCCCCACATCCTCCCCTTGTTTAAAGTGCCGGGGGTGCTTCTCTCACGGAAAGGGGGAACTCTGAGTGTTCGTAGCGGCGATTCCCCCCCCCCCCCCCATTTCAAACGTCGAAATTGTTTGTATTCGTGTCTAGGGTGGAGCTGTTTCGTTTGGTGGCTGAAAAGAATCGTGATTTGTTTCTCAGCCGTCCCTCTGCTGCACCCGGCAGTGGCCTCACACGAAGGCCTTTCTACGTCATTCAGCGATTCCCCATACGCTCGGAGGTCAACTCTTTCACATTCACTACATTTCGCAGTACAAAACCACCAATCTAAAGCGGTGGTGCAGCTTGAGATGTGTGAGAGAGAGAGAAAAACGAAATCCTTCCTTTCCCCCCCCCGCGTAAATTTTGAATTAGTTTTATTCTGTTCAGAAATCAGCTGACGCGGATCCCAATTCCGATCGGAGCTGCTTTTTCATTTTCATTCTAAATTCCATTTTGTAGTACGGAGTGTGGGATGCTCACGTGTGTAGCGTAACAGCAACAGCTCCACCAGGTGACAATACGAAAAAAGGTAGGATTCTGTATATACGTACAGTATATGTATTTATACGCAGAGAAAAGAAGTGCGAACGATTTTAAGCATTTATTTAGTAGTGTTCGGAAAGAACATGGAGACGGTGTCATCCGCTCTGTCGACTTACGCAACGAAACAAGACGAGTTCCGAAAGAGCCCCATTCAAGCCTTCCACACACTAAACACATCCCCCCGAACGTTTCCAACAAATCTGCTGCAAATTTATCCCCCAAATCGAATCATTTATGCGATTTTAATCGATTTTTCTCATTACCTTCTATCCAAATAAAAATATTCTTTGATTACGTTCTTTATATGTTTTGCTTAATTTTATTTCTCATTGATAAAGGGACGACATTAAAGATTTTTATCGATGAATAAGTATAATGTTTGCGTGTTGCTTCTTTATTTGCTTGTGGAACTAAATATTTTAGGCCCTTACGTCTACTAAGGAAAGCATCTTGTTGGATATTTACGTATTCGTCGTCGTGTTTTATGAATAATAGCACCCTATAGACGTATAAATACCTAAGGGGTAGTATGTTTAGAATGGCGTATTTTATTTATTACGCATCGCAGTATCCTTGTATTTGTTTCTAGTTAAGATTTGAATTACTTTATTCTGAGTGGAGACCAAAGGTTTCCGAGTAGTGCGATACATTCCTCCCCAACTCAATATACCAAATTGTTGTGTGCTTTGAATCAAAGCAGAATATAATATTTTTAGCATATTTAAATTTAAGAATCTGTTTAGGTAGTAAAGTCTGTTTAACATAACCCTTACTTGTATTTACGACATCGGTTATATGCGGTTTCCAGCTTGAATTCCTCTCAATTTTTAATCCCAAGTGAGTTATTACACTGACTTTTTCTATTTTCTCGCAGTTGCAATTTGGGTTTGTCCTGCAATTGTGATCATTCAAGAATATTTTATTTATTTATTTATTTATTATTATTAAGACTGAAGAAGTGGTACAAATGATAACATCATGCAATGCATGAAATGCACGCAATAATGGAACACATAAAAAAGTAATACTATCTATATATCACGCTATAAATATAATATAACCACTTGAAATGATAATAAACAGGAAAAGGCAATAATAAGGAACTGTTCAGTTTGTGTAACCAAACGCCGTGACCATACTGTTACTTGAAAAATTAAACTTCGGCGATACACTCGTCTAAATTAACACGACACGGTATATACTTGGTCGTAACATATTATAATAATAATCCGACATAATATGAGTTTCAGCGATCTCTCATAACATGCGTTTAAGAAAGAAGTCCGCATTATTTATTCATACGAGGTAATCTTTTAATCTTCTGAAAATGTGTCCTCCGATGTTTCTGATTTGATTTCCTTTGGCACTTTATTTTAGCTGCTTCTCGCGAAGTGCTCAGATGATCCGTGAAAAATTTCTTTCTTTGCTTTAGGAACCACCTGCAAGTTCCAGGCGCAACCTAAACCACAGTGTACGTTAGACGAAGAAAATGTTCTTTCTTACATCTAATATATCACCATAGAGATAGTTTCTGTAATGGAAAAGAGGTCGTTGGTTGAATGTGCGAATTCAGTAATGGCTGCAGCTCTAATTGTTCTGTTTTGTATTCATATCGAAGGCGATGCCATATTGCAGCGAGGAATTTACCCAGGAATAGTATAAACATCTTAAGAATGCTGCATTTACAATTTTTTTATCATGATACATTCTGTTAATTATGAACCCGAACTTATTTGTTAAGAAAGTGGTCTGGGAATTCAACTTCCAATTGCTATCCACATGAAGGCCTAAATACTTGACTTTTTTTTGTTTTTTTTTATTAAGCTACGGTTGGTTGCAGCTGTGGATGTCGCTGCATTTCCTTTCACGACATCGTATGGTTATGTCGTGGTCCAGCTTATCTGTTAACGGGAAGTATCTCGTTTTATCCTTATGGATTAACGTTAAGTCCATTATTGCTAAACCATTTACTTAGTTTTAACTTATCGCTATTAATCCGATTTTTTAGATCTTCGAGGGTTGTTTCGGTGTATATTAATGTCGTGTCGTCGGCGAAGGATGTCAATTTGCCAAAACGAAATGTACCGTAGCTGGTCTTTTGTTTTCTATTATTCAGATGGGATCTGAACCAGTGGTTAGTAGCTCCTTTAATGCCGCGTGTGGACATTTTCAGTAGCAACAGGCCATGATGAACACAGTCGAATGCCTTAGATACATCGAGAAAAACGGCTGCGGTGTGCATTCCTTCATTTCTCCCGTTATAAACGTTTTTATGGAACTCCAGTAGCGCTTTTTCCGCATGGATTAGGTGCTCGAACGGATAAAGAATTTAGGTAGCCATTTAATCGTTTTTATTAGGATTTCAAACCCTTTTGAGCCTGTACATAATATAGATATCGGTCTGTAATTTCTAATTCCGTTTCTGTTCCCTCCTTTAAATAACGGAAGCAACCTTCAAGCGTTCAAAAGATTTGTTAATAAATGTGTGAGAAACTTTAACTCGTGTTTAATTATAGCACGCAGCTTTCCCACATTTCCATGGTCGCTTTCTTCAGTCCGACTACTACACTCTCTCCCTCCTTCACAATGGCTGCTTGGTGGGATTGTCGATCCGCGGAAAGTGACTCGCGTAATTCACCCTCTCTGCAGGATCAAATTCCCAACTGCCAGAGTTCGTGAAGCGGTTGTTCGTTTCGTAAAGTGACGTCATTTCCCTCTGGGAATTCGCGAGTTTTCTGCTTTGCATCAAAGCAGGAACCACGTGGGTTGTCCTGATGAGTTCGTTTCAGTGTTAAAATGAGCGCATTTTGGTCTCCCACCGAGTTTATTTCAATGGCGACAGTTTCTTGCATATCTTCGACTGCATTGAAGACGAAGGGAATATTTGACCCCGTGTTCCGCGGAAGCATTTATTTCCCGGTTGAATTTCAATTCACATATACCAAATCACCAGTTCTGAGAAGAGCTGGTTATTTAGTTATAAACTGGTTCAGAACCACAGAGATTGGTCTCAGAACTGCTTCCGAGACCGCTCTCTGTGGGAACAGCTCTGTTGAGCGTCAAAAAGTGGCCACTGCAGCCGTCATTTGTTTTTACACGCGATCGCGGATTTTAATGAACGATTTTCGATGCAATATTTCGAAAGACCTTTTACGTTTACGGTGATCGCCAATAAGAATTTTGCCGTTCTCGTTCTCCAGGTCAATCTTATCCGCCTTCGGATGCGAAAGGTCGGAAAATTAAAGCGACCGTTTTCACGTTTCCACGGCATTTGATCGAATCTACCATTCTGACCTGCTTACGGCATTCTTCCTTCCTCCCAACTTCCACTCCGGTCGCGCACTGTGGGTCGTGGTGGATGGCTTCCCTTCATCAGATTTTCCAATCGATGCTCGTGTACGTCAGCGTTCCATCCTTTCGCCCACACTCTTCTCCCACACATCAGCAGCCTCTCCTCCCCCCCCCCCCATCTAATCCTATTCGCAGCTTTGCCGACGAGAACCTCTTTCGTTTTCAGTGCTTTGCTCAATCAATGGACGCTTCCAGATCTCCTTCGACCAACGCCTTAAATCGCGATCTCCTCGCCATTCTCAAGTCGGGTGAGGAAAACCTCGTGAATTTCAATGTTATCAAGACGCACACTTGACTCTCCTTCTCGCTCGTTTGACAATATCCTGCTGACCACACAGGATCGGCTTCGTATTCTTCGGTTAACTCTGGCATGCAGTCTATCCTGGCTCAAACGAATCACGTGCGTGGCCTCTTCAGCCTCCCCCAAAAACTTTGTATTCTTTTCCGTTCCAAAACAGCACTTCCGTCTCCCTGCTCAACCCCTGCCACTTTATAAAGCTCAAATTCGCCAGACCTTAGACTACTGTTCCCACATTTGGGAGGCTCCCTTAAGACTTCCCTCGAAATGCTCGCTTATATTGTTTGCATTCGGAAGCGAGCAATTCGCTTAACTGATGACCTCTCCGCACTTTCCCATAGGTATACATACGTCAATGGGCGCTCCTCCGCTGAATTGGCCGCTCCCATCCCTCCATCCACTTACTTTTAATCGTTTTAGCAGCGATTCTTGAACCTTACAATGTCTGAGATAAGGACGCTCCTTAACTCGAAACGATCCCCCAATTGTTATTCTCATCCGCCATCGTTGTTAGTCAGTCTGAACTCTTGGAGAAGGAGTTTACATCTGTTCCGCCATATTTTCGACGTATCGTCTCTTCTCATGAAGAGTTTGACCCCCACAGATATTGTAGCGCGTTTCTTCCTGACATTCCTTGCAAGTGAGAGGAGATGCTTCGGACTGGAAAGTCAGCTGCTCGTTTAGATTTCTGTGGTCTTAGAAATGCCCCCACATATCGCTTGAGCATCGTCTGCACCAGGCATGCTCGTGTCCTCGTAACCATTTTCCCTGATCACGCGTTTCATTTGAATTTCATAATTGTGTGCGTTGCTCTGCCCACGAGGAACGCGATGCACGGCATCAGCATCCTCTTCGATACAGTTGACCGTAATGAAAAGGACGAATGATCATCTACATTAAGATCCGTTCTTAACTGCGGGTGGGACAATCGGAAGAGTAAGATCGCCTTTGCTTGCGCGAATGATTTTCGTCATCCTTCTGCGGAGGAATAAGCGGATCCGAAGCTGCCTAAATTCGTTCCGAGGACATCAACAGATTGCGGGCATTAAGGAAGTGCGAGGGATGTCTGCGAAGTAAAGTCCTCTTCTCGATCATCTGCGCTGTTAAGGGAGAAAATGGGTCATTGCGGTCGCCCCTTAGACGACGGATTCGTCAACTGAACGACGGGTATTTGTGTCTGTGACTTACGAGGATTACGGAAAGCGAGTCCACCGCAATAAATGCACGCGTGGAATTAATATGCCATCAGGGGGAGCCGAGCAGTACAACGAAGAGGGGGGGGGTGATGTCTCCGCCCAGGACGTTTGGGGTGTCACCTGCACATCGTTCGTAGGTCAATAGCGGGATTTGATGTTATTCGCTATTAATTAATTCTTCGATGGGGTGGAGGGAGAACGGAAAGTCAGAAAGAGAGAAAGCTCTGCCATAGGTGACATTTGTTTCCGTGAAAAAAAAAAAAAAAAACCGCCTGCGAGAGAGAGAAAGAGAGAGTCTTCAAACTCGTGCCCAGTTGAGCCACTTTCTCTTTCTCGTCTGCCGCTCCGGTAATCTGTGCTTTCCCTTCCGTGGATAAACAACCCACAAATCTCTCGCGCGCTGTCAATCGATATTTCTTCTCTCTGTCTATTCATAAATCAAGAGAGCGAAGTGGGGATTGTCGAACTGAGGGTTGCCTGCTGAAATCTCTGGCCGAGCACTCGTTTACATCCGGGTCTCTTCTCTTCCCCCTCCTCGCAATAGGCCGAGGTGTCATTAGCCGAGATGTCCGACATCCCGCTAACGACATCATTACGCAGTGCAGAGACACGACGACAGATGCCGTAGTTAGGCAACAGGAAGTGATTATCATTTGCACGCGCTCACATAAGTGAACTCGCTTTCTGTTGACGCCAGGGATGTGTGCAGTTGACAATGACAGCGGAATCACGGGAGAGAATGGAGGACGGAAGGGCGGCGACTTTCTCAATACGAATTTCAGATGCGTTTGCCTTCCGACACTGAAAAAGAAGCGAAGATGACGGAGGCCAAACCTGGAGATAGAACGACGAGGGGAGGGAAAGGCAGCAGTGAGAAATACGCGCTTTGAGAGATCGAGGGGGGGAGGATGAATGAGGGTAAGAAAGAAGAAGACAAGGAGAGAGACAGAACAGCGAAGTACAGATACGGAGATAATAAGCAGAATCACGAGGGCGGGAAAATAAAGAGGAAAAGAATAAAAAAAGAGAAATACGGAGAGAGAGATTGATGGAGCGAGAAAGAAAGAGAGGGGTAAAGAAAAATGAATGAGAGGGGATAATGAGATAGATGGGGAGAGAAAAAGAGAGAAGGATGGAGTCGGTGGCGTAATATGAATGATACACACAAGAAACACAGACTAAGATAAAGAGATGGAAACAGAGATAGAGTGAGAGGAAGACTATCAATTCCTGGGGGGGATGCCAAAGGAATGTTGAGAGGGAATGCAATCTTTTTTCTCCCCTTTTCCAACAAAATGACCTCAGTAATCACGTGAATGTGAAAACTGCATCTTCTGAGCTGATTTCCATCCCGATAGAAAGAAGAGTTTAAGGGGAAATGAAAAGAAGAAAGAATGTCCGTTCAGACATGCGGGGACAGTCGCAGCTCTTTTACACTTGAACAGCGGCAGTGGAGCTTTCTGATCAAAACTCAACGCGTTAATGCACCCCCGAATGGCGAATGCAGATGAAAAGCTGGCAAGGAAAAGTCCCCCCCCCACAGAAAAAATATCGGAAATGCTTTATTTCCGAAATGCGGCGATGGAAGTATAATAGAGAGAAAGATTAAGACTTTATGAGTAAGAGAGAGAGAAAATGAAAGCGGATGATGAGAAAGGCCAGTCAAGAAAGACAGCAAAAGGAAGAATGGGGGAGAGGGAAATGATGCGCGCCGTACAGCGACGGATCATCGACTGCACTCCATCGGAATTTTGTGAGGGAAATGAAGGAATTATGGGGGGGAGGTGAATAAACAGGAGCGGAGTGTATACGGCGGTAATGAGACCTGCAGTGACAATCCCCCCCAACTTGCAAAGACGCTCTCATTCCTAACACAGCAGCAGTCACGTGACGATGAGATCTCCCTACGCGATGCTCCGGGAAGAGCGGTTGGGGTACTCCAACCTGCGGTATGGGGGGGGGAGGAGAACTCCAACCCTAATGCTTGTCTGTCAAGTGTCCAGCATCCCCTGCGTACACAATGAAAAGCTTTCATTGATGTATCCTCCCCGTCTCACTCGCTCCGCAGTTATTTATCGGGAATGCGATTTGCCTAAACTGTCGGCTCATTGTTTTTGCCGCTATGGAAATATCGCCGCATCTAACTTTCAGATCATCGGCGTCCACTCGCTGATTCCGGCTCTCAATGCATCGTGAAACAATGCGCGGGCCCGAACACACCTGCGCAGGTGAACGAGCGATTCGCTCCCAAGGATAATTAAGCCGCACGTGCAAATAATCTCGACTCTGTTTAGATGGCTGGGAGAACAACTCGTTCGAAATCCCGATGACAACTGTCCCCGTCCCCCAGATGCGTGCAGATGATGAGCAGCGGGTTGGGGGGGGGGGGGGGGGGGTTTGTAGTTGAGGAGAAATCAGTTTCGTATTCGGTGGAGAAACAAGCGATGAAAGCAGCGAGAAAACAATGCGGAACACAATCCGACGGACGTCAGCAGTTGAATAAACACCCCATCGGGGCAGACGCAAACACCTCGGAAGAGGCGAGCGCGAAATTCTTTAAAGAAGGGGAATGAGCGGGCGGCAAACGCGGTTCAACTGGACAACAGTTTCTCCCCAACTGCGTGTTGTTCGGTGCCATTAATTAGTCCCCGATTTGCAAATTGGGGAAGTTCGCTCTTAATGGATTCCCCCCCCCCCCCGAATGAAAATAGGGAGAGCGATAATTGGATCTCAAATGCATCGCACGTGTTTGCCTTGCGCGAGTGTTTGGCACTTTTCCAAGCTATTAGCCGCCCCACCCCACCCCACCCCTCCTTTGTGATAGCGTTTGAGGGCTGCACACGGCACGGAATTTGCCAGAATATGGTGCGCGCGCACACACACACACATCTCGAAGGGAGTACAGACGAGCTGATTATCGGTTTTCCGTCAGCACAATTTTCACCTTTATTTTGCGACAACAGCGCGGGAGGGTCATCGCGGCAAACGACTCTACGACAGTGAAGCAAAAAAAGCGAAGGTTGTGAGAAGGATGTCATGCAACACGGCGAGACACGTGACCCGCATATGCAGTGCTTTAAATGCCCGTAAAGCGAATTCGGGTTGAGATCGTCTTTCCTAGCTAAAGAGCGGGTCGTGACCTTTCCCGTCCAGTCGGCGATCCTCTTCCCGCAGTCCTTGTTAAGACGCCGTCCTTTTTCCGTATACGTTTTAATCACGTGACACAATTATTTTTTCGTGCACATTCAAAATTCACATTCCAATCACGATCGGGGCTCGTGATTGCGAGCATCCGTTTGAATTTTTAATCCGATCAATCGCGTTCACGTAATTTGCACCGAGTTCCCTTTCCCTATGTCCACCCCACCTCCCTCCGCATCGTATCTTCTGAAGAAAATGAAAAGTGGCTTCTTCTGCTTGCTTTCATTCGGTTGTTGATCTTCTCGGATTAATTAAAGCAGCGAAAGAACGAACGAAGCAGAGAAAAGAGAAGAAGAAAAAAAAAAACAGAAAGGAAAAAAAGGTGAAAAAGGCGCGCGTGTTGATGCGATTGGAGTGTTCAGTTAACGAGGGGAGGGGGGGAAAGGCATCGAAGGGTTTGCGGGGAATTCTTGACGACCCCTTAACCTGGTAGTAGCAAAACCCCAAAGATTTTTAATTGACTAAACTGCGACACCACCTTACTAAAAGGAGTTTTGTCCGTTCACTTTGTGTTGGCACGCGCCCCACATGCGTCTTTTTTGTTATATCGAGGGATCAGGACCTCCGTAGCTCAATCAGTATAGGCCAAGCCCTTTAGTCGGAAAGACGTGGGTTCGATTCCCCTCCATGAAGTGTTTCTCTTTCCACGAAAGGTGATTTAGCCGGTCTCATACGGAGGTGGAGGGTTTCTCCCGGAAACTCGAGTTTTCCGCCCCCCAAAACAAGCAAATTGAACACTCCTGAAATAAGGATTAATCAACCTATTCCGTAGGATTTCGGCTTCGAATGCGCACACGATGAAGCAGGATCGAGGGGTCACGAATGAGTGCATTTTCTCGCCTTCCTTCGACACTGTGGCAGCGGCATAATAATCGGGCTCCGAATGACGATTGCAAGGTGGGCGGATGACCTCGTGCCTCCCTCGGTGAGAGGGAAGCGCAAAATATCGTCCAGCAGGTTGGCGCACTTGGCTGGGGAGGTGTGGAAGCTGCACGCGCGGTGGGCGCGATTTCCAACGAAGACGCTGAAAGACGAAGGGAATTTTCGGTTCAGTGTCCGGCAACCCCCGGACCTGGAGGTTGCAGACACGCGGAGGAAGACGAAGGCCAGCGGAGGCAAACGTTGCCTGAGGGAAAGAGAATAGGAAGCGTTTGGGGATGGGGGGGGGGACGTTTATTTAGAGGTTAAAATGGGGACACGCAGAAAAAAAAAGCAGACTTTTCTTACTGGGGGAGGTCGAACTCTGCTTGCTTGTCCAACTCGACTCTCCTCACGCAGTCTTTAAGAAGGAAAGAACGAATATTCAAGAAATTCTGAAATCGCATTCCCACACGCTAAAAATTACCTCACGAGATTATTTATTCGAACTCTCATCGAGCATGCAAGAAGCGAACCCTGCGACGACCCTCACACGACTTGGTTTGTTTACATCTCGTGTAGAAAGGACTGCACTTGCCTGAAGCTACAAACGGAGGAGAGAAAAAAACCTCACTTCAGTGTTTGCTTTTGAGATCCTAATCTGATGACGACAGCGCCCCCTGTGAGGCAACTATGGAAGGAACGCTAGAGAGGTAATTACCGTCGAGTTTCCGAAAGAGAGTTGATGATTTCCAATAATGGCTTAAGCACGCGATGAGCGGACCTTCGTGTCGCTCTCATTTGGGGGTCTTATTCCTCCATTTCGGGGGATAATTACTGCAATTTCTCCGCCACGAGCTGCGGTTCCTCGGCCCGAACAGGCAACGTGCAATTAACCTCGCATTACCTCTCCTAATTCGCACTCGGAGAATTTGAATCTGTGACGTCATAATAGCAGGGCTGACTGCGGCCTTGGACGGACTCCAGTTCTTTCTCTGACCTCGCTCTCCCACACGTAATGTGCAGCTCCGTCATCTACTGACGTAGGCTGAAGAGTAACTTCTTATGAGCTAAACAGCCTTGGAACCCATTCTCGCCGGGACTCCGAATTAAGGAAAGAACAGTTGATCGAAGTGTTCCGACACTGTGAATGCCGCGCGACACCCTTCCCCGTCGGATGTGCGTCGTGGTTAAGTGCCGAGTTTTTCCTTTCTCGGAGGAAGATCTTTTCGAGGGTTGCTTTGCAGAAGTTTGTTTTTCGGGTCATCTCCTCGGAGGGTTCGTTTTTATTTTCGTTAGTGGGCGACGACGGAGTTTTTGCGTCGCCAGCAGTCGCCCACTAACCACCTCAAACTGTGCAGCCGTCTTCGCTGTAGAGAAGCGGAACTGCTTTCATGTTTGGTCCCTGAGGGGGCTGCTCGAAGGTTTTTTGTAAGTTGTAAACAGTTGTTTGCGCGTGTGACGATGCACTTCGGTTCCATTTCAATACGGGGAGGGAGGGAGGGGGGAGCAATCTCAGCTTCGATCGAGTTGCAGTAGGCGAAAAAACCGCCGTGTTGTCCCTAAGAGAAGCTCCCCGCAGATGCGAGAGTTTTATTAAAAAGCAGGTCTCTGTGATCCCCGTAAAAACGGCGGCATCTGCCTCTTCGTCCCCACACAAGGGGGAGTCCAATAGAGAGAGTTCCGTCCTGGGCGGTTGATGTCGAAGAATTTGAATAGAAAAGCCACCGAAAGCAGTTCCGAGCCGAAGATGAATACCGTAGACGAGCGCTCCACTGATCAGCGCAATTTTTACACGCAGCTGACAATGATGGATGGTCTCGAGCGGGGTGAAAGCCTCCGGGAGATGTAGGTCAGCGTCTTTTTTTTTTTCGTCTTGTTGTGTTTGCGATAAACTGCAGTCGGCCTCCCTTTTTTTCGTTCGGCGATGTTCTTGCATCTTCTAATTGGTGTCCCATCGACATGCAGGCAGCGGGGAGAGAAGGTCGTCTCCTCTCATTTGTTCTCCCCCCCCTCCCCGGTAGATTGCAATTTGCGGAAAGGGGTACCTGTGGTGTGTTCTTGTTCCAAAATTCTTTTTTCCTCCGGGTTCGGACACTTCGGAGGCATCCACACTATGTACGGGAGTGGGGGGGATGAAGAAGTCGTGCCGACGTTTCTGCCAAGTGCGGAGTGTTTGCGTGGACTGCCAATTATTGGGACTTTCCGGTATTTGCTGATATCTCAGACACCGTTGGCGAGGAGAGGGGTGCTCGCCCAGGAACTAATCTCGCGTTGTCGGAAATGAGTTGCCGAAGAAACAATCGAGTCAAGTAACACCGCCAGAGGCTCCTCCTTTCGGCCTCTGCGAGAAAGTCCCCCAAAGAAGATCGAGTGAAACTCAAGACACGTTCTGTTTCAGTTGGGGGGGGGGATTTGAAAGAGACAACAAAAGCGATTAAGAAAGAAATTGTAATGAAGTGCGACATAGAAAGATAGAACGAAAGGATTACAGGAGACGAAAAGTGCACAAGAGAGAAAAACTGGTGAAAGACAGATAGAAAGAAAGTTTTAAAAGAGAGGAAAGAAGATAAAACGCAGCAATAAAGTCCAAGAAAAAACACAAGAAAGAAAGAAAGAAAAAATAAAAAGAAAGAACCGAGAACAGCCTTTAGAAGAATGAAGTGAAGAAAGAAGAAAATCCTTCCGACAGAAGCACTGAAAGAGAGAAGATAAAAATGGCGAAACGCAAAACAGAAGAAACAACCAAAAAGACATTTAAAAAAATGGAAGGAAAAATGGAGTGAGAGAAGACTGAAAAACTAGAGAAAGAACGAAAACAGACTCGAGGAGAAGAAGAAAGGACAAGACACACCTCGAGAAAGAATGAAATGTAGAAAGAGAGAACGGCTAAGAATGAACGAGAGGGGAAAGAAACGCAGGAAGAAATCCAACGAGACACGTCGGAAATAAACAGTTGGGGGGGGGGGAGCAATACGAGACAAACATGTTCCCTCGTGTTGTATTGATGGGAATTCAACTCTTCTCTCTCTCCCTTCTCCATACGCTTCTGCTGAAGACATCGTCCGTTTTCTCTTCTAAACGAATGCATTGGCGAAGCCAAGTAGCGGAGGGGCCTTCGTCGAAGTGTCAGCCTCACTTCCGTTTGCTGGAACACGAGCACCAACACTGCTCGCGTTTATTTGGAGCTCATTAAAATGCGTTTTTAAAACTTCCGTCATCCCTACACGCCCGTGTGAACCCTTTTCTTCGGATTTTTGGCAGAAAAAAAAAATGTCGACCTGCGTTATGGAGGGCTGGATTTCGGCGTGAACCGCTGCACGCTGTTGTACCAATCGCGTTGAGTGCGCCTGCGCACAATCTCTCAAGCCTAAGCTTCGTACAAACGGCTAATACGCGGTTATTTTGAAAGCACGTTTTGATCTACCGCGCAGCGCTGTTCATTAAAGGCGCGCTGCTTGTACGGGAAAGGTTTTGGCGTTTTATATTTTAAGAAATGTAATCAACACTTGGTCACGTGCGAGTCGAATTTGCTTTTAACAGAAGGTGATGGAAAAGAACCCGAATCGTCTTTCCGAAGCCGAAATTTGACCGCGGGGCCAGGGGCTACGCCGCGTAATCAGAGTAATCTTCGACTCGTTGAGAAAGTTTTTAAGGAGAAGGTTGTGTGTGGGGGGGGGGGGTCACTCCGTCGTCGGAAAAACCAGCGAAGAATAATTTTTCTCAGGAAATTGAATTCAGTCCAATCGGAGTCGCTTTCAGCCCGGTCTTAATTGGCTTCGAATTTATGAAGAGAGTTGAACGAGGAAGAAGGGGGGATTGTCGCAGAGGTAATCAGTGAGCCTCGCTACTATGAACTGCCACCAGGCGGCAGCAGAGTATGTATCTGACAGAACCATCGCTATAATGGCCACAGGAGTACGTGGTGTTGATTAAGACAGAGGATCAAAACGGGCTGCAACAATTTTCTCCTTCGAAATTTCCGTTTCGCCAACAGTTCAGACCTTGTCTAGACAAAGAAATTATTAAGTGCCATGAAGGTGTTGTTTGTATTATCACGCTAGATGGCGCTTCCAACGGCCAGTCACGGCTGATGGCAGTCTGTTTTGGAGGGGGTTTGTTTAATTTTATTCATTAAATATTTCCCTTTTTTTTTTTTCCTTCCCTGTTTAGCTGGGTGAATCACTGCAAAGAAGAATAAGAAGAATGCGGAGGTGGATTTGTTGCACGAGTGAATGCAGCAAACATAATACTTTAGTAAAGATGTGCATTCAGACGAGACCTGCTAAGAAGACCTCCTCAGAGGATGGACGGATGGGGTTGATCGCTGCCTGCTGCATCGCCTCAACTGAACCAACAGAGGGGCTTCGCATTCGTTGACTGCACTACAGTGGGCTTGGGGGAGGTCTGGAGGGACGCACTCGATAGAATGAATGCGCCCCCAATTTTCGAGAAACTATAAAAAGGAAACCTTCCGACTGCATGACTTCATATGGAGATGAGAATAGAATGAAGAAGGAAGCTGATGGATGCGATGAAATATGAGTGGATCTGGAGACGAATTGATGACGTAAGGGGGACGCCGTTCTGCGCGGAGGAGGAGGAGAATCGGCCTCCAATTAGCTCCGCTTGGTGCAGTCGTCATGGCAGCGAAGAGGAGAAGAAGAAGAAGGCCTGCAACAATTTCTTAAAGACGGGACGTTTAAAAGAATGGAGCGCATCGAGTCGCGCGGGCCTTTAAGTGACGGGTATTTCGTTTTACGTCACGCCAAGATTGTTGGCTTTTGATGCTTCGCAAAAAGCAAAACGAAATCGAGCGCGGAAAATACGGATGTTCGGAGCATCGATCCCGCATTTGCATGCGAGTCCGCCATCCATCATCCCCCTCTGATCGGCGTGTTGACAAAGTAAGAGCTCGCTTCATTTTGACATTTGGCCCACGTGATAGCTCTTCCGGTGATTGATTTCCTATTCGCAGCGCTCCAAACAAGTCCGTCCTGACCTGCGAACGCCGAGACGGAACCGATTTGCATAACGTGGTTACCGCGTCTGCAGAGTGGTTCGTCGCTTCAACTTTTTTTTTTGGGGGGGTGGCCATTGGAAGAGCGCGTGATGCGTGAAATGCAATAATCGCTTCGGAATTTCCTTTATGGACGCCGTACGGGATGTGTTGCGGCTGGGAGACAGCAGAACGAAACGGTTTTGTGCTCAGCTGAACTGCCCCATGCTTCGACCGCCCTCCGCACACCCGATGCTTTTAAAGATGCATTTTTCCGATTCTTCGGCGATCGCGTTTCGGCTGCAGAGCATGCGCAGCGAAACTTCGGGAGGTCGTTTCGTCCACAGAATGTTTTCGCTAATGAAGACGCCGTCGCCTCGCACGTCCTCCCCCTCCTTTGATGCACGATGTCAACTGACTTGTGGTGCCGCCCAAAGCCTGTTCCGTCTTGTCGGCGATTCTTGAGACAGTCTCCGTAATCAATTAGGCGACCCCACTCCCGTGCTAACAAAACACCCCACAGGTGGAGGTCCAATCAATTAAAACAGTCGCTCCATCGACGCGCCGTTCTCTTGAAAAAGACACGTGACTTTCGTGGCGATGCGAACGAATTTCGTTCAACACGTGCTCTGAAACGGGCCGTGCCGTTCAGATACAGCAGAAGGTTCATCTTCAGAACGAGACAGATGCGGCGCAATCTCTCTCTCTCTCTAAACGAAAATCGGCCGGGAGTAGATCATCATCCATTCTCTTATGTGTTCACATCGTTCAGGATCCACTTAAACAGAAAACTGGGGAAATAGTTCGATCTTCCCCAGTTATGTCCACTGGCTGAGACTGAAGAATGCTCCGCACAGATTATAATTAAAATTAAAATTTTATTTTTTAAATGTTCTGGATTTTAACCAAGCATGGTTAAAATCCAGAATGCACGCATAATAATAATCAGCTGGCGTTAACAGAAATTAAAACAATTGCAACAGCACTCGTTGGGATTTATTTGGCGAAACCGAGTTCGCTTTTTGCTGAGCATCGCCTTAAGCATTCCGATTGCCCGGATGCTTGATTAGGAAATAGTACGATGGAAATATCGAGGTCCAATTCTTCCCAAAACGACAACCGAATTGTCCTAGGTGGGGATGGCGGGAATGTCTTTACGTTGGGAGATGATTTTCATTTCCACATGTGAGACCGCACCTGCGCCACATTCAGCTTAACCGCGATACTAATGTTGCGTCGGTTTAAATCCACTCGTGGATGGGAGGAGTCGTACGACTCCCAAGTCTGCCAACTTTAAGTTTTTCAGATGCGGGATGGAGCACCAACTCTCCCCGTCTGAAATACTCGATTCTGTTAAGAAGTCATCTAAGTGAGTTTCGCGACTCTCCTTGAAGAGCTTCACCAGTCCACTCCACCGATTTTCTCTCGGTTTATGCTCGAGATGCGTGGTTTATACAAGTCAAGCATCGACGTGCAGCACTAAATATTATTCTGGCGCCATGTTAAAGGAGCGATTTCCCAATACCAAGGCAACTCGTACAGTTACACCTGCTTGGAGAGTGATCCGAGCATCGCCTTTCGGAAATATTTGTCACAAATTCAGAAGAGATACGAGAAGAATGTTTTCTGCGTATTAGCAATGCTAACGCACAACACGGGAAAGGTCAGGGAGGGTTCGTGACCTTTAGTGGCGTCGAGGTACGTTTAACGGCGAGGGACTGCGATTTATTGCGACGCTAAACTTCTGCAACGAGGCGAATATTTCTTTGCGCAGAATAAATATCCTCTCCCAGAAACTCTTCCGCGTATCGTACCCGAAACAAATCGCTTCTCTCTTCGTTCTCTCTCTTTCTGCCGCATCTCCGCCGTTCCGAGTCAGCCATGCGAGCAACACTGGTGGGCGATGTTTGAACATTCCAGAAAACTCTCGTGTTATTTTTGGAATCTGCAAATATCGTGTTTAGTTTGATTACCTTCGTCTCGCGGTGGCATGTGCTGCAACCCCCTCCCCATACCCTTTCCCCGGTTGCCATGGAAACTCACAGCGTTCGTAATGACCGAAAAGTCGGTGGCGTTCCACAAGTGTGTGTCGAAAGTGTGAAATTCTCCCATCACTGAGGTTGCCAGTTGCTAGGTTACAGACTCCGACGTCAAACTATCCCTTTCGGGAGGCTGAACTCGCGGCGAAAACTTTCTTTAAAATTTCGGCATCTTCATCGATGTCGCTGCTGCCTTCTTGCGGAGAAGGAATCGAGCCTGTAAAACGGCATCGGTGCCCAGCGCTTAGAGCACGAGGTCACGTGTTTCTGGGCAATCTTCAAACCCGCAGGAAAAGCGCCCTGCCTCTTAGAATCCCAGTCGGGAAAGCTGCTTCAAGCGCTCCCCGCTAATCAGCCAATTTGGCCTCCGAATACGAAATCACCGAACACGTCACAAAGGAATGCGGCAGCAGCTTTGCGAGTAATCCACTATTTGAAATTCATTACGCCGTTAAACCCCAAAGCCTCGAACCAGTTCCTTCTTCCACCGTTAACTAGGATTAAGCCTCGAAACAAATTAATAAGTTCCCGGAGGACGCATACAAAACCAATCGGCCTCTGGCAGTTGTAATGTGATCCCATCTTTCTCTCTCTCTCGTTCTCATCATTGCTCAACTGTGCTCTACTCGTTCGAATGGACTTCGTTTTTGAAGAAATATAAAAGCTGAGCCTGAGAAATGTTTTGCGCATTGATTCACATCACCGATTTCAATTGAAATATCTCAGCAAACACCTTTCCAATCACAGGCGTCATTTTCATGACCTGTGATTAAAATGCTAATTCAGCAAGAGATGCCGAAGTAATTGAAGAGAAAAACACGCGCGGCCATTTGATCGGAAGACTTTAAACATCACCATGACAATGCCCCTGCACGTGGAGTCCCACTTTCCTTTATTTTTCACCACAGCGAGCCGAGAATAGTTCGCTAAATATTTATCTTCATTGTCAGATGCCGCAGGAGGGTTTTCGTTGTTGTTTCGTAGCGATGTTGTCTTCATTGCGGTCCACCAGTTCCTTCCCGCCTGTGGTCTGGAGAGAGAGAAAGAGAAAGCCCTTCTTTTCTTTTCCCCGCTGCAAGGCTGTATTTAGCGTCCGATCCCGCACACCTCACGCGAAACGAGGCAATGACCAACCCGCAGCGTGCGAGTGATAAATTTCCCGGGGAGGGCTGCCATAGATCACCTTGACGGCGCGTGATCCATCATTGACAGTGCCGAGGGTGGCCATAAATTCTCCTTACATCAATTTTTTGCCACTTTCTTGATTGCCGTCCAGTTCGACACCGGCATCGCTGTTCTCCCGCTTGCTTCGCGTTACGTCGGTTATCCTTTCCCCCGTGCAAGAGAAAGGGGGGGGGATTCTGCTTTGTGGCCTCGCGAACAGGAAAGAACATTTTCGGTTATGCACTTCGCTCCGAATAGAATTAAATCACTTCCCCGTAATAAAAGCTAGGGGGGGGAGTTACGCTCCACATTTTTTTGGGGGAACTTTAGTAAACCCCTTGGAAGATTAATCGTCTCGAGTCAGATGGCGCGGGGGGGGGGGTCTTTCAAGGAACTGTCTGTCCGAAAGTGCGCATTCCTCGTGTCAGCAGTCGTAAACATTCTTTACCAGCGAAGCCGTAGTTTTAAAGGGGTTTTCGAACTTTTGAACTTCAGAAAGATTTTCACATTTGGTGCGAAGATCCCAATTTCTGACTGCGTGTGTGTTTTGTGTCCATCATAGCAAGTTTAATCAGCCCTTTCCATTACATAATCGTCTACTAGTTCTCCATTACTGCAAGTTTTGCCTTTCTCCTGGCAATATGCCAAGTGTTGTTACCATGGCAACTTGCGGCTCGCGTTTTGTGTTTCAGTTAGCAGCTGCAAGTAACACGTTCGTCTGTTTCTTTTGGACATGCAAACTTCTTTTACATATTTGTTTTCTGTTTTCTTGTTCATTTTGAAATCGAAACACTACGGGGCATTCAAAAATACCGGCGGGGGAGCCAATTAACAAATGCAGAAGTCCCTTTTGTGCGTCAGTAATCTCCACTGCCCCTCTGATTTCGTCGTGTGGCATGGCATAATAGAAAACTTGTCAACATCGAAATGCAAAGAGAACAGAAGCGGAGCCCAGGGAGATGTTCCCCCCCCCCCAATTCCGAAAGGACATATTCGCACGTAGAAGTGTTGCGCCAGAAAAAACAAAATGCCGCGACTTGTTCAGAGAAAGTCTTTGCAAGAGCGAAAGGGACGGGGATCTGTACGATAAGGTCAGCGAGGAAGTCACCCGTGAACTCAGTCGGAAAAGAGCTTACTTTCGGGCGATTAGAGATGTTAACGAGTGCGGTTGTTCGTGGCAACGAGGATTAAACAGAAAATTGCATGAACACCGCTTTTATCGGGGCGAAAATGCCTGCGGACTGGAACGGGATTCGGAAGGCTACAAAGAGCGGTTCCGATAATTAGTGGGGATTACGGACAAGATGTTATCGGAGACAGACGCACGGGAGTGGCAAATTAAAACACGGGAAGGACTTCTTTCTTACTAAAAGTCGAACCTTCGTCGGGGACAAGGGAAGGGGGTGCGAATCATCCCTTATCGACTCCTCCTCGCAAAATGTTCTTGCCGCTCTGTCTCCATGGCAACGCACGCCTCGACGAGCATTGTGACGAGATGACCGAAGGACAAACACGGAGATATCGTCAAAGGTGGTCTTTTAACGCGCGTGGCAGCTGTGCAGCGTTTCTTTTCAAACAGGGCAGTCGCTGGACACGCGGCTTTTATGCGCGGCATCGATTTTTGCGAGGTTCGATCCGTCTCTAATCGACTCTGGGGTCAGTCGGCATATGACTCCCGTGCAGGAGGGGAGGAGCTTGATGGTTCGCACAGATATGACGCTCGCCCTCTTCGATCGATCGGGGAAGGTGGAGATGCTCGTGCTGATAAATTCACATCCCCCTCGAGCCTTCTAAAGTCGGATAATCGATGGGATTCCGTCGACTGACAAAGTGTGCGATCTTCGCTTTTCAAGGTCTCTGCGGGTTACGCCAAGAACGAACCGCTTCGCTTCTTTAACGCGCGGCATTTCGAGGTTGAAGGTCGTGGAGTTCCGCGCTCACCACAAGCACACAACACGCTTAATCTTTCCACCTCGGAGTGCTCGCAATTTCTGTGCAGTCGGGATGGACAACAAGAAGGAAGAGCACGCTTCCATTCGCACGCACAGAAATAGTGTTGGTGACAAACTGACGGACAAAGAGAGTATCAAACAGATGCGCGGAGGTCTGTCTTGATCAACCAATTCTCTACCGGGGCAAACAGGAAGTGCAGCGTTGCTTTTTTATTTCGTTTTGGGGGTTGGCTGTTCGGTGCTCCAACGTTTCTGCAGAAGAATCCGCATCGGGGTGAGACGTTTGAGAAGATTTCCCCGGATGTTTATTCCTTTACCGAAACAGACAGCTGAGGCGAACCAAACTTTACGATCCCGTCCTTTTCTTTTTTGTTTTCAGCTTTGTGGTAAGGAACGTGGCAGTGCGAATCCTCGCGCATGTTTACCTTTTAACTGAACTGGCAACTTCCATATGCAACATTCAACAACAATTCTTCCGTGTTATTCGCGAGGCTGCAAAAGCCGTTCCCTCACGATAGTGTTTCGAGATGCGTTCTTCTCCTCGACCCTCCCACGATTTCAACTCGGGTGAAAAAAGAAAAGGCAAATACCGCAAAGGGGACGGTGAAAAGCGGCCCACTTCGTCTGAGAGGGTTTCCGATTTCAAAAAAAAATTCTGGGGGAAAATTTCTACTGAGAGAGAGATCGGAAGAGTCCGCTGGGGGCTTAAGATTCGTTCCCCCCCTCTCTCTCCCTGTAGGTGGGAAAATCTCAGCATATCGCATCTTCGTCAGCGTTCTTCAAAAGTCCTTCAAAGAATGGATTTCGATCTTTTCCGTCATGTCAAAGGTCAATGGAAATTTTCCGTAGAAGGAACGAAAGATTAAAAGAAAAATGGAAACTCGTGATCCACCCCGGGGAACCTTTTTAAGGAATTCTCGCCGGTGAAACATTCCACACCCCTCTGATCGCAGACGCGGATTTTAAACACTTTTGGAAGAAATTTAAAACATTTAAATTTCACTTTTTTTGTGTTGAAAATTTAATTTAACAAAATCGAATCAAGCCGACGATCAGAAATTAAGACACGTGAAGGGAGAGAACGAAGAAGGAGGGGTTCACAGGATCGCGGATTAAAACAAAAGGTGTGAATAGAAAGAGGGAGGAATGGTATGAAGAATGAAAAGAGGGCTGTTTTAACGTACTAAATGTCCCTTCAGTACCCGAGAGGGGGGGGGGGTTATCACTGAGAAGAAAATGCTCGAAATATTGACTGCAACTCTGTCGATTGGAGAGGAAGGGAAGAACCCCCTGGAACACTTTCATCGGGACAGGCACTCCGGCAGGGTCAGGTGCTCAATTTCGGAGGAATGTGTTGCCGTTCCCTCCCCCTCCCCATCCAGGAGTTCCCGTGAAACGCGTCAACGTCTCAGATTCCCGACGGTTGGTGCGGATGCCTCTTTCGTTCCTTCCTTCTTTATCTTCTCCGCTTTTCTTTCGTTCAATCCTCTACCGTAACAAAGATAACTGTTGCCAAGGGATTTACAATCTTCCGCAGAGCGAGCGGAAATCACACCCGACATCAAGTCGATCGGAGAAACAAAATTTATTTTTTGCGTCCTCTTCTGCCGCATTCTATTTCGAGAGTGACGTGTGCGCGTGCAGTTTGGCGACAGATCGAGGATTCAAATTTTATTCTGAAAAATCTTCGAGATTGAGGGGGGGGAGTGCAACTGTTAACAGAAATCATCCGGAGAGGAGATGCGGAGGATTAAATTGATGCCCAGGAGAAGCTGAAGTGATACGAACTGCCAAAGGCTGTGTGTGCGTGCGCGCGGGTGAATTTAAAGTACCGAAGACCTGATGAAAGAATGCCTGGAAAGGGAGAAGGAAAGAATACAGAGAAAGAGAGAAATCGCTGCCGACACCGATGAGGAGTTCTTTATGGGGATGCATCTCACCACGTGCATGTCAGACAACTCCTTTAATCGAGTTACCGGGCCTTCCGTCAATCCCGCTGCCTCCAGGATCTCTTAATGAGCGGCGATGGAAGTAAGGAAGATGCGGAATCATCTATCAGAAAGCCGTTCGGCTATTCAATTAGCGAGCACGAGACTTAACGGAACCCTCGAGGTCGTAATGGGTTTAGCGTTGGCCCGCATACACGCACGTGATAGAAGGTGACCCTCGGTGATACCGAAATGGGGACGGCGGCACGCTGATATAGAAATTGCGCATCGATTTTCGGGCGGCTGAATATAAATTTGCCAATCTACGTCACAGGTAGGAGCTCGCACCAGCCGTTACCGGAATTTACGGGAGGAGCGAAGGGTGCTAAGCGAACACGAGTTGACAGGGAAGAGCTAATTACGGAGCCAGCTCCAGATTGTCGTGAAAGCTACCGGCTGATGAGAGAGGACTCTAAGAGGCTGTCACGCGTCTGCTCCGGAATGAGGGATGTCCAATAAACTACAGCACGAGAGTAGACGAGGAATTTAATGTGCAACGTAAACACCTGGGTCTAGGGTAATCGGCTGCACGTGATCGCCGTTGTCACACACACACAGCCAGGCCGCCATTCCGGAATAGTGCGCCAAATGGATGGTGGCTGAAAGCAGGAGGCGCATTGCGCGCTCCCTCGAGGATGGGAAGGTCGCGCTCACACGAAACCTTTTCAGAAATGAAAGGTCAGTGGGCGACTGATATTTTGCATTGATCCTTCTATCTATCATTCCTCACCTCCTTCCCACCCTTAATCCTTCGTTCCTTCCATCGTCGGCATTTCACTGTAATCTCGGTCGTTCCTTTCCTTCTTCACTGTACATCAGCTGGATTCCCCTTTGACCCCTTCGCTTTTAGCGGATTTCTCATCCGTTATTTTCATTGTCACTTATTCCCTCATCTTCAGTCTTTCGTGAAACATGAGGGGTTATTTCGCCCTGATCCTTTTTTCTTTCATCCCAGTCACTTCGGTCCCTCATCTTTCTAACTTCCCATTTGAAATTCTTTCGCCATTTCGTTAACCACTTCTTCATCTTAGAATATTTTTCTTCATCCTCCCTCTGATCATCTTCATCTCGCATCCTTCCTGTTTTTCTTCTCTCGCGTCATCTCTGCAACTGAAAATCATCTTGAAGATCGCCACTCAACTCAATCACCGCTTCCTCACCGAAGCGTCGTTGATATTGGCCACGGGGAGTGCCGTCCTCGCATTGGCAGAATGCACCGTAGACGAAACTCATCTGCGTGCGTGCAGTTTGGCCTTGCGGATGTAAGTGAAACGTCTCTCGTGGAATATGTAGAATCGCGGATTGCATTTATTGTGATTTATTGACCTCTAGAGGGCGCTCTCCTTCATGTCCGAAGTAACAACAAGCCATAAATAGCCGTGACATCCGTAAGTGGATCTTCGTTCCGTGGACTCTACCCTTGTATCGCTGCCGCCCATGAATAAAACATGCGCGCGTGATTTGACTCCAAACCTCCCCTTAAGTAGCGCATTCGCGCAACATCTCGGGCGGCTGCACTCGTGTGAATGTTGGTGCATCCCCGCACGGATGGCCATCGAACCGAAGTCTGCTTTTGAAAGCAAGAAAGAAGAGAAAACTCTGAAAAAAGAGCGAGCGTGGATAAGTCGAAGAAGAAATGAATGCGGACGCTCATCAGGATGTTTGCTTGCTTTCCATTTCGCGAAGATCGTTGAAAGATTCTTCTGTGAACGAAAAGCCTGTTGGTGGCGTCCACTTAATTGCGAAAATGATGCAGAAGCGAAAGTGAGGAGGATGACGGGAATCAGATGATCGCGACGTTACTTATTGCAGCGAGAGCGATGCGCATACCAATAACAACAGCACTGATGACGCAAGAAGTGAAGCCCCCCCCCCGTAGTGAAATTCATTTCATCGCAGTTTTCGGTTTTAACGTATTCATCGCGAAGGGGCGAGCAGTATTTCGCCCCCTTTCCCTGATTTGGTGTTTCGAGCAGATGTGCCGCGTTTTTCTTGCAAAATCGTGGCGCGGATATTTATCATTCGTCCGACTTCTAATTGAAAATAATTCGCTGCGGCGTTGACTCCCGAAAATTAATTTAATCCGCGCTGCTGTTTTAGCGGCAGAGAAAAGCGGGCGAAAAAGATCATCAATCGACTTCATTTTTCTCTCGCTCACTCCGCAGTAATTCCGGTGTCTGCCCCTGTAAACGTCGCTCTGCCTCTCTACACCGCGGCTTTCCGCTTCGCTCCGAGTTTGATTAAAAGGCCGCAGCGAGGCACACAGTAGCATACGGACACATTCTCCGCCACTTACATATTCTTTCAGACATAGAGGGCGTCGTTGTAGCCTTTTATAGTACGACGATTTTGTTTCCTTCCAGACGACAGTGTGACATTGTGCATGCCGCTACTTGCAGCCGGACGAGAGCGCTTTGGGGTGTTATGCTGTGCGAGCAAGAATATGGTTGACGCTCTGCCGCTACTCTGAACCCGAAACGAAGGACTACACCGTGTATCCCATGGCAACACATCGCAGCATCGAGCCCTCGTACAACGGAGAAGCGAATGGGTTTCCGTCAAAGTGGGCTGTACAAGAGAAATAGGTAAGAGCGACGTCTCTCTTTCGTTCCGTTAGCGTTTACTTATTTGCATCGCAGCGTGCAGTGACTGATGAGTGCACTTCGCAAAATATGACGCGCACATTTGGAGCGAGTCGAAAATTGCGTCGCGTTCGCTTTTAAGACTCGCTCGTCGATGATTTTCCCCTTTAAGCAGCGAAACACGCGAAGTATCACGCATTAGCCTTGACAAAGCGCGATTAGCCTTTAATTCAGAAAGAGTGGATTTCGCCTTTAATCGACGAAGCTCTTTTCGCATCGGATGCAGATCAGGTTTTTATTTGTTTGCATTTTTCGCCCTCGGGGATTTCGCGTTTCCATCGATGCGCCATTTTTAGTTCCGCTTTAATCGCGGATTCTTTAATTTGCGATCGCAGCTGCTCCGTTAGCCTTAAGCTCTGTTTGCCTTTCTCTTCACGACTCTATATCACCGAGTTTCGTTAGCCTTTACTCCATGATCACCCTTCTCCACTCTTCGTTAGCCTTCCGCATAGAAACCTTTGGCCTTTCATCCTCCTCGTGTACGCATTCACTCCGTTGGGGTGTTTCGGTAATGCAAGAGGCTGACCTTTCCAGCAAACGGCTTGAAGATTCTCGAGCGTAATCGAACTGCTGCCGTTCAATCCTCCCCCCCCCCCCTCTTCTCTGAATTATTGGATTAACCGTTAATTCTTGTGATGACTCGTCGGTTTCTGAATCCAGATGCACTCCCGTCAAAGAAACCACGTCACCCCCCCCCCCAAAAAAAATGCACGACGCCCTCCTTTGATTTGCTCAATTGTACAAAAAGAAGATCGATTTCATTAAAATCTGCAGATTAGGCTTGATCGTAATTACGGACGGTTTCGTGGCGCTGCGTCCAGTTAACTCTCTCGTTAGGTCGTCCTTCTCGAAGTTTTTCTTGGAGAGGAGGGAGTTCACGTTTTTTTTTTTTTTCATCTTTTGCTTCTCCACTCATTTTCCATCCCGCTGATGAACTTGAGCCGAGGGTGGAGTGGCGTTGCGTGTGTGTGTGTGTGTGTGTGCGCGCGCGCCAGCGCGGTCTTCCGGAAATCAATATTGAATCAAACGCGAGTCAGTTGTTGCCTGCACATAATTCATCGATTTTCCCGCTTCCAATCAGTTCCGTCATCCCCCCCCCCGACCATATGTTTGTGCATCCCCGTGAGACGCCCTCTTCATTCAGAACTCCATTTTCCCGAATGTCGCTCCTCGACTGTCGATGCTGCACACTTTAGGGGAGTGGGGGGGGGGGGGGGTGAAGCGCACTCGAAGAAGTCGCCTGATGAGCGGAGGCCGCTTTCTCATCTCTTTGGCCCCGTCTGCCGAGAAGGCGCAATTTCATGGGGCTTTCACGCAAGATTTTCGTCTCGAGAAGTTTTCCTCGCCACGACTGAATGCAGACGAACATCTCGCCCGAGGGGACGAAAGAGCACCTTCTGTATCGAAGGCCTAGTATTGATCCGTCCATCGCCGAGATCGTTAAGCACCTCTTCTGACAGGACTCGACTTCATCCGCTGATGAACCTCGGAAGTCGGCGACTGATTCAACGACACGATGACGAACTCGTACTGTATCCGTAGGGGCCTGTGCCCCACCCCATCCCGGAGACCGACCCACGCTGTCGTCCAAGCGAAGGTGACATCTGTAAATCATTTGCATACGTGAACGCGTTCTCTGGAGGCGAACTGGCCGTCGGTTTATGATGTCGTGCGTCAGTTTGGCACTCGAGCATCCATGGCTCGCTCGACGCGCAGTGAGTTTGTCTTCATTGTCGGCAGTCAGTGACGTCATCCACTTGCCCGGATGATAATCCACCGTCTGAAATATGGAAACGAATATTTCCGATTATTCGCCGCTCTGTGCCGGAGCATCCCTCCCAGCTTCTTATCCGAAGAATCTCCCTTGCATGAAAACTTCAATTTCCTCCGTTTTATGCGTTCGTTTCAACTTTCCCTAAGCATACCACACCATCTTTTAGTTGGAGCCTTTCAGTTTTTTTTTTTTTATTATTTTGTCCTCCACTTTTTAATCAACCAATTATTTCATTCCAAATTTCACGTTGCAATAAAAAAAATTTAGAAAATTGTCTGCGTGCGATGAAAACGCAACAGCTCATCCAGGAGTCGAAATGCATAAAAATACAAACAACTTGGTAATACGTTATCATCATTACGTACAGGTAAGAATTGCAACGCCACCCGAACAAAAATGTGTACTAAACTAAAGTAACTTGGTTTGGATCCAAATACAATATTGAATTGAAGTGTGTGTGTGGGCGTGAGCGCGCACATACTGATATGCTATAAGTCTTGCGAGCTTTCCTGTGTAGGCTTAATAATTAATAAATACATAAAAAATCACAAATAATAAGATCTGAACATTTATCGCAATCTATCGACTGCCTTGCACAATCTGGTTATTTCATGCAATTGTTTTAGACATTTGTCTTTTTCATTTTTATAAAAAGATAACTATTATTTGATCTTTTGTTCGGTTGGTTTCACTCCTTATTGATAAAGGAAAGGACCTGAATATTATATTTTGGGCACCAAATGACCGTCGTGTTTGGATTTCCTTCTTTTGATGTCTGCTAAAATGCTTCGTTTGATATTCGCGTGTTCATTGTCGCTTCTCACGAATGATGGTCGCCCGTAAATGCCAAAGTGGGGATGATAGCGATGCTGATCTCCGCTTCCGAGATTCTCAGCGGAAACGGCAGATTCCCACGTGTGACCGCGAGTTCCATTCCGTGGTGTGCATCGAATTCACGCGGAATAAACATTTTGGACGCGTTCATATTTAGGAAATCCATTCCTATTAGCAGCTTAACATTCCCCTTGCTTTATTTACGGCATCTGCGAATGTGGTAAGCGATTACGATTTTGCATTTCCGTCTGCTTCGCTTTGAAGTTTCTCAACAATCCCCACCAAGTAAGAATGAGTGCGTCCAGAAGTTTGTCTTCCGCAATTTAAACATTACCGCTTTAGTCAATGCAGTTACGACTGCGAATTCACAGTAAGACAAACATAAAAAGGTAAACCCAAAAATCTTTACCATTTTTCTGGTAATCCTCATTTTATCCAGCACGCTGAGAAACTACTTCCGTTGGATTTGGAACTACACACACACACACACACAAGCCACTGGATTAGAAGCTTTTATTTTACGCATTCGACTGCCGATCCTCTTTAATTCCTGAGCGTAGTTCGGTGAGATGTGGGGCGGGAACAGCCTTCCTTAAATGCTCCGGTCAATTCCTGCACACAGGGATTCCTGTTTGTCCGCACAAAAGCCTTCTCAGATGAGCCCGCCGATCTCCTTCCTGAGCGGACTGTCTCGGGACCACAGTTACGCCTCTTGGACAAACAATACGCGCTATTTTTACACTGATTAAACATCGCGGATATCTCACCTTTTGAGAAACTTGTCAGCTCTGCTGTTGTGAAAATCGTGGCTCCGCCGAGACAGGTGCCAACAGTAAACCTTTTATCGAACTGTAATGTTGACGATTACTGACCGGAATAATTCTTAAATGGTCGCCTAGAAAACGGGTGTCGGCACGTGTTCTAGTGTGATACACGTGACCAAGTATTTTGCATATACGATGCATAAGTGACGTTTATGTAAAGGTTTTTGATTCAGTGGCCCGTTTGTGTGTGTGTGTGTGTGTGTGTGTGTGTGGTCGGTTCGTTTACGTTTGGTTGTTATAGCGCGTGAGACGTTGCAATTCTTGTTTTGATTACGTATTTTGTTTTCGAGACATTCCGACCAACTCTATTTGAATACGTTCGTAGCGAAATTTAGTCTCCAAAAGCCTTTCTTTTACTGTTTAGTTTAAGATTGCAGACGCCCTTGGTATAAATACCAAATCGAATTGGTCCTAAGACAGATCCTTGTGGTACGCCACAGTCTACCGTTTTCGCACTGCTATGTCAGGTGTCCTCTGCTTCCACGAGATTCTCTCCGCCATTTCCTGTTCCGCTGCTTTCCTCGTATGAGAGATGGGTCTATTCTTCTATATTTCTCATCCGCTCCAGTCTTCCTCTGCTTCTCAACAGTTCCTTCGACGTGTCCTTTGTAGGCAGTTATGTCTCAGAATATGTCCGAAATAGCTGACTTTACTTTTCTCTTTTTAATTTCTTTCATCAGGCCCCTGTTTACGCCTACCATCTCTAGTACCTCTTCATTTGTCTTTTTGTCTTTCCGTGATATTCTCATAATTCTTCGCAGCATCCACATTTCAAAGGCCTCCAGTTTTTTCACACTCAGATTGGAAAGTGTCCATGTCTCTACTTCATATAATGATGTGGACCACATGCAACATTTGGAGATTCTCAGTCTTGTTTTCCGATTTAATTCTCTAGATGTTAGTAGATTTTTCATATTGTCGAACGTTGACCTTGCAATTTCAATCCTTTTTCTAATTTCATCTTCTGTCCTGCCATTCTCTATGATCAAGTGTCCGAGGTATGTGCATTCTTGCACCTGTTCTAATTTATTTCCTTTTATATCAATGCATATTTTTGGTATTTTCTTTTCTCTTGAAATTATCATGATTTTTGTCTTTTTTAAGTTGAAACTGAGGCCCTACTGTTCGCTATACTTGAGGGTTTCATCGATAAGAGTCTTGAGGTCATACTTGTTTTCAGCTAGAAGAACCGTGTCACCTGCATATCTTTAGGTTATGGTTATTAATATTTCTGTCCTCTACAGCAATTCCTTTGAGGTTACTAATTTTATTAAATATTTTTATGTGTATACGTTAAAGAGGATCGGAGAAAAGACACAGCCTTCTCTCACACCTTTCTGAACTGGGAATTCTTCTGAGGGTTCTCCATTTATTCTCAAAGATTCATCTGTTCCCGGTGAAGGCCTTTTTCTGAAAGAATTCCGATTAATTGCTCGTGTTGAACATCGTCGGTTGCCTTTTTGTAATTTGCGAAGCTGAGATGACATCTTCTTGTTTTTCCGAATATCTTCCTATGATGGCTCATGCGAAGTTTCAACTAAAGTAAAATTCGTGGTCCTTCCAGATCTTTCTCTTCGGGAATATCATTTCTTTGCTGTTCACACACTTTCCTTGTACATTCAACCCATCTTTCCATAATTTCTTTTTTATCGCTTAGAACGTGGTCTCTTGAGTCTCTGATGATCCTTGCGTGAAAAGATCTCCGATCGTTTCATGCATTTCTGTGCTTTCTGTGAAGGTTTTCTATATACATTTATTCTTAATCCATTCCTCTTTGGATTTCCTGCATTCGTTTTTATTTCTTTATTCATGCTTTTATATTCAGGTTTGTTCTTTAACTTTTTTCCTTGTTCCATCAACGTCAGTATTTTTTTATTCATCCAAGGTTTTTTCCTTTTCCTTTTTAATTGTGGGAGTGCATTTTTGGCTGCCTCATTCATGCTATTCTTTAATGTTTCCCAGTTCATGTTAATTTCATCAATTGGTGTTCTATTTTCTGTGTGAGTTGTGGTGTCAGACTTGTTAAGGGATTTGTGAATTCTTTTATAAAGCAGTCTTTAACTTCTCGCTTGTTAAGTGAGTCTGAATTATAAGTTTCTCCTATGAATGGTTGCCTTGGTATCTTAAGTTTTATTTTGACTTTTGCAATCACTGAGTTGTGGTCTGATCCTTCAGGATATGTTTTTGTTATTGCATTTGGGAATCTTTTCTTGTTCTTATCTAGTCAATTTGGTTTCTATAGATGTCCCCAGGGCTTTTCCATGAATATATCATTCTGGGAGGATGTTTAAACAGTGTTTGCAATTATTAGGTCATTGGTTTCACAGAGTTGAATTAATCTTTCACCTCTTTCATTTCTAATTCCGCTCCCTTTAGTTTACTCATGCAGAATGAGATATTTTCTTAACCCACTTTTGCATTTTGGTCGCCCATCATTGCAATAATATCACCCACCTGACTTAGCACTAGAGATTATAGTTTTTTATGTCTTCATAAAACTGGTCCAACTCTTCGTCTGGGTGATCTTGAGTTGTGCATACGCTTGGATAAAACATAAGTAAACGGTTGTGCAGTAATGTGGCTGTTATGATTCTGTCGTTCATGGACCAATATCCATGGAGAGATTTGGCGATTCACTTACTTAGAAGGACGGCAACTCCATTAACATGTACGTCACTTTCAGAGTAGATTATAGTGAGATTTTCTTTCCTTATTATTATGCCTCAAATGAAACAATCGGTGACATCACAGCGTTAAAAAACCCTCAACAGGCATACAGTCAGGAATACATATCCATACCTGAAGTAGAAAAAGCCATCAAAGGCCTAAAATGTGGAAAGGCAGCAGGAGTGGATGATATTCGACCAGAAATGCTGAAGTATGGTGGTATAAGAGTCTTACAGTGGCTGCACTGCATAGTTCAGAAAGCCTGGACAGAGGGACGAATTCCCGATGATTGGAGTAGAGCTCTCATAGTACCCATATATAAAAAGGGAAATAAAACTGCATGTGAGAATTCCAGAGGTATTTCCCTACTGAGTGTTCCTGGCAAGATCTATGCAAGTATACTTGAGAAATGGTTGAGAAGAATTGTGGAAGAAAAGCTTGGTGAAGAACAAGCTGGATTCAGGCCAAATAGAGGCTGTCAGGATCAGATCTTCACTTTACAACAAATAGTCGAGAAAGCATGGGAATATAACAAAGATCTGTATTTAAGTTTTGTCGATCTGGAAAAGGCATATGACAAGGTGCCAAGAGAGAAGCTATTCAATACGCTGCAGTTATATGGTGTCAATGGGGCATTATATCAAGCAATTCTTAGTCTTTATTTGAGTTGTAAGTCAGCAGTTAGAATTGAAGGAAGTACAGGAAGATGGTTTAATGTTAAATCTGGTGTGAGACAAGAATGTACATTATCCCCTCTGTTATTCATTATCTATATGGATCACATTATGAAGGAATGTGGTATTAAACATGATATCAGAATTGGAGATGTTAAGGTCAGCTCCTTGCTTTATGCGGATGATGTTAGACTTCTAAATAAATCCGCTACAAGTCTGCAAGATTCTCTGACTAAATTGAATAACTGTTGTAATAGATATGGTATGAAGGTCAGCAATAAAAAGACAATGAAAATAGGCAGAAAAATATCAACTGCATTGTGAATGGAGAACTTATGGAACAAGTAAAACCTTTCATCTATTTAGGCAAGATTTTTAGTGAAGATGGTAAAAGTGAAATATGGAAATAGACAGCAGAGTCAACAATGCTGGTATGGTAGGAAGTCAACTGAATAAATTCATATGGAATAAGAAATTAGTCAGAACACTAAATTAGCTGTATACAAGACAGTGTTCAAACCAGTTTTAACTTATGGATCTGAGAGCTGGGTCAGAAGTAAAACACTTGACCAAAGACTAGAGACCGCAGATATGAGAGTCCTGAGAAAGATTAGAGGCATGAACAGATGGCATCAATGGCAATATCATATTAAAAACGAGGATATTAGGAAAGAGCTTGACATTGTCAGCATCCAGGAATGCGTTAGCAGAGCTAATCTCAGATGGTATGGTCACTTAAATAGAATGGGAGAGGAAAGATTAGCAAAACAAGTGTTCTCTGCCAGGTTGGCAGGAAAACGACCCAGAGGAAGACCAAGATATGGGTGGATTGATATGGCAAAAAGTGCCTTAGAGGATAGAAATATAAGATCTGATAATGTTGCAGTCTTGACAAGTAACAGACTGATTTGGAGGAAAATTGTAGATAGGAAGTTAGTAATGATGTAATTTTTTCATGTAGTACTGTCATATCCTGTACACCCCTTGAAGGTAAATGGCAGGAATTTGATGATGATGATGATGATAGCATGCCCATCTGTCCATCAGACTTCACTGATACTTGCAATATCTGCCTTCATCATTTCTCATTCCTGGATTATGTTGCCTAATCCCCCCCCGCACACACAAAGTGTCTGTCCTGACGTTCAACGTTACTATTTTCAAGAGATTGCTTCTGGTCTTCGGACAAGGGGCATCTCATAATATTCTCTGCCGGTGGTTTGGGATATCATCTTCATATAGTGCCTTGGTAGTTCTTGTCTTACAATTCTCGGTTTCAAGCTCCTCTTTCCTGTAGCCGTTAGAGATTTAGTTGAGCCCCCCTGCAACCAGTACTATGGATGAGTACCTGGTGAGGCTCCAATCTCTTCCACGGTGGCTGATCACAAGTCCCCTCGATATGCCGCACATCTTGCTGTCATTGATCAGTGAATGCTTTTACTTCTGCCATCTTGGTCATTGCAGGCTTCGTGCACGTAAAGCTTGACATTCCTTATTTACAGTATTACCGGGGGGGGTGTCGTCATTGATGTGCACTACCAACTTCTTGGAGCCACAAGTGAGAGTTCAGTGTGTGTGAGGACCAGAACCCGATATCCTGACCCTGAGATCAGTGGCTGACATCGACACTAAGGTTCACACCCCTGCTAGAGCTGTTGTTTATTTTCGCAATTTGTGACGTAGCATTTGAGCAATTTTTGAACCCACTTGGAGCAAACCTCCTTTTCCTGTGACTTCCAGTTTCCACAGAATACTCTGGGAGAGGTTGTAGGAAGATGTAAAGAAACTGCCGAAGCTAGTTGGGAGGTGCGGATCGTGTTTATGAAGTCCAGGAAGCATATTCATTGTTAAAGATTTCTTCAAACCCAAACTGATTTTTTTTTAAATAATTTGTTAAAAAAATATTAATTCTTCTACTTTTAGCAATTTCTGTAATATTTTAGAGTTAGAATTATTCGAGTATAAAAATTGCGATCTTCTTAACATCGAAATGACACTCGTCAGCGGCAAATGAGGAAGTCTTTCTGAGTGTCGTTCTGATGGAGTGACGAAGTGCGATCCTTCCCTCCCCCGTGCTGATATTCCCCCCCCCCTTGGGATTTTTTTTTTTTTGTGAATTAAGTTTTCAAACGGATTCGACCGTGTTTCCCAGGTAGTGACGTTTTTACGGAATTCGAGCAGCGCGCAGGTAGAAATTCGATGACCTCGTTCGCTTGCAGCGAAAATGTCGCCAGGAGTGCAGCTCCGCACGCTTGAAGATCGTAGACAAGCGTGGTTAAATGTCACATTTACGAGTTCGGGGTATTCGAACTGCTATGCAGGCAAAGCGAAAAGTCACGCGGGGGAAGAAGCGAAAAGACCCTCTCGGCATCCGCTCTTGCTGTTTTTTATCCGATCGGAATGTTGGGAGGTTGCAGGAGAAACGCTTCGAAAGCTTCCCAGTGGTTTCTGCTGCCGGGTTTATTCCTTTGAGTGCAGCTTGGCCACGAGACGGGCGATGCAATGGCGAGGCGAATTGCCTTCCGCTGTTTGCAACATTCCGATTGCGTATTTGATGGGTGATTGAGGGTCGAGCCTTAATAGACTTGCGGACTCGATCTGCTGAGCCAAGTATTTTTTCATAAAGAGTTGGGGAAGCGTCCGCAAACTCCTCGGGGTCTTCTCCGAGGATGGAAGGGTTTTTCAAGTGCAACTGGGCGAAGAACGTGCTGCATTCCTCGCTGATGTTAAAGCGGAAGTTCTTTTTCAACTGCGTGTGGAAACGTCTTGCGGATGTTGCTGAATGCTTCGTTCATTTCCGCGAAATGCGGACATTTCGCTGAATTTAAGAAATCGAAAACGCATGCGGTGAACAAATGTCCGAAATTTCCTTCGCTTAATGCGAAAAAAAGGGACTTCATTTGCCAATCACCCCTGAAAATCGGAATGCCAGCAAAAGAAGATTTTTCGCCTTCGAATTGCGCCTCTGAAGAGCCTGCGTCGTTGCTGCTGTCTCGTGGCCACGCTCCACTCCCAGTTGGGAATGGAAACCATCCAAGGACTGTCGCACTTATCCAATATGCTCAGCGCGATTGGGGGTTTGAAAGGAACCTTTCAAACCTTAAAACACGCTCGTGAGTGTCGTCGTGCTGCCTTCTTCGGCAATTTTTGTTTTCTGCGTTGCTATCAGCAATTCATGGCGGGGTCGTTGAAGGCGACATTGCTAGGGTGACCTGCACGTATGAGCGCAACACAGTCCATCTCTTCTACGGCGATCACACCTCAAAAACCACACTTTACTGTCATTCGGGTGACCCGAGCATCTTCAGATGAACAACGACAAACAGTTCGTCGGCTTCGCGCTCAAACGCACCTTTGACAAAAAGGCTCTAAAAATATTCCGCATTACATCACGAGAGACAATCGCTCTATTGGCATGTGGAAGTGAGACTCTCTTCCCCCTCTCTGTTGATGGTCTTCTTTTCTTTTCTCAATCTATGGAAACGTGGGTGATACCGAAGGTCAGATATTTAGCGAGACAAACCAACCTTCAGAACGCACTTCCGAATGGAATTCGGAGCGGTGCTTTCGTTCTCGTTGGAGGATCATCAAGCAGGTGGTGAGCATTTTCAAAGCGGTTGCAACTGAGGACGAGTTCTTACTGCGCGGAACGCTAACAGGAAGGAGAACACCCTTCCGTGTATTTAACCTTATTTTAAATCTGAACCAACCAGGCTTGGATTGTGACGAGAAATGCCTCATCCTACCGCAATAGAAGGCCTGCTTGTTGGAGAAAAAGTGGAGTTCGCACCACCAATAATTTTCATGGATTTTAAGATAATCCCAAACACGTAAATCTGTTCAACCAACCGCATCTTAGTGCGGTGGATGCGCAAAAATAGTTGAGAGAAAGATTTTGTTTTCTGTAATAGTGGAGTTGAAGACTTTCCTTTGTACTTCAGCAAGCAAAAATACGAGGAGAGAACTCTCCCGAAGGACACGCGCCAATGAAATGACGGCGATCATCCCATTTGGCCTTCGTCTAATGGCAGACAGCGGGTGTGTGAATTGGGTAAATCGGGATTCCGCTAAGCGCGAGAACAACTCTTATGAGATGGCAAATTTCACATCTTCCGCTGCTTGATGTTGGCAGTTGGAAAAGGGAATCTGCGGGGTTGCGAACATCCGAAGATGAAAATACTACAAAAAATCTATGTTGAAAGAGAGAAAATGAAAGCTCAGAATAAAGCTGGTAAGCAACAAAGAAAGTGAATTTCATAGAACGAGGCAGAGAGAGAGAGAGAGAGAGAGAGAGAGAGAGAAAATTTGAGAATTCATTGACACGATACGTCTGAGCGAACAGTCGCACCTTTGATAGAAAGAACAATTAAGCGATGAATAATAAATCGGTAAATTTAGGCGGAATAAACTGAAATTTGAGTTTACGGTTGGTTTGCAAGGAAATGAAGAATGTTCACGTTGGGTGTAAGACAGCGGCGGCCGATGAATTTTAAGTGGGGGTGCTGCATATACAAAATAATAAAATAAAATAAATTCTTTTTTCCTAATCAGTAACCAATTTATTAATAAAGAAATTTACATATTAAAAAATTGCTTTATTAAAAATATTTCACCCTCACTACGAACAAACGCCAATAATAAAAGTTTCGTATCTCACATAAATAACGCGCGCAAGTACGATCCACTGCCCAATTGAGCAGTGTCGGAATCACTTGTAACGTGCAATGAAAAGCGCAAACGAATATCGGCGAGTCTAGCCGCAATTGGCCGAACGTGATAATTCTGACGCTACGTTAGATCGCAGTGCATTTGTTTTGTAATCTAAAGCGTTAATCGAACAATTCCAATCATTAACTACTCAATCAATGTCGAAACATAAGCTGTAACCTTTAACATGTTGTATTGCATTTATATAATGTTGTAAGCATTGCTATTATTTATAAACACAAACAAAATTTAATTTTTTCGTTTTTTCCTTGGGGGTGCTGCAGTGTCGCAGTGCTTATGTACGAGCCGCCAGTGGTCTAAGATTCATCTTCATATTTGTGAAGCGACTTTGGAAGAAGACGTCATCGGATTCCCTTGGCTTGACTTTTCGCGGTTTTTCTTTTAATTTCAACTGAAATTGGAAGGAACATCCGATACACAGCAAGGGATTGCTAACTAAGCCGTGCACACAGAGAATTTCACCCAACTCCTCTGCAAATCGGGGTCTCGCAATGCCCGCCCGAACACCGCTACTTTGGCCTCCTGTAAACTAGTGTTTCTCAAACTTCAGATATCCGCGTACCCTTCTTAAATGTTCATTATTACCAAGTACCCCCTAATCAAATAATAAATAAATAAAGTATATTTCATTGCAAATGTCTATTTTATTTGAATTTATAAATTCATGCAAACAAAAAATAGGATTTATTTTTAATAGAACAAAATTCGGAAAAGGTTCCTCTTCATTTCCCGTCCATGAAAATCCACATTTCAAGTAATTCGTATCATACTTACGAAGAGTTTTCATCCTCTTCCTAGTTGGTTCTCTAGAGATGTCAGACGACACACTCCTATCAATTTCATCTGATCCGATGCAAAATCAACGTTTTCTTGTTGCTTACAGCCACTTGTACTTGCTCTCTTTTGGGGGTTTTATAAATCCAATCTTTAACCAATGATCCACACGTAAGAATTTGAAAGCTAAAAAACAATACTGTATTTACTCGAATATAACTCTAACGTTTTTCCCAAAATTAAAGCTAAAAAATCGTGTTGCGAGATACGTGCGGGAATTTTCGAAACTAAAGTTTTCAGAAAAAAAATGAAAATAGAGTGACTTACCAAGAAGCTCCTGCTCGCTGTCACTACTTTTGGCATCGCGAGCAGTTTCCTTGTGTGCATCGTCAAAGTCATCTGCCCAAATATCACCATCTTCTTTCCCATTATTTCGAGCAAAAATTACCAGTAATTTACAAGACTCGAGATACGTAGAGCAGCTATGAAGAAGTGCATATGACTGGTGCGGTATTAACAAAAGATCGCGCGAACCAAAGACAAATTAGCATTTCAACAGTTGAGTTGAAATGATAATTCTCTTCAACCGAATTCCATAATATCTGAAACACATTCGCTATATATTTCTTAGTTCACGATGGGGGTGCTGTCAAGCAAAACCATATGTTCCACCAGCAACATATGGTTTTTGCTTGGTCTACACAGCAGTTTCTGTTGGAAAGGATGCGATTTATTAGTTAGTGCCGTTTTTATCCCAGTTGTCTCTAATTGTACTGTTTGTTGAGAAACATAACGATTCCATGCGTTAATGATGCATAGCCGAAAATTGCCACCTATCCCCTGAAGACCTTTCGCGTACCCCCGGGGGTACATGTACCATACTTCGAGAAACACACCACACTGAATACCGACAAGAAGATTTTCTCTCCTCTGACTTGGAACCCTCCCCTAATGCATCAACATTAGATTCCATCCAGTATATTATCACGCGTTCGGTCTGCAAAGTAACCTTTTTTTTTTTTTTGAAGCCGTATCCCCCCCCCCCAAAAAATTCTGGATCTCCGCCCCTATGTATGAAGTAATTTTGAAAAGGTCCCTCACTTTGCGTGCTGGAAGAAATGTTGGAAAAGGAACTGGGCTTTGACCTACAAATCGAACCTTATTTGGCCAAATGCGTATTCCGACTTGCTTATTAGCACTGCGGTGGTTTCATGCCTGGTTGGTTATGAAAATCATCGATCACCTACTGGTGCCAGTGCGACAGACGTTCCCTGAGTGTTAGGGATGGCTCATCTTGGCCAAAGTTAACTCGTACTTTCCTCTCACCCATAGGTCGACAAAGTGGTCGATATCAACCCTTGGGGGTCGATATCGACCACATATGGCTATCCAAGGGGATGGCCATATGTGATAAATGTCTAGGGGGTCAAAAGGGAGTTTAAATTTTTAATCTTCTTTATAAATTTCTTTAAGTATTTTCTTTAAATTTCTTATCGAAAAGCAGAAAGGTAATAAAAGGGTGAAGGAATTATTATTTTTAAATCGAGAAATTTATTATCGATAACATTTAATTAACATGATGGGGGGGTCGATGAGGGATCAAGGATTCCATGAAGGGATCAATGGTCTAAAAAGTTTGCCGACCCCCTAGGCGACACATTCAGGGCTGCTAATCCATAAAGGTGTGAGCAGCGATTTGGTTGCCGAAAACCAAAAATGTGTCGGGTGTGACAAACACGAGGTTTGTTCTATTGTAAGTCCTGTTGCATACGTCAGTTCCTTAAGCGTCGATGACTGCTAAGCGAAGAAGTAGGCGCTGTAATCATGGCAATCAAATTTGGAAGGATGTTTTTTCTTCTTCTGCAACTGCATTGTCTAGAACAGTGGTTCCCAAGATTATTTGGCTAACTGCTCCTATTCCAAAAAAAAAAAAAAAAAAAAAATTCGACACCCCCTCTTCCCCTGGAAACTACTTTCTAAGACCTGACCAGCTGCTCTACCTGATACATATAAAAGAAAATCGGATCAGCAGTTCTCGAGTTTTAAGCGAACAAACAGAAAGAAACAGAATCCAATTTGAATATGCATCTCGTGGAGACTTTTGAAGTTTAGAAAGAAGACTTTTTGGAACTGAAATTTTAAAACTGTTCAGTGAAATCAACAAAAGAAACATGAATTGCATCTAAACAGGACACGTTGGAGCTGGAAATTTAATAACGCTATTAAATTAATATTAATAAAATTAAGAAAGCAAACATAAATTGCACATGAAATAGCAAATATCGATCAGTAATATTGAAAGCAATCCTAATGAGAAGGAGGTGGGCTGCTTCCAGTTTATTGATATTCGGCTTTATATTTGTCAGCAGTATTCTTAAATCTCCGCGATCAGTTATTTGCATCTTTTTTTAGTTAAAAGATTTGTGACCGCACTGAGCCCACGTTCCGCTAAATGTGATGATGGAAATGCGATTAGAAACTTTTTTACTGCCGCCCACAACCCAGGATGAAGTGCGGGCATCTGCTTTACAACCAGAACCGTTGGTTTTTGAATTTTAATTTCACTTCCTCGTTTGTTGTTACTTCTATCGGTTCTTGTATTTGTAAAGATTCTTCTATATTTGAGCTTGAAAACGGTCCAAAACCCAATTGTTTTGGGTTTTGGACCCGTTTTTTGGACAACGATTTAAAGATATTCTTCATTTCAAGAATATCTTTAAATCGTTGGTTGAAATCGCAATGGAGGACCTCCAAGTGCTGAGCACGTGTTCACCACATTTTTCCACTGTTGATAGATTTGGAAACTGACTGAATTCTCGTCTTAAGTTTCGTTTGTACGGGACAAGTTTTGACACAAAAGCAGAAATAACGACTTTTGTTTTTATTAAATTCAGCTCATCTCCTCGGAACCGTAGATTTCTTTCATTGAATTTGTTGAACAAGTCGGTCCAATAAGCTGTCACTTTTGAAATGAATCAAGTTGACTCGTAAAGAATCATCTCTGTTTTCTAAAAACTGTAGCACTGAGTCAAAGAGTTTATAAAATCGATTCAAACAGGCACCCTTTGAGAACCAACGAACTTCTGTATAGAGCAGCACTCGATTGAATTCTTCATCGTGTTCAATACAAAGTTGTCCAAACAATCTGTCATTAAATGAACGACTTGATTCTGTTGACTGCTGTAATTTCATAATGTAATAACCTGTGTAGGCGATCACTCGGCAACTAAATGTCGACGATGAATCACACAGCGTACAGTGAATACATTTGGCACCGCCTCTTTGAAATATGCAATAAAACCGCGATAGTGCCCTACCATCGCTGGGGCACCGTCTGTAGCAACTGACAAGATATTTAGAAGGATTTCCTTTTCTTCAAAAAACTCTTCCAACGCATGAAATGTCGATTCTCCTTTAGTCCACTTAGCAAATAATTCTTGGCAATTTTTGTCTTCTTTTATGCATCGCGCATATGCTAAAAGTCGTTTCCTGGTAAAGCAGACTCGTCAAGTTGCGTAGGGATCTGGGTTGTTTTTAAATACTCGCCTACCTCTCATGTCTTCAACATCCTGGGCTATTTCATCAATTCTTCGGATTATCGCTCAAAGGGATATTCTTGATAATACCAGAGGCAGCACAGTGCGTTTGACCTCACTGACAGCTGGTAGGATTAGTTCTTCACGAACATTATGCGGTTTACCTGATTTAGCAATCGGTAAGGAAATGTACGATGCGCGCAACCTATCATCATCATCATCATCATCTAGTTTGGATGTTGCTGAAAACACTTGCCAATGTGGGTTGTTTCAAGAAGTTTTCTTTAAGGGCTTAAAATACGATAAATCTTTTCTATCAGCTCGAACTTTTGTCAAACGTGCTTCCAGTCCTGAAGGAAGGCTTCATCCATTCATTTGCAAAAACCTTTTTGGCAAATCAAGCACGTTGGTAATGTTTCGTTTGTAGGCGACTGAATAAAGTTGTATTTCAAATATTCGACATTACGCTCTCTACATTTCTTCTTCGGTTCAGCCATGATGTTAGCTGCAAAAAAAAAAAAAAAGTTAAATTTACAAAATTGCTGGAATGCAATTTCCAACGCAGCTAAACCAAATTATTTTTACAAGAAAAGGTATAAAAATTCTCACTTGAAGCCTGCTGTTTTATTGTAACAATAATAATTTGCTTTGTGTGTAATCCGTGTAAGTAAGACACCGACTAGGTATCGAAGATGCACTAAACTTTTTATGCACTACATCACATGACTAAGTGCGTGTCACACAATTCAGAAACAATCTAAAACTGATTTCGTATTCATAGTATTATACAGCGAACTCGTAACATGTTCCTGCCGATGAGTACTGGACTTGAAAATCCCGATCACTTGAAAGTGCGCGCCCGCCAACACTTGACATGTTAAGACCTGTCGTCAGACTTCAACGCCGATCGGCTGTTTTCATCATCAAAACTTGTGATTACATCATCAAAAGTTTGGATGATGAATTTTTTCGGCATCTAATTTTTGTGCTTGTGTTTCACCGCCCCCTTTTCCTCATGAGGCCATTACCTCCCCCCTGGATCGTTCCAGCGCCTCCAAGGGTGCGGTACCCACTGTGGAAACCACTGGTCTACAGCATTGTGAGGTATTTTGGCTTTCTGCTCTTCGTTTGATTTTTTTCTTTCTTTTTAAGCGTTGGTTGCTGAGGCAGCCAACATTAAACAAAATGTTGACGCAGTTTTCTCGATCGAATCTTACTTCAGATAAACTAACAAGCTTTCTTTACGAAATAACTGAGTTTTTAGAAAGAGAATTAAGTTCTGGAAAAATAAAATGACCAGGTTATCTTTCTGTCACGCGGCAGTGGCACCCTGATAAGCACCCGAATACTAATGCTGAAAAAATTTATCACCAAACCCTTTAACACGTTCATTGCCAATCACGCGATATCGCGCGATGCGAGCTCTCACCAAACGGCCGATCACGTGTTATCGCGTGGACGTCGCTAACTAAATAAAAAAATAAAAAAAATTTGGCCACCACACGAAATTCCAATTTTCAGCTTAGCAATGAAAGTGTTAATGATGTAACGCAAGTAAAGGTCGTGACGGTTGCTTTATTTTCCAAGGAAATTTATAAAATGCAAGTTACAGCCGATCATCACCACAACCCCTTCCAATTTGCCAACACACGTGACCTCTTCCTAACAAGCTCCCCTTCCAGGTATACTGTAGTTGTCGGTTCTCCTCTTGGAAACTTGGACCTTATACAAGTCTCTTTTGCTACTGAACAACCTTCGCGCACCAGTTCATAGTCTCGTGTCCTCTGGCACTACAGGGATGATAACTGGGAGGACCAGCGTTACTTCTGTTCCTCCTTCCCATGGTCCGACTACTGCTTCAGTTCTTCTGATCCAAACATCTTCTCAGACCAAATAACAGAAATCATCGTCACTGGCTTTCATCCCCCATCCCACTCCAAATTCTTCGCAACCATCCAAATATTGGCTCTCAAAAAAAAGTGTGCCAATGCTGTAAAAGAAAACAAATCTCCGCATACCATGAATGGCTCAAGAACAAAACTCAAGCTGCCCTCTCTGCCTATTCAGCAGCTCGCAACAGTTGCAAAAAGAATCATCACCAAGTCCAAATAAGCCTTCGAAAGCACCGAATGCTGCAAACTCGCCTTCTGCCCAAATGGCACTCGCTCTTTCTGGTCCCTTCCCAAGGCCATTGGGCGCAACTTCTGTCCACTCAGGTTTCCATAACTTGCACGTCCAGATGGTACCGTACTTACTTCACCAAAAGACAACTTACTTGCATCCCTCTCTTCTCTTCAAATTCCTGCATTGATGACCTGGGCAAAGTTCCCTCCACAGTACTAAGAACGGATCCCTTCGTGTCGCCCATAGTCAAACAAGGCACTTGGTTCCAGTGGCATCCCACCTGTTGTGTTTCAAAATTGTGTACCGGATCTAACACCTATTCCGTATCGCCTCTTCACTATCCTATTCAAATGGCATCTTCCCCACAACATGGAAACAAGTCCGCATCCAACCCATCCCGAAGAAAGGTGGTCAAGTCAACCATCCAGTTGCGCTCACTTCTGTTCTCTCTAAAAGTATGGAGAAGGCCATCAGCAACCAACCATCTGGAGGCAGACCAACTAATCAGAGACCAGCGGTGTGGAATCCGCCACTCGCGATCTGCTGCTGATCCCCTTGCTTTCACCACCCACCTAAGGACTCAAGCCACGGAGATTGGGGAAATTCACGTGGCTGCATTCGACATTTCGAAGCCATTTGATCGGATTTAGCACAGAATCATACTCGCCAAACTTGTGGTCTGCCTTCCCCACTCTGCATCTGGATCGTCAACTTTCTCACTGCATGTCATGGTGGACGGGTTACTCTCCTCAGATTTCCCCACGAGTACCTCAAGGTTCTGTTCTTTCACTCCCTCTCTTGTACATAAACGATCTGCTCTCACAGCCTTCCGATCCTATCCATAGCGTTGCCGATGACAGTACGCTCCATTCTGCCTTTCAACTTGACAAACCTGTTAGTGCTCAAGTATTAGAAGATCTACCGCAACCAGTGACATGAACTCAGATCTTCCAGCTCTGTCCCAGTGCGGCAAGGACAACCTCGTTAACGTCAATGCTCCCAAACCCAGTCCTGGCTGATCTCTCGCAAGAAAGAACTCGCATCCTCCTCCTTACCTTCATTAATACTGAGATGTCGAAACGTGATCAGATTTCTCTACTCAGATCTTTCCTGGCACATTTCAATTGCAACTTCTGCAGCCGCCAAAAAACTTGGTGTACTTTTTCGCCCAAAACACTCCTTCAGAGCTGCTACCTCTACACAAAGCCCAAATCCGCACAGACATGAATATTGCTCCCATGTTTAGAGTGGTGCTCCAAAACTCTCTCTAAGATTGCTCAATTCTATCCAGACGAGGGCAATTCGGCTAGGATCTTAGTGATCCTTCTCTCAGAGACACACACACACTTCAATCCTTCTCTCTCTTATAAACATTCGGTTTCTGCCTTGTACCTCTTCTACAGATACTTTCATGGACGGTGCTCTGCTGAATTGGCCACTGTTATTCCTCCACTCCTCCAAAGTCATTAAAGCAAGAGCCACTTCTGACCAACGCCCTTTTACAGCCCATCTTAAAACTCGCAAAATCAACAACCCTCACCTGTTCAAGCAAAGTGTGAACAGATTCCTCCTTTCTTCTATTCCTCACACGGCACCAATGTGCTGCAGGTCTTGTGGCCTTTCGTGTGTGGACCAGATAGAAAAATGTGTAAAGGATTTGCTGTTAACTTTTGCAGTCAATCTCACTGCTTTGTACTGTATGAGGCTTGAGAATGGAGGGAATTCAAAGAAGTGTCGACTGCAATGCTGTGATTTGGATGGTAATTAGTAAGAAAAGATCCTTGACGTAGGAAAGGAGCGAAAGAGGAAACAACGTCGGAACAAATTAGTGTTTCGTAGGGGGGTGGGTTGAAGGAGGAAGAGACATCCGCGATCACAAGGACCGAACTGGATGGCAAATTACGAAAGAAATAGCGAGGAAGATGGAAGCCCTCCCCCCTTCTGATTCAGCTTGTTTACGAGTTTTTCTTTTGGCAGACTCGAACCTTGGCCCAGAGATATGGAGATCAGCCAATTTGAATCTCTTTCTAATACGAATATTTACTTTCTACAGCTGTCGCTTTTAATCGGCGAGTGTTTATTGGGAGAACGTGTATATCCGCCATAAAAACGGATCCATCTCTGGGTAGGAGAAGCCGTTTCTTTTGCTGTGATGGGGTTTTCAATGAACAATAATTTTCTCCGCGTCTGTTTGCGTATTTCTGTTTCGTTTAAAATTTCCAAACTAGAAGCAGTGCTCGTGTGTGTTTCCATTGCAGTTGCCGTGCACGGTTTTGCATTACAGATCCGTCTAATGTCGAAACCTTCCCCAGCTGAAATACTTCACCCGATTCAAAACATTTCGATGAGCCTGCTAAGAATCGAGGGGACTGTTCGTGCGTGAGGGAAGAGTCCGTCGACTGATCTTCCCAGTGTGATTCATCGATCAAACGAATCGCATCGAAGATCGCCTCACCAAGAATATAATTTCTACGATATTTACCCCACCAGGGGACGATCGCCCCACTGTGATACAAGTTGGTGTTGCGTGAGGGGCTGTTCAGTGATCTAAATAAAGCACCGCTCCTTATAGCCCCCTGGACTGGGGTGGAGGGCGATCTCTCTGGGACTCCCATTGGACGGAGGCTTCAGATACTCGAGATGGATTCCGCTGTTAATACGACGCCAAATTGCACCAATTTGAGATATTTTAAGTGGGCGAGCGGCCAATTAACCCTTGGAAAGCCTCGCGATGAACGAAGGAAGGAATTAATTGCGCTTGACGAGTTTGCTGGCTTTTGTCCATTCGTCTTTGGTTGCCGATTTTTAAAGAAGGTGAAGAGGGGGAGGAGGAGGGGAGGGGATTCATTTTGGTGCGTTTCAGCGATGAAAACACTTTTGTGTGGGAACCCTCATTTGGAAGTCGGCCATTGATCGAAGCACGTTCCGCTCCTCAATGCGAGTGTCGTCGTAGTCGCAGCGAATCGGGCGGAAACATCACAAGTCAGTCAGAGGATGAATTGTCTTCAATAGTCGGTTAAAACATTTTCACGATTACGACTTAGTTTTGTGTAAACACTTCAAACACCCTCATTACGAAAGATGCAAAATCCATTGTGGGCTCACTCTAAGGGCAGAAAACAAGGAAGCCCTCGTGCGAATGCTACGAATCCTAGATGACATTCTTGTAAGAATGAGTCCTGCACGCCACAACCTCTGTCTCCTTTCAAAACTTTTCTTTGAAGAGAACTCTCGACACAAGAAAATGGCAAATGCGTTTCCATGATCCGCTAAAGAAAAGAACGCAGGAAGATCTTCTTGCTCCACGTGCAGAGCGGAGAACGATCGAAACAAAGATCTTCCCCGAACACTTCTCGTTCGAAGAGTGTTCGATCATTAGGAAGAGACTTTTATTCGAACGAAGTGTTCACCTTAGAAACAGTTCTTTGAATTGCGCCAACAAGAACTGCGTTCGCGTTGGAATTTCCTCAGAAGCATTCCGGCCTCTGAGGGTCAGCGGATCCCATTCGCTTTAGGCAATGAAACAAGTCCGAATCCAGGTTGAATACTTCATCCAACTCTTGTCGGTCTCTGCTCTTACGAAAACGAGATCAGCGAAGAAAGAAAATGCTTGGAGAAGCTCTGAAGGATGGAAGAAGGTGCCTCGCGCACTTAGATTATCCTGTGCGTTTAAGCGATGCCTTGTCCACAGGAAGTTTCCAAAATGCCTGAAAAGACATCTCGTCTTCATTCTCGATCGCATATTAAATATTACAGTACTCTCTCTCTCTTTCTCTCTCTCTATAAAAGAGAAACCTCTTCGCCTGGAAATGAACAAAACGTATTTTTATTCTTCGAATAACTCGAAGTTGGACTCATTCTTGACATACCCGACACATTCCTCGGTATTGATTTTCCTTTCATGTCGACGCGATCATTTTGACTGAAGAATCAAAACGTTACTCAAAGCAGATCGATTCTTGCCACGTAATAGTTTTGACCTCTGAACTGTCCATCGGGTATTTTGGAAGCCTCCTTCCTTCCTTCACACACACAAATTTTCTGTTCAGGTCGCCTGAAATAACTGTGCTGTTATAATCCCAGGAAAGAACTGGTTAGGGTTGGTTGGCAGGATTAAATTTCGGTGCGTGTGTTTCAAGGCCAGTTTGTCCACGTGGAAAGCAAACTGAAATCTCGGCGTGTTTCCTTTGATAACGAATAATGTCACTCTTTCCGGTGCGATTTCATCAAAATCTGCACGACTGGAGTGCTGTGGTTTTCCCCCACTGAGAGAAGACGCGACAATCTGAAAAGGAGAAGAATTAAGAAAAGAATCCTCAGAGCGTTTACTTCGGAAAGAACTGAAGCTGACTCACCGGATTCAGATGAACGGGGGATGGGATTCGGTTTGAAGAAGAGGATTTGTACTTCCGCGAGAGATATTTAATCAGCGGAGAGTACGAAGGAATAAAAAGGTAGTTAACAAGAAAGTTTGCGAAGAAAGTCGGAAGGAAGAAGCAATTAATTACGGAGCTCGGAGGACACGTCCACCTCTGAGGTGGACGAAGTCTTAATTGGTGTCTCTTTCTGGGGATTAGCGCGGGCTCTTCGTGATTAGTGGGCTGTCGGGAGGGTTCCCCGCGAGGAAAGAGAGAAAACATCCACCGAAACGAGCTCCGGACTAAGAACGCTGAAGTTCCTTTCCTCCGCTTCCCTAACGACCGCCCAAATATTTACAGCGAGTTAATGTCGCCCCTCCCCGGGGACGGAGGACCTGTGGAGCGTCATGAAGGATTACGGCAATCGGGATCGAAGTGCGCTATTGGTTTGTGCGATCTCTTGCAGGGGGAACACGACCCTGTCTCGCTTCCTCCCCACCAAACGCACCGTCAGCACCACTTGTCCCTTCTTCACGGAGAAAATCCGACTGCGATTCTCCGAGCACATTCGCGAGGAGAAATAAAATGCCCGCCAACAATAAAAGGAAGTCTGCAGCAGCAGCCCCCCCCCCGCCCCGACTTATTTTGTTGCGTTCGAATTATCCGAGAATTTAAAAGGGTTTTCTGTCGGAAGAAAAGATTCTGACAAAAAATTAAATACTCTGAGCTATTTTAATATCTTCCGCGAGTGTTTGAATGTCTGTGAATCAACGAAGGGCATTCCAGCTCAAGACAGGATTCGAATCCTCAATCCTTTGGCTTGAGTGTGGATCATCAAGGTCAACCGGGCCTGCTAGTTCCAAACAGCGGTTGAAAACACCTTCTGGTGAACATACTTTGCATCAAGAGAATAAAAGCGTGTGTTTTTGTTTGTGGGTGTGGGCAGGAATACGAATCAAAGGGCACGTGTCGTTTTAAGGTCTACCGTAGTGCAAGCCACCAGTAATGAGATGAGATGGAGAGCATTACGCCTTCCTCTTCGACATTGCAGTTCATCTCACTGATTTCCGTTTTCACTCTCTCTCAAGAGAGGGAGGGTTTCTCTTCTCCAAGGCGTGGTTCAAACACCGTTCATCTTTTCAGCATTACCACCGAGTGCAAATCTCCCTCGCAACAAATCTTTATTCCTCTTGTTGCAGTCTGGGTAGTGGAAGTGGATATTCTCATACGTTTATCTCCTTACACGCGCCTTCTTTTTTAAATCTCTCCCACCCTAGGGGAGATTCGGGAGAACGCATGCTGCTGTAGCAATTGAGGAAACCATCGGATAACAATGACGTCATTTTAGAGATATTCTTGGAAACTCAGCTGGAGATCTGAAGTGGCAGACAGCTCTGGCTAATTGCTTCGCTGTGGGTGGAGATGAACGCCCTTGTGGAAGCATCCGCAGAGGAAGAGGAGGCACGTGCAGAGCCACTTTGGACCAGAACGTGGAGAGCAGATTAAAGAGAGCTCGTGGATCAAATCCTTCTGTTTGTTGGGTGGGAGTTGCAATTCTTAAGGACATTTTAGCGTCTCCGTGCATCCGAGAACAAGAAGGGAATTTTCGTTTTCGATTCGGATGGTTTCGCTAGTACACGTGGTGGTTTCAGCTGCGGAGGGAGCGAATTCGACAAGGGCAAATTTCCTCCCCTGAACAACTGCGTGCAAGTCTGCATATGACGAAGTTGCAGATGAATCCCGAGGTGTTGTCTGCGCGGTGCAGTTTTTTAAAAAGAGAACGAGGGGTGGTTTCGTTTGCGAAATTCTGAACAGTCCGAGAAAGAAGATCTGCGACGAATAAGACAAGGACGGAAGAAGGGTGGTCCACCCCACCCTTTGCAGCTGCTGGACCGAATAGTTTGCGAAGAGGAGCATCCCTCGGTTTGCCCTTTCAGGCATTTGTTTGGACGCGTTTTCCAACTTCAGATTGCCGTAGATTTTATTTCGCAAATGACCTTATTCTCGACATCCCTCTTCACTGTAGAGGAAGTTGAGAATTTAATCCACGGAAACCTGAAGTTGGAAAACGAGAGCACGAGGATTAGACAAATGCAGAGAACTAATGACGATCCTTAAGCCATTAACACACACACACATAAATGAATGATTAAGAGAAAGTTTAAATTAGCAGAATTGGTGACGAATTTGTCCAATTGACGAGTAGTTTGAATGCATTTGGTTTCATTCCTGCAGATTCTTCTGTTTATGGGTTTCTTTCGGTTCGTGATAATCCGAATGAGGAATGTTTCAGTTCGCAATGCGATTCCTTGAAAACCTCGACGGGTTCGCATTCTGAGAACCGGAAGTGACGAAGACGAGGTCTTGACCCGAATTCCAAAGACTAGGTATGTGCAGCCTTCCGCACATCCACGTGTGTTTTTTTTTAATAAAAATTCTTAAATTTGGATTTCACGCACTAAGTGGGAAGTGAAAGGAAAGACTGAGCAAGGCTGCCTCTGAATGACGAGAAAGTTCAAGCCATTCTGAAGAGGGGCTTTAACTTCCCCACTTTCTCAGCAGCAGAGTCAGGGTCGAGAGAGGAGCACAGTCGTCCCCCTCGCTCCCCCCGAGAACTGAACCAATACCAGCGCGCATGCGAAAGAGGAACACGAAAGTTGCATTCGATTTACAGGCGGAGGGGAAAGAGGTTGCCCTTAGGGAGGGGGGGAGGAGGAAGAGATGAATGGAGTACGAATGTTGAAGCACTTGGCCATTGCTTCCCTTGGATCTTGATGGTTCTCAAAGAGGGTGACACATCCTCCTAAAGGGTCGTTACATTGACCGTGAGGAGGGGGAAACCTTTTAAAAAATAAAATTCCCCGTAATAAATATCTTTTACAAGAAATTTTATGTTATGTTATGGGAGTGTGTGGCGCTACGTGTATTATTCTGCAGCCCCATATGCTGCGCATGCGTGAAGCGGACTCCGAAAGAATCGATCAGTTGATGCAGGAAATTTCTTGTCGCAATATTTCAAAAAATGTTTTTTTTATTAAATTTAGTTAATATTTTGTTTAGTTTTAGAAATATTTTTTTCTACTTATTTGAATTATCCATAAATCCATCTTGAAAGGAGTCATCACATTTTTTCAACTGCATGGAAATAGAAAGAAAAAAAAACACTTGCACTATTACCGTGGATGAATAAAATGCAGTAAAGCAAACCTAGTCGGAATCTCTTCCGAAGGTGATAACGCTGTGGCGGATGACATCTCCGGCAAAAGTTTTTTGGAAGAACTGAATTAGTGAAAACACTGCTGATTGAAAGAATTCTGTTTTCTGTCTTTCTCCAGTAAGCTTTACGCATCCATCGATTGTTAAGTGGTGCAATGCCGAGTCAACGCGTGTTATCGCAACCCCTATTAAGGAACTCGGGGATTCCATCTCTTCACCGAAATGCTTAATTGAGCGCAGTCTTCTAAAAAAGACGGTCAGCCCGCAACTTCTCCGAGCGACTCCAATAAGCTGGGTGGGGAGGGGGGTGCTGAAGTGACTTGAGAAAATCTCAGTATTCCAGGACTACAGGGAGTTTTCCAGCGCACCGTCCACTCGGGCACTTACACAGCATTGAACTCCGGTGCGTGGAATTTACGTAAAAAAATCAGATTTCCTAATCTGTGATTTTTGACAGGTCCGTTTATTGTGGAGAAGTTTGCCCGGTGTGAGACCAGCACCCCCGGTTATTATTATTAATTTTTTCATGTCGAGATGTTGGTTGGTCAACCTATAATACATTAGTACTGTATGTGGGATGGGAAAGGAAGAACTTGTTAGCATTCGATTTAAAGGCCTCTAAAATACATCAGGAGAAGACTGTTCCACAGTGCAGCAGATGGAGGAAAAGAAACTTGTTCTGCTTGTTTATAGGTGTACTGTGAAGGGATGTTCATCAGCAGCTTCACGTGTTCCTGCGAGCTTAGTGGGGGAAATTATTGATGCTGTTTCAGATGAACATTTCGCATGAAATATTTGAAGAATGCACATTGGGGAAACCCAAACGTCTGTGCGAAAGTGGGGGTGGTGGGGGGGGGAGTTGGTAAGAAATTGGTTATTAATCAATCCAGTTGCCCTCCTCTTAGTCTTAGGGACCCCCCCCTCACTCGTTATTCAATAGCTGGGCAGATTTGTGATTTATATAAGGTTAACAGCTGTTTTGCGGTGGAGTAACGTCTTGAGCGAGAGAAATTCGAGTTCTGAGAGGGGACAATGGTTGCGATGTGTTTATACCAGGAGAGGTTTGATGTCAGGGAGGGTGATTCCAAGAAGAGAAATCTCATCTTGTCTGGGAATTTGAGTGTTTTCAAAAATAAAATGGGAGAAAAGGGTTCTTTATTGTGAAAGATAAGACGGAAGTAGGTTTTATTAGCATTAAAGTTCATGAGTTTATTCGATGGCTTGGAGATCAGAATTGAGGGTGGTGATGGTTGATGTTCTGTAGATTGAGTTGAGTTGTGTAGAGTAAGGTTTATCAAATGAAAGGGAGGAGCGCAATGTGCTGTCGTCTGCAAACCTGTGTATTGGGTTGGAGGTTAGCTGACGTAGGTCATTGATATATAGCAGGAAGAGAGTTGGTGAGAAGACAGAACCTTGTGGAACCCCGGCATTAGTTGAATAGCGAGAGGATAAGGAACCATCCACCATCACACACAGTGTGCTCTGGCAATCCAACTACAGAAGTCCTGGGAAAGACCAAATGATGATAGTTTGCTTAGTAAGCTTTTGTGCCAGCCCCGGTCAAAGGCTTTGGAAATATCAAGTGCAACCACTTGGGATTCGCCAAACTTCTCCATGGCAGACGGGTGACTTATGTGAGCAGATCTCCTGTTGATCGGCAGCAAAGGAATCCATACTGGCGGTCGTTTATTAGGTGGGTACCTTCAAGGAAGTGTAGGAGTTGGGAATTGATGATTTTTTCCATTACTTTGGACAGGACTGACATGAGCGAGATGGAACGGTAGGTGGACGGCAGTAACCTTTCGCCATTCTTCGGAATGGGTTGAATATAGTCCTTTTTCTAGGTTCTGGGATATATACCAGTGGAGTAGGACAGTATATATAGGCGACATAGGACGGGAGTCAGTTCTGGTGCACAGACCTTCAGGACAATTGGAGAAATGCCATCAGGACAGGAGACTTCGTGAGTCTAATGTAGACAACAGGTTTATGATCTCTTAAAGATACCAAGCTATTTTAAACCTGGTTTTACTCCATTTTCCCAAGTAAGTAAACAGACAAGTCAAGTTTGCGCTTGCAAGTCTAGCTGACCCTGCACGTAGTGCAAGACCAAGGCAACTCATGGTAAAAGTAGAATACGCTCTGATCACTAATCTTAATATTTACCCATAATGCAAAGCACATCTCCTGGAGGAAATGTATGATGCTTCTACTTTCGTAGAGATATTCTACTTTTACCATGAGTCGCCTTGGTCTTGCACTACGTGCAGGGTCAGTTAGACTTGCAAGTGCAAACTTGACTTGTTTGTCTGTTTCCTTACTTGGAAAATGGAGTAAAACCAGGTTTAAAATAGCTTGGTATCTTTAACATTTATTAAACCCAAGGTGAAATACTTTCTAGGTTTATGATCTCTTTCTGGCAAAAGGATATAGGGGGCATTGTATGTTGGGCATCTGGAATAGTTGGGGCCCATTTACCATTGCCAGTTATGCATCCATAGGAAGCAAAGGGTGAAGCCAGAAGATTGGCTTTTTCTGTGGGTGATGATGCAATAGAGCAATTTGGGTATGATAAGGGTGGGAATAGTGTTGGACAGAATTTACTGCCAATTGCTTTGGCGAGAGACCAAAAGGCTCAGCTGCCATTTGGATAGGCTGCTAGTTTCCTGCTTTTTGCTCTTTCGAACTCTGTTTTGGAAGCATTGATTGTGTTTTTTGCATCTATTTTGGGCGTCAGTATAAGCTCTAAAGGAGGATGGGGGTTCTTGATTCGAGCCAGTTTTGGTATGTTTGGTTTTTCATCTGTACAGCTTCGGCACATCTTTTGGAGAACCAGGGTTCAGTTAGGGAGTGGTAGTTCAGAGTAGTGTGGGGAATGTATGTTTCTATGCCAGTGAGAACTACTTTGGTGATACGTTCGGTGCATCTGTTTAGATTGGAAGACCGGAAGCAATAGTCCCATCATGGGAAGGAGGCATAGAAGTCGAGAGGCTGTCCCATTTGGCGCTGTTATAATGCCAAACTACTCTTGTATGGGAGTGGCTGAGTAAGCGTTGTTGCATGTAGAGGAGATTTGCACTACATTGTGATCAGAATTACCTAGGGTGTTAGGGAGTGGGTCGGGTTATCTGGTATTCTGGTTGGCATCTGAACAAGTTGTGTAAGGTTGTTAGTGACGGCAAATGTTTCAGCATCTCTGCCTGCAAGATCTGTACAGCTGGAGGAGGAAAGTCGGTTGTTGGTGTGGACATTAAAATCTCCTAAGAGGATGATTTCGCTGTTGGGAAAGTGGGAGTGGAGAAAATAAATTTTTAAGGAGAGGAAATTAAAAAGATTAGAGTGATTGAAGGCATTAGGGGAGTGATAGACAGCAGATGAATTTGACTGGGTGGGAGAGGGATATTTCCAACCAAAGGAGGTCAGAGGTAGGCGATTCTAAGTTAGGTGCTCTCTGGTAGGGTATGTCCGAGCGGATATATGTGCAAACGCCGTCCTTGGGTCGAAAGGACTTAAATAGTGTATAGTTTGGATGGTTGAAATGGATAGTGCTGGAGGAACGTGAGATTTGAGTTTCTGTTAAGAAGAGTAGGTGGGGTTTGGTGGAATGCAGATGGTAGTGGACACTCTTAAGTGTCCACTACCATCTACATACTGGTCTCCATGGTGGCTGCTAGTGGCGTCACTTGATTTTTGCACTAGTTTGGCTTGTTTGTAGTCTATGATTCAATTACTTTCTCCATTTTGACGATTTTCTTCTACTTGTTTTCGAAGTTGACGACATTGTTCTCTCTGGGAAAATGTTAGGTTTGGTCGAGCGCGTATGTGCAATTGGGGGATGGGGGGGGCGGAAGTGTTCTTGAACTTGTTATTAATTTAGATGTGCTTGTCAGCGTGTTACAAGTCACTTTTACGAGGCGTGGAAAGATCATTCCGTTCTTTCCTTGATTTGTGGGTCCGAAACGATGGCACTTGACGATATTTTCAGAGACGACGTTGCATTCTTCTGCTAATTTGAGGAGATCTTCTTTCAGTGATTTTCCTCTGGAAAGTTAGAAATAACGGCGTTGAATTTTTTTGTTTTTGGACAGTTAATGCAATTAGGTCGCGGAGTTCATTCGCGTTGCAAGGGTGAACTTGCGTTGCGGCGCTTCAATTAGTTCGAGGTCAGCTTCCAGCACCTGCATTTTGAAGCGCTCGTATTAGGTCTGAAGAGGTTTGAAATTGTTCGGTCTTTGAATAAGTGTTTCTGATCATCCACCCATCCGTAATTTGGTAGCTGAATTCTCAACACAAAAGAACAAAAGCAATAAATCTTTTCTCATCTGCTAATATTTCGCCGGTTTCATATCAGCATCTTCAGAGCGCATTTAGTTCGCACTCACTAACAATCAACTATTAGAGGGAATGCTTTCAGAATTGCGACGAACAACAGCAAGGACTGAAGTCTAAATTTGAATCCGTTTGCTGCTGTATAAAAAGAAATTTAAAAGTGCGACGCGGATCTTGAAATGACTGTGTCCGAGGGGAATTGAGGTTGGGTGAATGTTTCATAGTTGCTGCTGATCCCATAAACAGCCTTCCCAACTTGCAATAACTTCTACACAGCATGCCGGTTTTCTTCCATCTAATCCCTGTGAAAAGAAGTGTTTAGGCATGGCATGGTGTGCCAGTCCGACTCGCAATAATGGTTGTAGCGAATGTATTTCTTGTGTTTTCTAAGACGGATGAGAAGAGATCTTCTGTCTGTCCTACAGTGCGCCATGTGACAATCACAGCAGAGTTCAAACACTTTTCGACGTGAAACAGTATAAAGTTTGTCTCCGCCCCCCCCGTTCTTCAAGGTGAAATGAACGTCGCTAGTTTGATATCGTTTGAATGCAGTGCGGAGCTTTTAAGAGGTCACCTGGATATGTGGGATGGCGGGAGTTTAGCTTCAGTCTTGTGACCGCTCACACTGCAAGGGAAGATTTAGTATTTTTATCAATGTTTTGGTGTCCTGCTGTCCTCTAATCCATCTAAAAATATCCTTAAACAATAACCCACAGAGCTGCTGCTATTTGCTCCAGTGACGTAGCTCTTACCACTGATTTCTACCTTCCTTTATTACTCAATTTCCATAAACTTCCTTCCCTCCACAAAAACGAAAATAGTAAATGTTCCCCAGTCCCTCTCCCCTGATACACAAGCCCACAACAAAACTGTCACCACCCCTTTTATCCAGGGCACATCTCAAAACGTAGCCAAAGTACTTAATATCATAAGTATCACCTCACACGACATTTAAACCAAACTAGAATATCACCCACCCACCTTCCTTAATCGCATCCAGGAGTGCTACCGTGAACTTGTGACACGGTTTACTATGGACAGACGGGAAGATCCGCCTCTTGACATCCACCGGGGAGAACACAATAAATACATATGCCACTATTATTACGGCAGTCGGGATTGGCGTACTGTGCTCTACACACCCCTTCTCAGAGAATGATGTTTCGACACATTTGACTTGATTGGGTTTATTTCTTCGTTACTTTTTAAAGTGAGCCAGTGACGTGGGAGAGTGGGAACCAATGGGTGCATCTTTGTCAAGGCACTTCGGAGTTTCCGTGAACAGATTAGTGTCCTCGCACTAATCGATGAAATACATCACTCCCCCCCCCCCCTACACACACACACACTAAATTTGGGAGTTTATCATCTTAAAAGTACTAAGCTCATCTACTCGCAAGGGGTATGTACGATATTGTGATAGTACTACATGAAAAATTTACATCATTACTAACTTCCTATCTACAATTTTCCTCCAAATCAGTCTGTTACTTGTCAAGACTCCAACATTACCAGATCTTATATTTCTATCGTCTAAGGCACTTTGTACCGTATCAATCCACCTATATCTTGGTCTTCCTCTGGATCGTTTTGCTACCAACCTGGCAGTGAACACTTGTTTCGCTAATCTTTCTTCGCCCATTCTGTTTAAGTGACCATACCACCTGAGATTAGCTCTGCTAACGCATTCCTGGATGCTGACAATGTCAAGTTATTATATCCTCATTTTTAAAAATAGATATTGCCATTGATGCCATCTGTTTACGCCCCTAATCTTTCTCAGGATTCTCATACCTGCGGTCTTTGGTCAAGTGTTTTACTTCTGACCCAGCTCTCAGATCCATAAGTTAAAACTGGTTTGAACACTGTCTTGCATACAGCTAATTTAGTGTTCCGACTAATTTCTCTTTTCTTCCATATGAATTTATTCAATTGACTTCCTACCATACCAACTTTGCTGATTTTGTTGTCTATGTCCATAATTAATTTACCTTAAATATTGTGCCTAAGTAGCTGAGAGGTTTTACTTCTTCTACAGGTTCTCCATTCAAAATGCAGTTGATATTTGCAATGTTTCTGCCTATTTTCATTGTCTTTGTCTTTTTAATGCTCACCTTCATACCATATCTATTACAACAGCTATTCAATTTAGTGAGGGAATCTTGCAGACTTGCAGTGAATGTGTTTAGGAGTATATCATCTGCATAAAGCTTTTCTCATTTCGTGTGTCTTCCCTCCACGTGAACTCAACATCTTTATGTTGGAACATGGTGTTAGTAATGACTAGTCCATCTCCTGAGGAGAATTCCGGTAAATATTTACCATTATTGTTATCTTTGCCCATTTCTCCAAATTTTCCCAAAATGTCCCTCTATGGCTGGTGGGATTCACTTTGCAATTTACTTCATCATCAAGGACCAACTTTTCCTCTTTCATTGTGTCAGTCGCTTTCTCTAAAGACTCAAATACTCCTCCACTTCTTCCTTGGAAGACCCTTCTGTGGGATCATAGGCACAAATAAGTCTCGTTGTCCATTTCCCCATTTTGAAGTTTGCCCACACGCTCTACTTGATATTGTCTTCCAATTAAGAAGTTTATCTTCATGTTTGGTGTTGAATGGTATCTCCTTCTTTTCCTCGATGATTGTTTAGTAAGATCTCACACCTGTTTTTGTCTTCTTTGCCAAATATGTCCACGTGGTACTTTTCCAATTCTTCTGCAAATTCGATTTCTTTTCTATTAATACTCTTATATTGACGGTTCCTCCCCTCAGTTCTTCTGATGTTGGGTTGTTCTTCTTCTTCTGGATATTGAGTCTGTTCCAGTAGCTGACTTTGAGCTGTTCGCCCTGATCCCCTTTCCTGACGAAAACTTCGGTGTAGTGTTCCGCTGTCTGACGCCCCAACTGGAATGAAATCCCGCCACCCTGTAGTTTCGTCGTGTGCATTGCTGGCTTAAGCCAATGGGGAGCAAAATTTGGTCAGTCAAGTCAGAACCCGCCAGCTCATCCTCGTTCTTTCGCTGTCCAGTCGATATCTACTAGCAGGAGGAACCACAGCATTGGTGAGCATCGGACATTCGGTCACAAACTCCACTTGGTTCTCTCCATTCCTTAAAAGTGATGTGGATGTGTTCTCTAAGTTATTTGGTTTTGACCTTTAATTGACCCCTTAATTTGGTAGCTCGTGAAGGACAATTTATTCCTCAATGTCCCTTGACCCTGAGAATGTGATCCAGCGTAAAACTGATGCTTCTAGTGAAATATTTCCCACGCGAGAGTCCCTCTTCTTATCGGAGCAAGCGTCTCACCCCATCTTCCTAACGCATTCGGTTTAATTCCAAGTCATTTGGTCCACGTCTTCTGTGGGAAGCGAAGGATCTCTTCTTTTGACATCGCACCAGCTAATTCATCTTTACTTGGAAAGCTCTGTTGAACATTCTTTCTCGCTGGAGTGCGAATCGAACCCGTTGAATGGAGAGATTAGTTTACGGATAGAGCTGAACGGAAAACTGCATCTTCAATCCACACTGCACAGAAGAGTTTCACACGGCTTGACCCTCTATTTGTAAAGGTGGGTTTAAAGGCACACACAAATCGGACATCGCGTTGCTGCAGGAGAAATGCCGAGTTTGCAGATGATGCTCTGGTTCTCTTCTAGACGCAGAGTGGCGCTGCATCCGCTAATGAACGTGGTTATTCTTCAGAAGAAAAACATATCCACAGTTCCGCTCCTTAGTCCACACTGCTAAGAAGTCCGGTGAGACTAGGACTAGTAAAAAAAAAATTTGTAAGTTTCCTATAATAGTACAAAATGTTGAACAATCACGTGTGTAACGTAAGAGCAACAGCTCATCCAGGTTACGATTTGCATAAAGTTACAAAGTTGTATGCAAGGCATTTTCATTATATAACGTATGTACATTCATATAATATACATATTATTATAATATAATTGCATAATAAAATCGCAGATAAAATAAGATTTCATCATACAGAGAGTTTCATAACAATTAATTAGGAACAAAATAAAACAAAGCAGTTAAATAGCATTTAAATTTTACGTTTTTCACATAAGACTGGATCTTTGAAACACAAATATGCTAAAACCCAATAATTTATCCAATTATTTTGAACAGAGCTTTCTCATTTCTGTGGGAAAATAAATACTCTTTGATCAGAGTTTTGTATTGGTTTGGGTTGGTTTCATTTCTTATTGTTAAAGGTGGTGTGTTAAATACTTTCGGCGCTAAATAAGTATAATGTTTGCGTGTTGCTTCTTTATTTGCTTTTGGAACTAAATATTTTAGGCGCTTATGTCTACTAAGGAAAGCATCTCGTTTGATATTTACGTATTCGTCGTCGTTTTTTATGAATAAAAGCACCCTATAGACGTAAATATCTAAGGGGTAGTATGTTTAGTGTGGCGTATTTATTACACATCGCAGTATCCTTGTATTTGTTTCTAGTTAAGATTTGAATTACTTTATTCTGAGTCGAGACCAAAGGTTTCCGAGTAGTGCGATAGATTCATTACCTCTTCTCGCTAGAGCTTTCTTCGTGTCACGAATACATTTTAGGAACTAAAAATCGCCTTCAAGAAGCGATCGAGTCAATGAACGTCAATATGATACGTCAGCGTGCAAAGAGTTAGACTGGGGACGGGCGAGTTGTCGTGATACTACATATGCGCGTTTGGGATCCTTCAATTCACACTCGCTACTTGCCCCTGCTAACAAGACGTGGAAGGAAGTAAAAAAAAAAGAAGCTTTGGTCCTGTTTCATTAAGTATGAAGAACAGAAGATGCAACTTGGATTCCCTATTGAAGAAAGAACATCGAAGAAGATGCGGAGGGTTCAAAGGATCGGATGTCTGAACCGCCACGAACTAAGACTCATTTCCATGTCACAAATCCCATCGACAAAGCGAATAAAAACTGAAGTTCGTACAGCTGCTGAGGAAACGAAGAAAGGAATTTGTTTTTGCCTTTTGAGGACTTCTTGGCAAGCAGTCAACCGGAACTCAAACTGCAAGCGAATGTGTTTGGGAAGCGTGGGATTCCCAGAGACGCGTCGTTTGATTGGTTTCGCTGAGTTCCTTTTTTCTGCATTCGAAAACTTCGCAGTGCTTAAGCAATCCCGAACTGCAAGATCTCTCACAACGACGAGAAGCAGCCCACCCCACCCCACCCCTCCCCATCCTTAAATTTCCCCACGTTCAGAGCTGCAACGAGTATCGGGTGACTCTCTTCTTGAGCCGAGTGAAGCCTTTCCTGTCACGAGCGCACTTCGTATGCGAGGGTTTTTCACCTGAAGGTGAGCAATGCGGTCTCGTGGGGGAAGCAAAACTGAGAAAGCGGCAAGAAGAACAAGCGCTCAATTAACAGACGCTGGCCTCACAGCTGCTAACGGCGGGACCGGGTCGAGTCCTCCACATTTGGACACATATTTGGAAAGCGTTCGTTTAATGCGTGAGCAGGAAGACACTTCCGTTCCGAATGGTTCTTGCCCGAGGCGATTCTTGGGGATGAATCCCCCTGTTTCCGAAGTTGCGCAAATTTTGTGTTCATTTCGTACGCAGCGTGTTTCAGTTGCGGGCGAGTTAGCCGGTCTCAACGGAGGTTGCAGAGCTTTTCCTCAAGGAAACCGGTTTTTCATCCCTGAAAAGAGACAAACCGGGATAAGAGACGGGCGGGATTCGCGTTGGATGCATTCACATCGATCCCAAAACAGTCGCGAGTGCGGCGAGCATTCCGCAATCCGGAAACCCGTCTCTACAGAACCAAGAGGAAGGTTTTTTCGAGCCACTTCAGACTTTCCAATAGCGACGCGGAGATTTGAATCCCTTTACGACTCCGTCCATTTTTTGCTAAAAAGGGGATTTTGCGAGAGGGTGGGGTGCAAAAAGGCCTTCGCTCTCCAGAGAGCGCAGAACCATTCGTGGGAATGGAACAGCGGGGAAAGCTTTCTTGCAGGGGGGGGGGGGGGATGCAGTGAATGAGCTTCAGCAGTGCTGATGATTTAAATACTGCGAGCGTTTTTTGAGAAATGATTTTTAAAAAGTCGACGTTCGTTCGAAGCGAGCAAAACGCAGGAAAGCGCAGCGGCGAACCAAAGCACTTCGCAGTCTGAGCTACGGCCGTAGGAATCAACGGACCGACCTTTATTGGGTCAATGAAATGTTCCAAACTTACTCCCTCTCCCCAAGAGGAAAAGAGGGGTCTTTCTGGAAACTCCCACCCACCGGAAAGGCCCTCAAAATAACACTTCAAAAACGATGAAGTTTTTTCTTTGTTGGACGACAACACCCTCCTCCCCCAGCAAGGGGCTGTGAACTCGGTCCCTTAATAGAAAAGAAAAGTGGGAGGAAACGCAAGAGCGAGGAAGGGAACCTTCACGAGGGATGGGAAATTGAGTTTAGCGCTGGATTGTGAGAAAAGCTCGCGCTTACGAGTGACAGGCCGCCATCTTTGTCGGATCGATGTGGCGGGGGAGAGATGTCGTGACGTAGAGGAGTGAGGGAGACATGTGATTTCCGTTAACGATGCATGTGCGGGTTCGTCTCATCGGAGAAGGTCAAAGAAGGGGTCAGCAGGAGAAAAGCATCGAAAGCAAACACGCATCACCTGCTTTATCGCCTCTTTTCATAGCCCCCCCCCCGCTCTTCTCCGAAAGTCTTCAACACCTTTTCCTTCTCCGTAAATCTCTTGAAAGCCACTCGCGAAACTTAAAACGCTTTTGGGGTTATTTCGAAGGCGCGCGCCATTACTTTAAGCCTAAAATAGTCGGAAGGCAGGAAGGGAAGGGCAGTTAACGGTGCCGCCAGCCATCGCTCTGGGGGTCGCAAAAAGGTGGCTTCCTCCATCGCACCTTCTTTCCGTACCATTAACAATCCCCGATGCCTCGAGTGGAGCTTCTTCCTTGATCTTCCTCCGCATATGCTAAGCGAGAAGCAATGAAACCGCACGTGCACACACCCGTACAAAAGGCGATCCTGTTTTTGCTTTGTGCCGCTACAAAAAAAAAAAAAAAGAAAGAAAAAAGCGTTCCGGTGAGTTGGCTGCGTTCCTGACAGATACGGATTGCGGCGATTGCATGACATTTGGGAGCCGTAAGTGGATTGCCGAATATTCTTCGTCTGGTGCGGGGGAGGGTGGGAAGCGAAACATTTGCGGGGAAATTAATGACTGCGGACGATATGAAAGAAATCCTCTCGGGAATCCAGACGTAGTTCCATCGGGTGTCAAAGTTAATGCGGCGCTATGAATCAGTCGCCGCTAATTCCCAGAAAGGTCGCTTCCAAACGCTAAGCTGGCGTTCAACACTTCAGACAAAACGCACTTGCAGACAGATAATGGTTTAATGCATCGCACACCGAGATTACTTCTCGGCTGTCTCTAGAATTTCTTCTCTTATTCGCCGCCCCTTCGGATTCCCCCCCTTCCGTTCCTGTGGCGGGAAATAAGACGCTGAGATAACTGACAACCCTCTCCGAATGACAGCGAGCGGAGATTTTAGTCCTCATATTTTAGCGACTGTTTACAGTCTGTTGATCACTGCTAGTGGGGGGGGCTTAATCCCCCCTCCTCCGAAGATCGTCTCGGAGGTGTTTTTTCAGGGTGGATCAAGTGCTGAAACAAGACAGATGGCCGACAGAGGTTCGGCTGATGGGCGAAATCTATCACCGACGCACACTTAATACGTGTCTAATGCATTTAACAAGCAGCTGAATCGATCACTGTCCGTGACTGTGACCCGCATCCGAAACTTCCCTCGCCATCTGCGCGCTCATTCATAATCGAAGTGCAGAGGAAACATCCCCTGGCAGGTTGCGCCGCTCCTCCAAGTGCGCTTCTCGACTGAGCGGAACATTCATTTTGCGATGCTGCCACAAGAAAGAAACGGCGCGAGATGATTGCACGAGCAGTTCTAAGACGGATTCTCGAGAGCACCTCCCCCCCCCCCCCCCACACACAAAAATTGTTTCCGTCCTTTCCAATCAAAATCTTCCTCTTCTTTGCACGTTTCTGAAGCCGGTCGACCACCGAGGATTGCCGAACACTTCCCCCGAGGTGTCCACCCGTGTTCGACCGGCTTCAGAAACGCACTCCTCCTGTGGCCAACAACAGCAAGAACTGCGTCTCGTGCGTGTGGCAGCATCTGTTGCACTCTCCTCCTCTTCCTCCGCAAATTGTGGTGAGAAGCGACAGCGCGAGTTGTCGGCTTATTCGATTCGACTTCTGTTGTGAACAAGAAAGATCGGCGTCACCACAAGAACGAGCTCTTCACCAAGAACGCGTTCTTGTGGCGATGTTCGTTATTATTTTTATTTTATCCCGTCTGTGTTTAACGGAGCGCATCATTGATGCGCTTGTCGAAGGTCGGCAAAAGTTGTTGCTCTTAGTTACACACGTGACCGTTCAACATTTTTCCCTCTTATACGAGGAAGCTTACAAACAAACACGATTTTGAAAAAAAAAAAGTGATTTGATTCGCTCCCCGTTTGTCCCCCAAAAGGAGTTTCTGCTATTCACGCGCAGGGTGCACCGATTGCTGCTGCAATTTCCAGGCGGACAATAACGCAGGCGTTCGTTTTCTGCGTTATTAGAGAGGGCCACTTGCAGCTGTGCTGTGGATTACGTAATGGGGGGGGGATATTTTGAACCGAAAATGGGACCGATTTTTGATGCCGTTCAGGGCTGCAGTAAAGTAAACGCCAACGTCATATTGCAGCCGAAAGATTTCCTGAGGGAATCGCCGCGTTCTTTTTAAACCAACACACCGCGTTTGTACGTGACGTGTGCAAAAGGACTCGCGTATTTTGATGCTCAGTGGATCAGGGAGCACGTAAAGGCGCGTTTATATTGTTAAACTGCGAATGGAGATATTTATAATTAATAATACTTCATTCATAATTCACATGATCCACCATATCATAAGCAGGACTTGTTTAAATTTATTTTGTTGGTCTTTTGCTTATAAAATGTTATTCCTGTAATTCCTTTTGAGTTTTGTTAGTTAATTTTCTTTATGTAATTTTAGAGTATATCACAGACATTAAGAGGCTCTGCGTCAAAGTGTCATTTATTTTATTTGCTTTATTCTAATAATAATATTATAAGAAACTGTGATGCGTGTAATTTTAATACATCCAGAAGATTCCTTGTGATATCATTTGATTGATTGCTTTGAGAAATCATGAAAATTTCTCGTAGCGCGTGTTGGAGCGTGAACTACTAAATGCCAAGGGAAAAGCAAGTTCGATGCGAGCTAAACCAGTGAGAACCAGTTACTGGCGGGAAAAAGGAACGAGGGGACACGAAAACGAAAGTAAAAAAGAGAAACGAGTGGGGGAGTAGAGAGAACGGTAGCTAGAGACTGAAGGGCGATTTTGCCGTGCTGAAAACGGATTAGAAAGGACCGGGAATCGCTTGGCATTTTTACTCACCTTTTTCGGAGTTGGATTTCTACCAAAACTTCCTAACAGCGGAAAAGTGGGATAATCCGTATAAGAAAAGGAAGAAATGGGTGGATAATTTAAACCAAGTGCGTAAAGGTTATCTTCTCCCGAGTCTATCAATCAGTCGCGAAAGATTCTTTTAAGTTTGTGTTGCTACAAAGTAAAAGTTAGCAAGGACTTTAAAGATGTTCTTCGATCTCCTTATGACGTCATGAAGCTACATCCTGGTAAGATTACCTTTATTAGCGAGAAGTGACGAAAATTAATTCCGCCAAAAGTAATTTATTCCTAGTTGCTGCATTCAGCGAGTCAAGATTGAATGCGTGATGTGCTGAGACGTTTCCCTCTTCAAGTGAGAAATGCTATATTATTGAATTAGGTGTTCATTGACTGAACGAGAATATTGAGAAGCCTGTTTCTTGTAATTTAGGAATCTCGAACTTACAAGAACTAATTTTGATTGATTGAGCTTAGAGAATTACAAATGAATGTCTGATGGTTCACGAGTTGTATTCTTCCCGAATATCTCGAACTGATTTGATATTTAAAATGTTTTCAGATGTAACCTTGGTCAGAGTGAGGTTGCGATAGAAGCTCTTTGTAACAAGAAGAATAAGATCTGTTAATATAGTTTTTAATTTTAAATTTTAAGCTCAGCCGAGTGGTATCTTAATGAGAGTTTCATATTCGTTTAATTGTAATGTTTCCCAGTTGAAACATTGTGTTATGGTGTAATTACACGTGACACTGCATTAAATGTTTTGCTTTATCTAAGATGAATGTAGAGTTTGATTTGTTTTACTGAACCGTTCATTAAATATTTCGAACCAAAAGCTTTGCTTCATAGTGAGAACCGCGGTCTAAAATCAGCTTCATAACAACCTGGTACAGTTGAAGGTTGATTTATCAAAGTTGCAATTCAGAACATGGAGTGGCGCAGCATAATTCAACTTTTCTTCATGTTCGGATGAGCCTACAACTAGTTACATTTATAACAAGAGAGAAATAGAAGACGAAAAAACATGATTGAGCAGAAGCTACGATCAAACAATATCATATTAATATATTTATATCAATATATTGCACTATATATATTGCACTAATATTTCCTCATCGTTAACGTGTTAAAAACAAACCTGTTGATATCAACAAATAGATATTTGCTGTGCGGGAGCGCATCTCCTCCTCAATATTCAGAAGATCGCTATTTCCTAGCTCAGTGATTACTATGGTGAGCAGGTCATTTATTCGGTCGCTCGCAGTTTTTACCGTTTTGACCAGGTAAAACGAGGGTGTTGCTGAGAGTAAAGAAAGCCGTTAACAGTTGCGCCCTCAATTTGAGCTCGACTGTTTCACAATCGGGTAAAAATAAAAGAAACTTAAAACTCAGCCTGAGGTCTTTCCAGTGGAATCTGGAAAGTCTTTCCTGTTCCACTGCGCTAGGAGAGCGGGCAAGCATTGCTCATGCGCGATGAAGAATACTTTTAGTTTTGGGGGCCGTCAGCCAATAGCTAGAAAATAATTTGTTATGCGAGGATTAAATACAATTCTTCCCTCGGAACTTCCCCCTTTCGGTTCAAGCCATTTCAGCAATTGGAATTCCCTCGTTGGAACCTCTCTGGGGAATCCCGATTACGTCATCACTGTGGGGTTTCGTTCCAGTAAGTAAGGCATTGGGGGAGGGGATGAAAAGGAAATCGAGATTGTGTGATGCAGAAATCTGATTTTGTTTGGAAATGGCTGAGCAGCCGAATGCTTAGCCCCCCCCCCCCTATCCAGGAACACCCTGATCACAAGGTCAGACGGAGCGTGAAAGGCACGGGAAGCTGAATTCGGAGTTCCACTGAAGATGATCGGTGGGATTTCAGCTGGAAGAGGGAGTTCGCGTTAAGGGATCTGATTTTCAAGAGCATCTGAATTAGCGGAGGATAATTCGCACTCGCTGATCGGAAGGCGGATTCGTTTTCGTAACCCACAGCGGGAGGGGGGTCATTGGCAGCAGGGATAATTATCCGTCGATGGAACTTTCCTTCTCGCGAGTCACGTGATGGATGCCCTCATTAGCCCGTCCCTCTTCTGATAGAAAGCGTCGTTACGGACGAGGCAGAAGCGGCGAGATCCTCTCCATTTGTATTTCACCTCCGCGCGAGAACGAGGGGGGGGGAGAGTGGGGAGGAGCGAGTCTGAGAAGTGCACGTGAAAGATTACCCTGGTAAGTAGCGGCGATGGAGTGAGGCAACGAAGACCGCCGAAGATGTCAGCCGGAAGAAGGTTCGACTGTTCCCAGAGTCTCCGAGGGTCATCCATCTTCGGCAAATGCCTCTCGGAATTATGTGCGGACAGTCGCGTGCTGCCTGGCATCCCTCATCAAGTCATCATTCACTTCGTATTCGAAGACAATACTCTCCTTTTCTTCCCCCCCCCCCGTGAAATTCCCCTTTTCACCTTTCCCATGTCGATACGCCCTCTGGTGGTTTCCTTCGATTCCCATTTTTTTGCAATCCCTCGACTTCCGCTTCCTTCCCTCTGAACGAAGAGGGTCGCCGATGTCTCAATCTACTTAACGAAATAAATTATGAATTATAAAAAACGATGAAAAGAATGCACTTTTCTTTTGTACCATTCAGCGCCATCTACAGTGCAAAATAGCAACTAGCTAATCTTACTCTAAAAATAAAATGGCCTGGGGGGAAAAGAAATCTACACCGAGTGCATTCACCATCGCGATTGTCGTGAAAAAAACAAAAAAAAAAAAAAATGGGAAAGTCCCAGAATCAGTTGAAGTAGTGTGGAGATGAGTATAGAAGGGTTGCGGGGGGAGTGTCATATTTGGGGAACAGCGTTTCCACTTTGATGCAAGCAACTGAAGTTTCGAATAAGTACAACTACTTACAGAATATAAAAAAATAAAACAAAGTAAAAAAAAAAATCAATAAAATTGATGATCGTATTTGAAGTAAAGGGCTAATAAAGATGCATTTCCGCCTTTCCAATGATTATGGGAGGACGATGCTGTTGTAGGGGGGGGGGCTGATATTAGCAGAGGAGATTTGATTGAGCAAGAAACACTCCCTCCACTGGGCTTTTCTTTGAGGTCATCAAAAGCTCGCGATGACCACCCACCCCACCCATCCTTCCTACAGAATAATTTGGACTGAAACGAAGGCCTTCATTCCCTCCTCCCACCCCGAATCCCTGACCGCCATCCGAGCCTAGGCTCTCCCTCGTGTGCCAGTGCAGTTCACGAACAGCAAAAAGGCATTTCGCAAGTGGCTCGAAACCAAAGTTCTAGCTTACGGGGTCAAATGCACAAAACTCGTCTCCGCCCGTTCAAACGTGAATGAAGCCTTTGGCACCGGCGCCAACACGGGATGCAACTTTTGCTTTTCCTTCCGGTCAGCTCTCGTTCATTGGGATGGTGAGCGACGATTTCTCATCCAAACACGGCATCGTGCTTTTTCTCTAACGCACGCTTTCGTGACAAAATAACCTCCAAGAAAAGCTCACTCGCTTTTCCGCAGTCAAAATAACCCCCGAAAAGCTTGGATACTTACAACTCACGTGAATTTTCATTGTAACGTAGAGACATCGTCAATGTATCGAGGAAGGGGATTCCGTCGAAAGAGCGAGGAAATTTCTCCCTTCTCAACTGAGGATGCTCCAAGGATGGGCGAAAAATTCCGTAGTCGGGTCAGTAATCGCCAAGCACGAAAGTTAGTCTCATTTTAACCAAGATTGAGAAAGATTTCGATGGAAGAAGCCTTCATCGCCAACCCACTGGTACGGATGAACGGACATGACGATCCTGATGGGCACGATTTAAACGAAGACAGTTTCACGTTGGCAAATACTTCGACTTCGGCAGCAAAATAGAAAAGGTCAAAGTTGGGTCTTCCCACTTTTGTTCTCAATCCCCTTCCCGAGCAACCGTGGACGAGCTCCGAATTTATAGTCGCAGTGACGACCATAGCGGGAACGTCAGCTGTTACAGTAGAAGGGTTTAATCTTTCCCCTCTTCTTCCCTCCAGGGAACTCCACGAGCTTCGTGCACGAGTTCTTCGCCGAGGTCACAGCTGCTGCGAACCGTACTATTGGAAATGCAATCGCTCTTCCCGCCCGCGCCTCCCCTCCTCCTCCGCCATAACCGCAACACATTCGCACTTACGACTTGTATACACGCCGCTGGAGTGTGTCGTACGAACACCCGTCGGTCTGTTCTAGCTGTTGATTACCCTTTCTTTACCTGCGCCGCCCGAGTTTATGGGTGGTCGTGGGACGCGTTTCCGCTCCATCGCAACACTAAAATAGGAAGCGGCTGCTGCGATAATCCCCCGGGGAGTCAACACGACAAACGCGCATCCCACTAAAAAGCCAGCCAATTATGGATTTACATCCCTTCTATTTATTTATTTGTTGAATTTTTTTGGTGGGGGTGGAACAAAAGGAAGTGGTTCTCTTTACGTTTATCTCTGCTTCCGGTTTCAAAGAAGTCTACTTGGCTTCCCGGATGTGTCGTCATCAGACTAAATATTGTTCCTGGAGTCCGCTAGTAGTTCGGTCTGAAAGGTCTCATCACGTGCAGCTGTCGGAGTCACGTGACCATACAAGCGACTGTTGTGCGGACCTGACGAAGCCCTGCGGTGTGTTTCGCGCTCTTTATTCGGACACAATCCCCCCCTAATAGCGCGTTTCCTCTTTCTAAGGCCTCCCGCTCGCCCGAGCCTCCCGCGATGAAAGCAAACATTCGCTTTCTTAGTCGCACGGGACAACACCGTGTAGTTCGCGCTCTTGCCCCCGACCCTTTTGTGCGTGTCTCTTAGCGATGTTTGCGCACCTCCCACCCCTTCGCATTGGCGTTCTTCAGCTGCCGCTGAAAGTGTTCTTAACGTCCAATTTCTCCGGCGAAAGCATTCGCTAATCCCCGACTTGAGCCTTCTTAGAAGCACTCGAAACACAAACACCGCAGTCTTTGTTGAACTCCCTCCGCCACCTTCCTTTTTAAACGATTTGTGCTCAACACCCCCGCACTGTTTGCCGCCCGCTCTCTCTCTCTCTCTCGACTTCTGCCTTTCCGCAGATAAACTTCGACTCAGTTTACATATCGTTCTAAGAAAGTTTTTCAAGTCGAGTTTCTTTTCGAAATCCCCGGTGAATCGCCAAGTCTTAAACACATCCGCACTCGGAAAGAGAGCCAAGACGGTAATGGTTAAATTTAACTCCGCTCTTGTTGACCCGACTAATGGCAAATCATTTATCGGGATGGCGGAGCTTCCCGCAGCTCTGAGGTGGGATGATGATGTTTGCCATCACTTCTGTCTACAGAGCCACGAATATCTTTTAAACCAGCTTCAGTTGAGCTGTGCCGGAAAAGAAGTTTCCAACCCGGTTATCTCGGCACAATGATATGGGAAGGTTAGGCTTAGCTAACCCTAAACTGCTGGAAGTTTGAATGCGTTCCATGACAGGGCGTTTTTCTCTCATTTTTCAATTAAAACAAAAAATCTATTTTATTTTATTCCAACCAATGAGGACGTGGATGCGCATTTGACAAATGTTTCTTCTTAAGCAAATGCGCATAATTCCATGAAGATGATGATGCTTGATTAGCATATTCATAATCCTGTTTCAGGATTAAAATGTAAAACTTTAAACGCTATTTAACTGCTTTGTTTTATTTTGTTCCTAATTAATGTGACGCAACCTTCTCTGCACATATTAGCTTCTCTCCTGCGATTTCTTTATGTGATCATAAGAAGAATATTGCATGAATGTGCACATAATGAAAATGCATTACAGAACTTTTTGTAGCTTTTTGCGTATCGCCACCTGGGTGAGCTGCTGCTCTTGCGTTACCCACGTGATTGTTTCAACATTTTGTACTTCAATATGAAGCTTAGAATAAATAATAATGATAATAATATTTTATCCTGAACCAAAGTCGAATTAGAACTGCTTGAACACACACACACACACACACACACACGCACGCACGCACGCACAACCGATTGCTATTCACGGCTTCGTAAATATTCTCCCAGTAAGACGTGGCGAGCATTCAAAAGAATCCCAAATGAAAAGATGTGAAATCGGTCGCATTTGTTTTCCTAAAATTCGACCTAACGGCGACCCCGAAAATAAGACCCACACGCATCGTGCAAGAAGAATGATGGGGGGGGGGGAGGGGGTTAAGGAAAATAAGGACGTCGAGTGGCGTCGACACGATCGATGGAGTTGACAGCTTTAACGAACGAAGGTTACGACTCATTTCTAGAATATTCATTGAAGAATCGTTGAAACAGAAACTCCAACGCAAACACAGCAGCTGTAAAATAAAAATCATTATTGGATTTCACAAAGCGCAAATCACTTGTTACATCCGTTTTGTTTCTTCGCCCACAAGCATGCATCACCTTCATTTAGCTGGACGACGAATTTAGCTGAAATTTAGTATTCGCAATGTACACTAAAATTCGTGTTTTGGGGAGATTTTTAGAAGCAACGTAGTTCGAAGTAATGTGAAATCGGACACACACACACACACACACACACACACACACACACACACACACACACACACACAAAAAAAAAAAAAAAGCGTGAGTGCACCAGACAAGCCGGAAACTGCTCACTTCTTTATGACAAGGTTGCGATTAGGAAACCAATTCGGAACGAAAGGCACTTCGTATGTGATGCGGACATTTCTAGCGGGGTTGATTTAATCCTTGGCGCGAAGGGAGAGGGAAAAGAGCGAAATAAATCGGAGAAAAGCGTGACGTAATTTCAGACAACAGAGTGTGAGACTTTCGTGCAGCCGAACGAGGCCGCGTCGCAGTAAACAGCTGCATCTTGGCTGACTTAAGGGCCATCTCGGATGGAATGCTCGGATTTTCCAAGGTTTTCTGTTCCGGTGCGAGCAAACCCGCATGTTTGCCAATCCCCGGTCGATCGTACGAGAGGGACTTCGTGTATTGATTCAGGTTTGTACCGAACGAGATTCAATCGCTCAAGTTCCTCCTTCTACCTCTCGAGTGCATGGAAAGGGGGGGGGGGGATCTCTGCGAGCGCTCACCTGAACAACCCTACCCTCCGAAACTGCGCTGCTTTGACGTAGTTTTCTTTTAAGATGGGGCTTTCGTGATAATACGCGAAATAAATATGTTTGTTAATCTCGTTCTCAATGACTCGTATTTCACTGGTTTATTTTTTAGTGATGTCCGTCCTTTGTGCAATTAAACATTGGCGCGCAGAACTTCTTTTCCTGAATGTGAAACTTATCGTAAAGATGTTAAAATTTGCTTAAAAAAATTTCCGAAAACTTTTGCGTTTGTTGTTTAAATCCTCGATAATTTTTTTTCCTCTTCTGTAATTTCTGAGAGTGTCGTCGTCATTTCCCTTCGCCTTTATTTCCGTTCCTATTCCCATCTTTCCGACCCTTCATCGGCATGAATTAAGATGCGGGTTGAAATTTATGGTCTCCGTGTGAGACTGTTCACTAACTTGCTTATTGGAGGCCCTAAGTGGCTTCAAGAAAGTTCCATATTTGATCTCTGGAGGAAGGTTCCCGATTGCGTGAAAAGAAGTACCGAAAAAAAAAAAAATAGAAAAAAGATTGACCTAAAATTCGTGTGTAAAATTGGAATAAAAAAAAAATCACAAGGTTTGGCGGCGTTAACTAACAAACGATGATTGTAAAGTAACGAGAATGCTTTCACACCCCAACATATGGCACGTGTTCAGACATGTTTCCTCTCGCACCAGGATATAAGCACGCATTAACTGCAATAAAGTGTTATCATATAACAATAAGGAGCGCGTACTCTACACTGTTGCCATGGAATCAAACAAACGATCGTTATTTAGGCGATGTGACGAAAATCATTTGAAGAAAACAATCAGTTACTTAGTCTATGACGAAATAGGCGAGCTTTCAGTAACTAAGACGCTTTAGCTCTATTCCAAGATGTGCTGCGTTCAAGTGCGACTCGCGTCACGAATGTGGACTGCGACTTCAATGGATTCTTTGCTAGGGAGAGGAAGCAAGAAGAGCGAGTGCAAGAAGGAGAGGAACGAAATCTTTGAGTGCCCGCAAGGTCTGCACGCATAGCGAGGCACATTTTCAAAGCAGCGTTTGAAAGAGGCGTCGAAGTGTTAACTTGAAGCACGGGGAAAAGGGTTGCCAACGTGTTTCGCGCTGCTGCTTTTAAGCGGGTCCGCCTTGGCAAGACTTCGTAGGCGAATCCAACATGCAGAATTTCTACGTTTCAAATTCACGAAGTAGATTTTCAAACGCCACTGGGGTTTTGCTCCATCCCCCCCCCAAAAAAAAAATAAAAAACCGATGACACTCTCCCCCTTTTTTCATTATTTTCCCTGAAACACCATGTAAACTTTTCTTCTCTTTCATTGGCATATTTAGACGGATCGGAGCCGTAAGGACCCCCGAAATTGCGATTTCAATTGCAAGATTGGAAAAAAAAAAAGATTGCTTTTTAGAAAAGACACACGAACTGTGGGTGAGTTTTTCTGTTTGCTTTGCCTTCCCCATCCCGTAATGAGACGTCCTGAATCCATCCGGCACTCGATAACCCTCAGTTTCAAATGTAGTTCGCCCCGACGTGGTGCGGATGAGAATTGATTTAAAAAGATTTTTTTTTTCATTTACGAAGAACGAAACTGAATCCAACAAGTGACCCTCTTCATTGACTTTCAAAAGGGGTTAGCGATTAGGGGGTTTGCAATCTCCTTCAATAAAAGAATGACCTTCGAATTATTTATACATACCCCCCCCCCCTCTATGAACTTCGTTTCTGGAATTGGAGCACGAGCCTCGGCTTAATAAAGTTTGGATGACAATTAAAAACACTCGAGAGGGTTCATCCTACGGCACAGGGGACTGCCGGATGGACAGAAGGGCGACCAGAAAGAAAAAAAAAAAACACTTGATTTGATTAAACCACGTGTTTTGAGTAAAGCGAACAAAACGCAGAAGAGAAGAGGAGAGTTGGAGGAGAGAGCGAAGGAATTGTGGAGGCGAATTCGTCGAAAATGCGAACAGCAGACGCAAAAGAAATTAATGAGAGAACCCAATCGGGTGTCTCCCTGTATTGTGTTTTCAGGGATCTCTTACAACCACCCCCGACATCAGAACAGTATTCGATGGTCACGTGGACTTACGATGTCACAGCTGTTCAGAGGTGACGGAACGAACTCTCTTGGATGCCGAAGAGGCGATTGCGTCAAGAGGTCAGAACGATCCAAGAAGAGAAATCTCATCTCGTCTGGGGTGTTGTGATGGGTAGAGAGGGGAAGAGGAGGGTTGTTTCCGTGTGTGAGAAGTAAAAGAGGAGCGACTTCCATTCGCATTGAAATCGAGTGGGTCATCAGCACTCCAACGAAGGAGGGCTTAACGAAGGGGATGTTCTGGTCATCGGAGGAGGGTTTTCGAGTGAAACCGGCGTCGGTGTACATTTTCGAGTGTTGACCAGCGGGGAAAGTCACCGATAGACAGAAGGTCCCGTTGGAATATTGAAGGAAGGGGGATGGGGGGGGCCAGCTTATTGCGTGTCTTGCATTTCACAGAAGGTTCTTCGACTTTGCTGGTGGTAAGAATTCGTGCAGCAGAACATCCAAACTCCGGCAGATGGCAGCACATCCGCATTCGCATCCTTCAGAAGGACCGTCTTCGTTATGTCATGCGCACAGACGAGCCGCGATGAGAACACACCTCATGAGACGGCAGTTGCTCGTTAAGTAATTGTTGGTTCAAATCCCTCAAAGGTATCGGGTGAACCCCGACAGGTATTCCGTAGGAATTTTTTGAAAGGTCGTGGATGCATGCGGAAGTTTCGATCCGTTTGGATTGATGGAAAACCCACTCTGTCGGAAATGGCGAGAACGGAAAAGAAGAGCGATGTTTTTCGTAGTGTTTGATCTTAATGCAGTTTGTGTGATCTTGAATACCTTGGAAGGATGTCGTCTGTTAGCTGAGCCATCTTAAGTACGAGAAACGTTTGCTCGCATTTCTAAGGCGAATATCATTCTTGGTTGCTGCAAGTGCACGAGGAACGTATCTCGAATGCGTCCGAGCCACGATAGCGAACGCGACATTTACCTTGCCTTTAGCGTTAGACGGTGATCAGCATTCATGTTTAGACAAATTATGGACTTTACAACCGAGTTTTAAATAACTGCTTTAATGACGTGTATACATCATCTGGAGTATACACGTGTGTGTGTATAACACAGAGACAAGCTAAATTACATTTCACACAGTATGCTAAAGAGACAATGATTTGATCAACGGTTATTCTACTGGCATGACCTCCTGTGAAAATAAAAGTAAACTAAAATAAATAAATGAAATTAAAACAACATCATTGCTGTATTCCATTTAAGACAACAACAGAGAAAAAAAATTTCATTTGATAGTTTTATTACAGAAAAAAGGATGTCCTAATTTAACATGAGAGTTGTTATGTTAGATTTAAGATCCTGAATTACCTGTTTATAATTAACTCTTAGGGAGAAAGGTTAAGTGGGCAGAATATGTGCCTTCCATATTCTTGGGATTTGTAGATCGCCATTATTGTTAAGATTAGGGTTTGTTTTATGTTGCTGAATTTATGTTCATACCATGTTTTGGTGTGATGTAAATAGCAGGTGCTTTTCCAGTCAGTTCTATGTCGAGTGTTCAGGGCTTGATCAGAAAGACCAGCTTTAACGTAGTTATTAAATTTAATGGGTTTTTATGTTCCTTTTTTCTGATAGGATTTGTGTTTCCCCTATATATAGTTCAAATTACAGGTGCAATGAATATGGGATGATCCAGAGTGGGCCAGCGGAGGGAGAGGGTCCTTGCATGAGTTGAGTAAGTTCTTTAATTTTGCAGGAGGTTTAAAGGTAGCTTTGAGGTTGTATTTTTGTAGTATTCTGTTTATTTTATCTGATGTCCCTTTAATGGAAGGAATGGTTATGGTTTTATTGTAGTCTGGTTTGTCTTTGTTTTTAAGAGAATTTTATTAATAGTGTTTTGGCTGTAACCATTTTTTAGAAAAGTATTGCTGATAAAATAAAATAAAGTTCATTTTATTTTATTTTCACTAGAGGTCGTGCCAGTGGAATAACCGTTGATCAACTCATTGTCTCTTCAGCATACTGTGTGAATGTAAATTAGCTTGTCTCTGGATATATGGGAGGTGGATTCGTGGTCTGCTTTCAGTACCCAGGGCGAGCCACGTGTCGATTTAATTGCTTTCACGAATAAAAGAAATTAAAACAAACCTCGCCACTTACTAATAAGAAAATCTTAAGAAAATACTAATAAGGAAATAATAAATTCTCTAGAACCTTCAATTCACCATAAGGAGCTTGTTCACCATTTGTTTTCCCTAACTCTATGCAATACATCATTGCCTGAAACGGTGTGGGTTACAAGGTCGATTTTCTTGAGTTTCCAGCATGAGAAATCTGAATCCCCAGAAAAAAACTCCGCTTGCCTGCGCCAGACAACGACTACCTCGAGAACAGGGCAAACAAAAGTGTTAGCAAAAGTTCTAGTCCACGACTAGATTCTCAGTCAGAATGCCCTTCCTTCAGATGGGCTAGCACTCTGGATTCCAATATATATATATATATTACATATTTATAAACAGAAACGATGACGTCATCACATTCTGTACTCAGGGTGGTAAAAAGAACCTTTTGTTATTCGACTACTGAGCAATGACGTAAGTTGCTGTCGTGCGCAATGATTTCACTTTCCCTGACAGTTTTCTTTAAAATGGCCAACGTATTTTCATTCAAACCAATATATTGATCAATCTGCTTCCAATGTATGGCTTCCAGATGACTCGTGGTCATGAGTGTGTCGAATAATTCTTCTCGCCTTCCCTTTACTGGGCAATTACTGGTTCTTTGTCAACAAAGACTGTGATTTAAATTAACAGGAATTTACTGAAAGCACCAATGGACCTTAGCGAAAACGAAGAATTAGAAATCAACAATAGTTCAACCCCTCGTAAAGTATTTTTATTGTGCTTCGAATGCGTTGTGCGATCATCAACAGATGCATCTCGAAGCATATAAACAGCACACGGAATGGAAGAATCGGAGTCACCATTAATATATTCGCTGAACAGAGAATGCAGACAGAATGTTCCGTTGATCTGTCTGCAGTTCAAGGGTTCAAACCAGAAATGTTTGATGGCAACGGAGGCATCTGGAAGTTTGACTTTGAGGACTCAGGTGAATCGGTTCAATTCCCATAGAAAAACACCTGGTTCATGGTGAGGCGGGGATTTGGTCAATTTCAAACGACCTTTGAACGAGGATATTAATTGGTGTGTGAGGATGGAGGTAAGTGGGATCAACATTAAAGTACGCAATTTTTGCAATTTTGTTTCATTTGTTTCTTATTTTAATGATCAGATATATTACAATATTTTGGCAAGTTCAAAACGGAATTATTTTGAACATCGAACTAGTTTTTTCTTGTTAGTTAGTCGAATGCATAAAGTTGAAGGGGGAAAATAAGAAAATTACAAAATATATATTACTGGATGCTTAAATTCTCTCGGAAGAATCGCAGGTTGGTGTCGAATAGCACTCGGACAAAATCTTATGCAGAAAGAACGATCAAGTGCGAATTAATATATTTTGTCATCAGACCACCTGCAACGAGTTGCTGGATTCACGAGTATATTTAGTGATCGATCAGCTTGTGCCAGCTATTTCTGATTGGTTGCCATTCATCTACTATATACGGAAACACGATGGCTTATTGAGGCTTACAACGTTTTTCCAAGTTTGACAAAATATGATCGTACAAACTACTTACAATATATATAATTAACACACATTTTCTGTTTGCAGTTCAAACATCCACCGAAGAAAATACTTTTGACAAAGGCAAGGTTTGTTATCGTAAAGAGGAGTATTTATATATACAGTATATCGCCTTAAATTGGATAAGCTGCTGTGCATTTGTTTTCAGTTTGTAGTGAAAAATAAGGTAAAGAAGAAAAAAAAGATTCCTTCTAGTCAGTGAGAATAATGGAACATACAAATGTCTTTCCTCTTGAAGTCTGGAACTATGGAAGCAAACGTTTCCGCAGAAGTTTATAACATCGAATTTCCATGGTGGGGTCTCATCTATTTTTAATCGCTGCACATGGAATCCTTCGGGTATTCTCAAGATCTACGTACATCGTTTTCTAGTTCAACGTAAGTGCATAAGTTAACACACAAGATGACCTTTTTTGTGTTGACGAAGGCTTTAAGCTTATTCGCGTGTTGCTCCGTATTATTTTTGTAACAGTCGCAGCATTACCACGTACAGTCATGTTAAACGGAATATTTAGAATCTTCTGTGTCGTTGGACTGTTTGGTGTCGGCTGTGGAGGGTTATGTTTTTTAATCGTCGTTCGTGCAATTCTGCGTATCACATCATCCGATTGCTGTATTGAGCTGCTGTTCCGTTCAAGTCGGGCGGCCATAACGAATCAATTATATCTCCGAACGTGGAGTAGCATTATGTTTAGCTCGGCGGTTCTTACTTTTATTGTGGGAGGTGTAGAAACAGGCGAGCATTTTCCTCCTGCAATCTGTTTCGTGGAAAAATTGCTGGCTTTTCAGTAGACGAATGGAAAATCCCAGAAATTAAAATAATTATTGATGACACGGTTGTAGAGTCCGTAATCTGTGTAAAATGAAAACCGCGACATCTACGCATTGAAGCCGAATGAAATGACGGTTTGCAGGGGGGAGGAGAGGAGAAGAGAAAGAAAGTCTGTTAGGCGACTGGAGCTGGAAATTTAGCAGAGTTCACAATCAGCGGAGCAGATTAAGCGAAAGATGGAGAGTTGAAATCGTGGCGGTTCAAAGCACGAGGTGACGAGAACCCCGTCCCATTTGAGTGGGACCGCAACGGAGACGAACGGGAGTGAAAAGAAGCATCCGAACGAGCAACTTAAAGCTCGTGCAAAAACGTGATCACTTTTTAACTCGTTCGTTATCCGGAAGACGACAAGCAAACCGCGAAGGAATTCTTCCGGAGCCATTCCAAGAGTATCGCCGTCGTGCACGCGGCCCCTTCTTCCTGTTGTGGCAATCTCGTTTAAGGCTCGTGACAGACGAAGTCCCCTTGGCCACAGAGGCCTTCATTTAGCGGAACAAGGAGATTCGTCTTATTCTTCTCGAAGGGATGAGAAACCCGAATCGTGGCGGGGAGTTTCCTCTTGGAAACGCCCCGCCATCTCCGTACGAGACGAGAAAATTCATCGCCATTGTTGGTCCTCAACAGTTCGGCTTCACTTTTTAGTTTGAGTTCCGCACGGTGTCTAAAAAATGAAGAAAAGAAACGCTAAGAAAGGGTTCTTCTCTGCTACGGTGCACTCCTCATTTTAAGGCCATTTCCTTTACGGAAGGGAAGAGAGCGCCCCCTGCTTAAAAAGGCCCCTGAAAATAGGAAATGATGTACTTGGGATTAATTCGGGACTTGCCCACCTTATTTAATTTTTTTTTTTCCTTTTTCTTTCGGCTGCAAACGTCTTCCGTTTTCGTCGCATTTTCCCCCGTCATTCTTTTAGGGTAACTTTTGCTTCCTCTTCTTTCTGCTCCCTCCCTTGATTGTCGGATAAAAAGACGGAATTAAGAGGACCGCACGTTTTTTTCTTTCGTTTAAAAGAAAAAAAATGGCGTCATCAGGGGTGCTTTAAGGGGTCACTCGAAATTTCCTTTTCCACTTTTTCAATTCCTTGAACGTCTCTTTTCACTTGTGAAACAGCAAAAAAAAAAAAAAAAAAGCCAAGAATTAAGCGAGCTTCCCGTTGGCCCATCCCTCGTATCAGCCGAGCAAGACTTGCTCCTTCGCTCCCCGCTCGGTCACAACGACACCACCCCAGCAAGCGGCACAATCAGCATTCTCATTAGATCGTCATGGAATTGAATTCGCTCTTTCTTTCTTTCGGGCAGATGATATCGAGCTGTCTCTTTCCATCATTCAAAGGCGCCCCCTTCCCCTCCCCTATCGGGAGGCGAAGAATGAGGGACATCTGCAAATGATGTTCCAATAGCTGTATAATGGGAAGTTTAAGATGCGCGTGGTATTTAAATGTCCATTATTGCGAACGAATCCTCTTTTATTCTCTCTCTCTCCGACACGATTCCGTTCTGCGGCGAGCGAAAAAAAGCATCGCGAGCCACTTAAAACACGATAAAAATTGGTTTTCATGCGAACGGATATTCTTCGTTAAGGGGGGGGGGTGAGTTAGCTGCTCGTGCCAATGGATAAAGGGGGGAAATGTTTTAAACGCATTGGCTTCGATGTGATTATCGGCTTTTGAATTACCGGCAAGCATATGTCTTCCCTCCTCGCGCATTTGTCTCCCCTCACTTCCGCCAGCAAAATGAATCTTATCTCGCGCTGTTTTCTGTCGCGGGCCCTTTTGTGCTCCGCATTATCAATTACCGATTGGAAAAAGCTTTATAAGGCCTGCGACACGTCACTGGTCGTGCATGATTAATGCGAACTCGGGTGTTTCGCCGCTCTCGTTACGACAAGAAATCCCCCCCCCCCGGTAAATGCGCCCACAGCGACACCTGGAGGGGAAGTGTACGAAGAGCGGTTTCCTGACCGCATTGGAGCGAAGCATTAAAACGCTACTCGAAACCTCGTACGAAAGGGGACCGTTTCCTTCCCCTCCCCTTATCACGTGATCATCGAGAACGTGATCTGCGCTTGAAGCAGGGAACGAGGCGGGCGGATAAGAGCAGTGAGGTGTTGTTGGTGTTTTGCATTCCGTACTTGCGCAGCTCGGATATTCAGAGGGTGCCCGTCAGTGTCCCCCGCTCGCATTCGTCTTTTTGTTTTTAAATCCACAAACGGCGTCCGCTTTTAAAATTGCACGAAACAATTTTAATGCAATCATTACGACGATTACGTAGAAATTAGGCTGAAAATGCCGCAAGAACCCTCCATCAGCCGACTTCCATTGTCGTAGCGTACGATAAAGTCAAAAGGCGAACAAGCGGAGGACATCCTAAAATGCTGCCAAACTGACCTGAATGTAATCTCTTCTTTTTTGCCGGAGCCGCAAGATCGCTGATTGGATCTCATCCAAAACTGGTGTTTCCCTTGTTTCAAATACACCCGAGGACCTTCGTGAAAACGACGTGCGGAGCTGGAGTCGAGAGTGTTCGACAGAAGACATTTCTTCCTCATCATCGTGGCACGCCCAGCCGGTGTAAGCTTGAAATGAGTAACCGCCGATCATCTGCTCCCGGAAGACAAAAGTGCCTTTGAACCGGTGGAGGGATTCCCCCAAAGAGCGGAGACAACTCTTCTTCGAGGGAGATCCGTTCTCGCTCGTACTCCGAGGTGCATTCTGCGGCGAGCAGTTGTTGTCTATCTCTGATCGTGCACACCGGAAAGGGGGGTGCGATTTCTTAAAGTTGAAAAGATGTCTTCTGCTTCGGAGAGATGCCTTCGGGATGGTGCGACTAGAGGAGCTTCGCACGCGTCAGAGTGGTTGCTTATATACACGTCGCCTCCTCGAGCGGATCCGCGATCATGATGGTTGCCATGGCAACTGAAGAATGACTTTTCTGTTTAACGCAAGCGAAACCCTCTTCGCGTGTGTTCTCGAGCAGCTTCTGCGTTCGCCAGTTAGGGTTGTACGCCTTCAAAACAGCGTTCGTACTTCGGAGTGATTCCCTTTAAGGGGAAGTGGCAGAGGGATGTCGGTGGCCAGAGGTCGAATTACTGAGCTTCCGATCTCATTCCGCTGCTAGGACACAAATTCGTCTTTTGGGGATGGGACGAATCACCTAAATGGAGGCGCACGCACTCGCCCATGAATAAACCCGTTGTCATGACAACGCCTGGTAACGTTTCGGATTCACCTCGAAAGTATCACCAGTCCTCGATTTTTTCCTTTCCTGATCCCTTCCTTCTCCAGCGGCATCTTCTGCATTCGCTGGAAATCAACTCGAAGAGAATCCCAACAAACGAGGTCACTTCTCGGTGTTTCGGCAAATATTCTACCTTAGGACGCCCAAATTTTTTTTTTTTTTTGACTCATTTTCATTAACTGACCTTCATTTGACTCGATTCAACTTGCTGAATGTTGACCGGAGGATCAAAGGAGAGTCGCAGTGCTGAAAACATTGTGGGATACGGAGGTGAATCGTGATGTGTTTTTCTTATGCCAAACACTCTTAAGGCGTTCCGAACACGTTTCCCTTTTCTCTGCGTTTGTGCCAAGAACAGCGAGGTGTTGCGGTTTTTGTGATTCCGCATTGTCTCGCCAAGTGACCTTTACCAGTTGATGACCCTCGCCTAATTATCAAAAAACTGGAGAGAAGAACATTCCCGTTTTGATGTTAAAGGAAATCTCCGTCTGGAGAGGGTGTTTTTAAGGGATGTCGCGAAATTTGAAAATGTTATTCGAAACTCATCTTTACTTTTGTTGACCCCAAACCCGTCGTCACTTTCGGTGGGTAAAAGAACCCACGTCCACGGTCGATCACATTTTCCCACTCATTTTTTTCTAGCCCAGCTCTCACATCCACAACTTAAGACTGGTTCGAACCCCCTCTTGTATGCAGCTAATTCAGTGTTTTGGCTGATTTGAAATGCACTTGTTCTCCATTCGCAATGCATTGTGGATATTTTCAGCGCTTGATTTAACATCAAACCATCTTCCTGCACGTCATCATTCAATTCTACTGGCGTACGAATGAAATCAGTTAAAATTCCTTTCATTTATTAACTGTTCCAGTGACGACACTTCATAAAGGAAATGCGCATCGTCGCTTAAACTTGTATAATTTTATATTTCAGCATTTTTGATTTGTAAGCTTCCTATAATTGTACAAAATGTTGAACAATCACGTGTGTAGCGTAAGAGCAACAGCTCATCCAGGTTACGATATGCGTCAAGTCACAAAAGTTATGTAATGTATTATCATTATATACACATATGTACATTCATATAATATACATATTATTATAATATAATTATATAATAAAATCACATGCTAATATGTACAGAGAAAGTTGCATAACAATTAATTAGGAACAAAATAACGCAGTTAAATAGCATTAAAATTTTTATGATCTTTGAACACAAATATGCTGAAAACCAATAATTTATACAATTATTTTGAACAGAGCTTTCTCATTTCCGTGGGAAAATAAATACTCTTTGATTAGAATTTTGTATTGGTTTGGGTTGGTTTCATTTCTTATTGTTGAAGGTAGTGTGTTGAATACTTTTGGCGCTAAATAAGTATAATGTTTGCGTGTTGCTTCTTTATTTGCTTTTGGAACTAAATATTTTAGGCGCTTATGTCTACTAAGGAAAGCATCTTGTTTGATATTTACGTATTTTGTCGTTTTTTTTTTATGAATAATAGCACCCTATAGACGTATAAATACCTAAGGGGTAGTATGTTTAGTGTGGCGTATTTTATTTATTACACATCGCAGTATCCTTGTATTTGTTTCTAGTTAAGATTTTAATTACTTTATTCTGAGTCGAGACCAAAGGTTTCCGAGTAGCGCGATAGATTCCTCCCCAACTTAAGTCTGGTCGAATATTTTTTTTGTGCAACTCCCGCCCACTAAAGGTGGTAAACCTAAAGTACATTAGTATCGTGAGTGGAATAAAATTTTTCCTAATTTTATTAATGTTTTTTTTTTTTTTTTTTTTTTTTTTTTTTTTGTATTTATTTTTACACGTCCGGAAACTCTGTTCTGGAAACCAGACAAGGAATTTTTTCAAAGCCACTTCAGACCTCCCATAGGCGTGGAAGTGGTCTCTCATGGGGGGGGGGGGGCGAATTCTTCTCGTACCTAAAGGAAATCACAAACATCCGTGCCCACAGCGGGATTCGAACCCGCAGTCTGTTTGAGGGAGAGCGTTCATTGCTTACAAATATTTCACGGCTTGTAGAATTTTAATTTTCACAAATCCGCGCGACACCTTTTAGGAACGATGGCGGTACGATTCGAAGAGAAACGCAATTATGAGCGGCGACGATGCGCCTGTGGCTGCTCGCCATTCACTGGTGCAACGGGAATTCAAGTGGGTTTCAATTGCATCGTAGAACAACACGTGCGTGGCGTTACTGCAGTAGACCTTCGCTCATCCGTGCGGGTTTGGCTGCATCCTCGTGGCCGAGTCGCCTCTGCAATGCACTGGGACGAAGTTGTGCATGGACTTGACGCGCTTCTGGTAAAACCAGGCTCGCGTTCATCCCTTGCAGACGGGGAAGGGTCGAGGGGAGGGAAGTTCGGGAGGCTCTTGGGAGCGTGAACGAAGTGAACATTCGCAAGTAACAAGCGACTCATAACTGCTCGATTCCACCCCTCTGCCGAAAGACACGCACGAGGCCGCGCGAGCGCCAGGAAGGTCGTAAATAAAGCCAGCAATCGTGGGTTTCGCAACACCTCCCGAAGCACGTGCTAATGAAATATCCCCCGTCCCGAGAGGACTGCCGTAATTTTCCTTTTAATATGAAAGAATCCCGCGTGGTGGCGCCTCCTTCACAGACCGCCAAATGGCAGGGGAAGAGGGGGATGTCGAGTGCAGTGCCGTTACGAAAATGAAGAGACGTAATTAAGCGACTCGAACTCCCAGAACACGCGGCCGAATTCGACGACCTTTCTCTTTCGTTGCGATCGGACATTTGTTCCTTCCTTCCGCTGGGGAACTGCGTCATCGCGATCCCTTGCGAGGAGGACGAAGGGAAAAGGCCAAGTCCAACTGCAAAATCGGCGATACTTACTTGCGATCGTTTCTCGCCAAGGCTGACATTGGCTAAGCGGTTTCCGAAGATGAGCATTTGCCGAGTGAAAGGTCTCAGATTCCGCGGTCCTTAATTTTGAGTAGCAGAACAAAAGGAAGGCAGCCGATTCCAACCGCCCTCATCTCTGCTTAGCCTCTAGCGATGCTAACAGCGGAAAGTTTTATAATTGTACCCAAAGATGATGGCAGTTCCCCCCCCCCCTTCCACGCCCATCATGCAACCCTAACACGTTTTTTGGGTTCCGATGATGGAATTTGTCTGCTGTGGTTATCCACTGGTGGGGGGAGCGTGGGGGGGGGGGGTAAAGTACTTGGTAAAAGACCCTTTAAGAGAAGTATTTCTGGACGAGTGCGGAGACTCTTTTTTAATGCACCTTAACCATCTTTTTAGATTCCTTAAAAATAACCTGCCGTGTTATTTTCGTAATTTTCTTTACGCACGACCCTTTACTGGCTCGGCATGCGATGACATGACCTTCGAAACGATGAACACCTCGGAAATAATTTCCCGTGATGAACAAAATAAACTGCGATCTTTCAAATTTTGTGCGTGGGATTTTCTCCACAGAGCAGGCGATGGGGAGGCCCTCTAGGGGAACGATGGTGCAGTGACTAACACCGGTTGCACCTCCATGTGAGGGGGGTTGGGATGGCAGCCACTTTCGGCTGCACAGCTCTTTCTCCTCGTAAAAGTGCCGAACGAAACTTCCCACGAATGCTGCTTCGCTGAAGTCTTAGGAAGTGCACGCGCTGTTTGGCACTCGCGTAACGCTGAGAGCGATGATTCCCCAGCGTGTGGTCCACTGGAGGAAAAGCTGACGGTCGACGGACTGCGTCGAACTCTAAGTGACGTTCCTGCGAAATGTCTCACGGCTTGTCGGTGAACTCAAGAGAAAAGAGGAAGCCATCCGCATGGACGGGGCGTCTTTACGACCTTTCGGCTCCAATAGCGTTCACGGACGACTGCACTGCAGTGCATCAGAAGAACGGCAACAACCTCGGCACGTGACCTGCATGAGGGACGAACATCTCCGTCAAAAGCCCTCGATGCATTTAAGGCTGCGTAACTCTTTTCCGAAAACTCCTAACCCGATTACTACTCCGACACGCGTATTTCACATCTCTCTCTCTCTCTCTCTCTCTCTCTCTCTCTCTCTCTCTCTCTCCAGGAGAGCGGCCTTCGGAAGGGAAGAGAGAGAGGGGGAGAGTTTGATCACCCTTCGGATGTCAGAAGGGAAACTGACGAGGTGTTGTTGGAGGGATCGTTCGTTCTCTGCCGGCAACATCTTCCCTTTTCATTTTTTTTTTGTCGCCTTTTCACGAACACCCATTCTTCTCCGCATCTTCCTTACTTTTCCTTCTCCTGCGTTTCTCTCATTATCATCTGCTTTTGTCACGTGTCTGTGTCTTCTTACGGACTGCCACCTCCCCCCCCCTCCTCCTTAAAGCTCAACAGTGCGCCGCAGAGCAGTCCTCATCTTCTCATTCGGCCAATTCATCGAGATGAATTGGGCGAAGTGGCGAGGCATCACATTAACCTTTATGTCAGCGCATTCCACCCGAAATGTAACCTTGCTGCGTAAATTTCTCTGCGAAGAACTTCCTCTTTTGAGTCGGGTAACTTAGGCGAATGGGGATGACGCACTGCCGTGGTTCTCCTGCGGGACTACGGGAGAGGGGGGGAGTGGCGCTGCTGTCTTTTTCTCTTCTCTTCCCAGAGGCTCCTCCGTCGCACACAAATTCAGCTGAGGCGCAACTTTCTCTGACTTTCTAACTACAAGCAGCCACACTCCTTTAAGCGCTCCGATAGGTCACCGGGGGGCAATTTCCGTCAGAAAAAAAAATGAACTTTAAAAAAATTTTCAGTCGAAGAACTTCGGCGAGCAGAAATTTCCGTGCAAGTCAGCAGTCGTTCTTGTTAGCAGCGCCGAAAAAAAAAAAGCGGAGATTTGCGGGCGGGACAATCGATCACCGATAGCGCCGTTCAATGGGAGTCTGCTCTGGCACGCGATCAGGTCTCGAGGCCAATTTACACTCGCGAAATATAAACAAGAAGAGGCTGCTTATATCCCCCCCCCCTTCTGACCGTGTGGGGTTTCTCGTGCTCGGAGGTAATAAAGGGCACGGGCCTCCTTGCAGGGGCACGTTGTTAATGTCTCGCGAAACGATGATCGCACATAAACGCTCATAAATACGAGACTTTTATGCTCCGCCATAACCGTTTTTATTGGCGTCCCAGCAGCCGATTCCGCGCTGCCTTTCAACACGATTCAATAACGGTGGAGAGTCGTGTATTTGCGCGAGAAACGACGTGTCGTTACGTTTAGAGTGGTGAGTGTCTGCCGAAGAATAAAGACGCGTTATTGCCCGAGTATATTTCATATTTCGCCAGACTCTGATTGTACGAAATATCGATCGGCGGCGGGTAATCGTTATTCCCTCCTCGGCCTGCCCCCTTGCGTATGTAATCGCCAATTCATAGGCGTCCTCGATTTCAATATCGACTCGAGCGGTGAACTGCAGTCGGCTAGCGCCATCTGCTGACACACGTGAAAAAGAAAGGGAGTCGAGGCGCTCTTGGCCCACCGGCTGAACTCGGTTTGGGTGCTCTTAATGATGATCTACCCGCGTCTGCTCCGAGCTTCAGCCGCTGCATTGTCGTCAAAGCAAAGTTCAATCAGGAAAGCGGTGTGGTTGTCCTCCCAGTCTGCGATTACATGCTGGCAGTACCCAAGGCAAACAAAGAAATGTTTCGTCAATCCTTCTGATACCTCGCGACAAGCAGCTTCAATAAACTCCCAAACGAAACGTAATCTCTAACCTCAGTTTATGCATTCAGAAAAAGATTGAGAGTCTACCTCGCGGGGCTAAACAATGTTGACAATTACTTTAAACGTATAGTATATAAGAGATCGTTATAACTCACGCATCATATCACTAGTTCATTCAATTAGGAGACTAATATATTGACATGTACATCACATCGTGTAAGGTGAGTCCTCATAGATACGGTTCACCTTACACGGTTTGATGTGATGTACATGTTGATATATTAGTCTCCTAAGTGAATGTAGTAGTTAGTATGTTGGTGCCTTAATTGGATAGGACGATGCGAGTTATAATGATCTCTTATATACTATACGTTTAAAGTAATTGTCAACATTGTTTAGCCCCGCGAGGTAGACTCTCAATCTTTTTCTGAATGCATAAACTGAGGTTAGAGATTACGTTTCGTTTGGGAGTTTATTGAAGCTGCTTGTCGCGAGGTATCAGAAGGATTGACGAAACATTTCTTTGTTTGCCTTGGGTACTGCCAGCATGTTCCGACCGCAGCGTAATCCATAGTCTACATTACATACTAAGAAACTTTCAGCTTTCCTTTTTACGTATAATGGACAGCCATAGAGATAGAGTTTCTGAAGTGGTAGAATATTATGCATGACAAACAGATCGTTAGTTGAATGTGCGAAGTCAGTTGTGGTCATGGTTCTAATTATTCTGTTTTGTATTCGTATTAATGGAAGCAGATTGCTGTAATAATCTCCACCCCAACAGGTGATGCCATATTGCAGCGAGGAATTTACCCAGGAATAGTACAAACATCTTAAGAATGCTGCATTTACAATTTTTTTATCATGATACATTCTCTTAATTATGAACCCGAACTTATTTGTTAAGAAAGTGGTTGAGGAGTTCCACTTCACATTGCTATCGACATGAAGGCCCAAATACTTGACTTATTTTGTTTTTTTGATTAAGCTACGGTTGCAGCAGTGGATGTCGCTGCATTTCCTTTCATGCCATTTTATGGTTATGTTGTGGTCCAGCTTATCTGTTAACGTGAAGAGCATACATCCATTGGTGTGTTGGGACCGGTCGCACGAGCCAGTTGTTAAAATTTTTCAAATGTAGCGAGCCTGTTGTTAATGTTTTTAAGTCGAGCGAGTCTGTAATTAAAATTCTTTATGAAAGGATGAATGATAGTATATTCTTTTTCTCGTAAATATGTTGAAACTGTATAATAAACACTCGCCTATATTATTATTATTCTCAGAAATAAATGCCTAAAGGAGAATTCACAAAACACAAACTCAATTTACGAACGGGAATTTGGAAACGATTTTATTTACTAAACAATGCCTGATTCATTAAAACACGTTTTCAAAGCTAGGTATTTGAATAAACAGCAATGCCTTAATTTTCGGCAAATTTCCAAGAACTTGCAATATTCAGTTCTTGGAAATGCAACATTGTTGCACTATCGATAAATAGAATAATTCGTCGCCACGGCTACGGTCCCTGGTCGTTTGATCGACTATTCACAGTTTAATATTAGCGTTATATTTTTTTATTTTGTTCAGGATTTCATTTGATAATAATAATAATAATCGTTGTAGGTATATAGGTTGTGCAGGGCCCTCTACCTCCGCACAGTTCGCACACCGGCCCTGGGTCACATAAAGCGAGCCTGTTGTTAAATATTTACCAACCCACCACTGCATATCTCGCTTTATCGGTATTAATGTTAAGCCCGTTATTGCTAAACCATTTACTTAGTTTTAACATATTAATCCGATTTTCTAGATCTTCAAGGGCGTTCCGGTGTATACTAATACGTATCATCAGCGAAGGATGTCAGTTTGCCAAAAAGTTTGTATTTACGTAGATCATTAACATATATTTTGAATAGGATGGGTCCTAGTACAGAACCTTGCTAGATTCCGCAAAACAGAATATTTAAACAACCCCCCTCTCACTGCTTCTCTTAATAATCTGATCGTAACCGAATGCAATCGGCCAAGATCCCTCAGTGCGAAATCAAATAAAGACCGGAAGTGACCACCGAATGGCGAGAGCAAAAATTTAAATAAACCCCCAATTGGAAAGAATAAAATTGAAAAGAATAAAACGCTAAACGACAAAAAATCAAGAAGATTTGACTTAAAACCTCTTGAAAACAAGAAGGATTAAAAGAAAAATTCAATCAAAAACTAGACTTAATCAATATATTTGAAGAAGACATAAATGAAATAAGCAGAAACCTAACAGAAGTAATAATCTCAGCAGTTAACGAGTTCTAAAGCAACAAACAACAAACTGATTACAAACTTTCAGAAGAACCCTTATGCAATTGAAAACCATAAAAATACTAAGAAAAATTTATCAGTTGGCAAAATCAAACAACTGCGATAAAAGAGAAGAATGGAAGTACAATAAGGAACCAAGAACAAATCCTAAGCAGGCTAGAAGATTTTCATAAAGAAGTCTATAGTGATCCTTCAATAGATAAATCAAATATAAATAACCCTTCTCCATCACGTATGGAATTCATCCCCTCCCCCCATTCACTTCAGATGAAATAAAACAAATGAAAAATGGTGAAGACCTAATTCACGCAGAAGTTATCAAATGGGGAGGAAACAACATCATTCGCCATGTCACAAACTTACTAAATCTATGCCTAGAAGAGGGGAAGATACCAGAAAACTGGGAAAATGCTACTCTGATATTGTTATTAAAAAAAAAGGAGACAAAGAAGAAGTAAAGAACTGCAGACCAATTAGCATTCTCTTTAATCTGTACAAAATTCTCACAAAAGTACGAACAGGTTAACTCCTCTTCTACACTCAAATCAATCAGTAGAACAAACAAGATTCCATAAAAGCTTTAACACAGTTGATCATATTCATGCAGTCAGTAAAACAAATAATAGAAAAAGCAGAAGGAAAACAATTGTCTCTCTGTTTAGCCTTTGTTGATTATGAAAAAACATTTGATTCCATCAAAACTAATGCAATAATCAAAACACTCCAGAATCAGGTAATTCCTGGAGAATATATGGACCTCCTCCAGGAAATATACCACACTGCAACAATCCAACTTCACACGAGTAGCAATAAAATATCAATTGAAAAAGGTGTCCGACAAGGAGACACTCTATCACCCAAAATCTTTACAGCAGTTCTTCAAGGAATATTAAATAATATAAACTGGACAAACCTTGGTATAAAAATTGATCACAGAAACTTAAGACACCTAAGATATGCAGATGATATCATAATTTTTGCAAACACTCCAGAAGACCTTAATAGAATGATAGAAGACCTTTATCATGAAAGCAGAAAAGTTGGTCTAAAAATAAACAGAGAAAATACTAAAACCATGTTTAATCATTGCGTAACACCAAAAATCATAATAATAGAAAACAATTTCTTGGAAAGAGTCTCTTCATATACATACTCAGGTCATCTCATTGATCTAAACTGTGGACTCCAAAAGGAAATAAATAAAGAGTTCAACTTGCCTGGAGTGCATTCAGAAAATTGAAAAGCATTTTTCAAAACAGTGATGTCCCACTCTGTTTAAAAAGGAAGACATTCACCAGGTATACTTCCAGTCATCTCATATGGTTGCGAAACTTGATTGCTAACAAGAGCACTGGCAAATAGATTAACAACAACTCAAAGAAAAGTGGAGAGGTTGATGCTAAGGATAAGAAGCTAGACTCACATCACTGACATCATTCTTCGCCACAAGCAACTAAAATGGAAATGGGCCGGACTTCTATCCAGAAGAGAAGATGAGCGATGGACCAACATACGAACGAACTGGATTCCAAAAGAAGGGAAAGGAGGCGAGGACGTCCTAAAAGAAGATGGAGTCATGAACTGTCAAATTTTGTTGGGAAAAATTGGTGAACATTGCCAAGAACAGAGAAAGGTGGAAGGAACTGAGGAGGCCTTCGTCCAGCAGTGGAGAGAAAGTGACTGAAAAGAATAACCGAATGCTTTGTTTTTCCCAACACACCAATGGATGTATGCTCTTCACGTTAACAGATAAGCTGGACCACAACATAACCATAAAATGGCATGAAAGGAAATGCAGCGACATCCACTGCTGCAACCGTAGCTTAATCAAAAAAAACAAAATAAGTCAAGTATTTGGGCCTTCATGTCGATAGCAATGTGAAGTGGAACTCCTCAACCACTTTCTTAACAAATAAGTTCGGGTTCATAATTAAGAGAATGTATCATGATAAAAAAATTGTAAATGCAGCATTCTTAAGATGTTTGTACTATTCCTGGGTAAATTCCTCGCTGCAATATGGCATCACCTGTTGGGGTGGAGATTATTACAGCAATCTGCTTCCATTAATACGAATACAAAACAGAATAATTAGAACCATGACCACAACTGACTTCGCACATTCAACTAACGATCTGTTTGTCATGCATAATATTCTACCACTTCAGAAACTCTATCTCTATGGCTGTCCATTATACGTAAAAAGGAAAGCTGAAAGTTTCTTAGTATGTAATGTAGACTATGGATTACGCTGCGGTCGGAACATGCTGGCAGTACCCAAGGCAAACAAAGAAATGTTTCGTCAATCCTTCTGATACCTCGCGACAAGCAGCTTCAATAAACTCCCAAACGAAACGTAATCTCTAACCTCAGTTTATGCATTCAGAAAAAGATTGAGAGTCTACCTCGCGGGGCTAAACAATGTTGACAATTACTTTAAACGTATAGTATATAAGAGATCATTATAACTCGCATCGTCCTATCCAATTAAGGCACCAACATACTAACTACTACATTCACTTAGGAGACTAATATATCAACATGTACATCACATCAAACCGTGTAAGGTGAACCGTATCTATGAGGACTCACCTTACACGATGTGATGTACATGTCAATATATTAGTCTCCTAATTGAATGAACTAGTGATATGATGCGTGAGTTATAACGATCTCTTATATACTATACGTTTAAAGTAATTGTCAACATTGTTTAGCCCCGCGAGGTAGACTCTCAATCTTTTTCTGAATGCATAAACTGAGGTTAGAGATTACGTTTCGTTTGGGAGTTTATTGAAGCTGCTTGTCGCGAGGTATCAGAAGGATTGACGAAACATTTCTTTGTTTGCCTTGGGTACTGCCAGCATGTTCCGACCGCAGCGTAATCCGTAGTCTACATCAGCGCTTCCCAAACTGTGGGCCGCGGCCTCCTTGGGGGCCGTAGGTTTTGTTGAGGGAGGCCGTGAAATAATGAAAACAAATTTTAAATGTTTTAAGAATAAATAGTTTTTTTTATTTTAAAAGAAACGTATTTAACTTTCATTATTTCTTTTTTGTTATTTTTTATATTTTAATGGAAAAATTCGCACATTTGGTGTTGGTTCACAAACTGCTTCCTGCGTATTTCGGCGCTTAATGAATATTAGTAAATATTGCTTATTCATATGTTTCATTTCAAAGCAGGGTTAATTGTATTTACTTCGAATGCTCTCCAGGGAAGCTTCAAATCTCCCTGTCCCTTTCATCACGCGTTCGTAATCAGGGACTGTTGATATTGACTTTATACACATATCAAAACTCTTTTTATAGTATCACTGTCATCCGAGCTAGTTTTCTGTTACCAATAAAAGTTTTGTATATACTTCACACATGAAAAAAAGCTTAAACAAGTTCATGTGGGGAGACAGTAACTCCCTTCCAGTGGTAAACAACACCCCTCCCTAACAACCACTACACTGCAGAGGCAATAAAAACAAGTACTTTTATTATGCCAGTGAATAAGGTATGAGGAGTCTGTGTAATATATTTCTCAACAAATAGTGCAATTACAGACAACTGGGATAAAAACACACTAATTAATGAATCTAATGTCCCTCATACAGAAACTATGCTGTATAGACTGAAACAAAACCATATGTTGCATGGCAAACACAGTATCTAACTAAAAATTATTGTTATTAATTAGATGTGTGAGTTCGATTTCCCAAGGCAGCAATAAAATTCAACCGAACGTGTTAAAACTAAGTAATATATATATCTTCTTCTTCTACGCGTTATTCCCGCTTCCTATGGAGGGTCCGCGTGTTACTTTTAGATGCGACTTCTTGTTAGTACTACTCCCAACCGACCCGTCGCCTGGTCTGCCGCTGGGAGTGGGGGATATATTTTTGACTGTAGATGCGTATGTTCACGGGGCCGGTTTGCCTGTTTGCGGGATGAAAAACGCCAGATAAACTGGCGGAAAAAACTCTACTGACCGCGCCCAAGACCGGCTAACTTGGCTATGCCGGAGGAAGATCCTCAAATTCCTCACGTCTACAACAGGAATCGAACCTGGGCCACTCCTTCCCCAGGCATATGGTTGCTTACCGCAAAGCCACTACTAGGCTATATATATATATATATATATATATATATATATATATATATCACGTGTGTGTGTGTGTGTGTGTGTGTATGTGTGTGTGACCGCGCGGTTAGCCTAGTAGTGGCTTTGCGGTAAGCAACCATATGCCTGGGGAAGGAGTGGCCCAGGTTCGATTCCTGTTGTAGACGTGAGGAATTTGATGGCGGCACGAATCATCATGATACAAGTTATTCTCTTCCATGATTCAGGTGGGTTCCAGCTATCCATCCTTTCTGACATCTTGTATATGAATGAAGAAGGGTCCAAACTTTTAAATGAAGAGAAGTGTGTGTTAATACATGTAACTTACGGAAAAATATAATTAATTATAAATATGTCAAATTTATCCCGAACACCCTGTATATATATATATATATATATATATATATATAAAAAAGGAAATGTTTCCTTATACCCTGTATAAGGAAACGTTTATGAACTGAAACAAAATAATAGCCAGAAATAAGTGTCATTACCAACAGAAAATGATTGTAATACTTGAACTGTGTACGTACATTAAATTGCAAAACTTTAACTGCATTGCATAATACTGTACATTGAATTGTGCAACTTTAACTGTATAATATAAATATCTTGTATACGTGATGAGAATGATAATAATAAACTGAGATGATACTCAAACTGAACTGAACTGCTTTTGGTTTTCCCGTATGCTGCTGTCCCTGTTGTGTGTCTGCAGATTTCTGAACTGCCGTCGTTTTGGCAGCGATGCGTTCCTTGGCAGTCACCAGCCTATTTGGCTTTGGATTATCTTTACTGCTGGCCAACATGCAAAGAGAACGACCGAGAAAGAGAGAGAGAGAGAGGGGAGAGGAGGAGACAATCGATACCGTTCGAGCTGAGGAGTCACGCAGAGTTTCGGTTAATTCCGAAAGGACTTCAACTCCTCGTGAAGATCGGCGGGAGTTCGGTGGCTGTAACGGACTCGTATTCTCCATCAGAGAAAGCCTAAGCTGAAGAGGACTTCTGGAACTGAAACGGCCAAAAGAACTGCTTCGCCAAGGGACGCCTTCCCGGAAAGAAGCAGAGCGGAGCAAAGAACTCCGTCGTCGCTTTGGATGAACGTCCGTTGGCGAAACGTGGTCGGGATTGGTGAAAGGTCGTCTCTGGAAAGGGAAATGCATCCTTGACTCGCCCACCCCTGGTCGAATGGCCCTCGCGTGAGTTCGTTCGTCTGTTGGGGGGGGGGTTGCGTGATGGGAACGACGTGTTTCGTTTCTAATCGAAGATCTGCGTAAACGACGTGAAACAAAAGCTTCCGCTGCTCTGTCGTGACAAACCCTTCAAGAGGTCACCCGTGCGGTTTCTTAGTCAAGGAATTCAGGTGACAGCGAGAGTTGTGTGCGAACGTCCTTCGTCATAAACTCAATCGTGTTCAGAAGGCGAAGCGCTTTTCACCTTCGAAGGGTGTTCGTCGACCACAAAGTTCGCATCGAAAAGAAATCAGTTCCGAAACCAGAAAGCCCGAAGTCAATTTCACGCGTGACGGGATGGTCGCTTCCGTAACTGATTGGGTTTAGGGAGCGAAGCCTTCGCGGGAAGAAGGGGTGGGGGCTGAGATGCCCTTTCCGTAGAGTTAAGAGAACAATCGCGAGTGTCCATGCCCTTGTCGGGATTCGAACCTGCAACCTCTTGGCTGGAGAGGGGACACCCTCGGCCCTCAGCCGGCAAGCACTCGCAAAGCGACGAGTGAACGTCTTCATCGAGCTCGTTTTCCTCGCATGCAAGCAAATAATCCCCTTAACAGAAGGGACTTCTTTATTTGTAGGACGTTGTCGTGAAGAGAAATCTCCGCAAGTGGTGACCACGCGCTCTTTTTTTTTGTTGAATTGAAGCGTGCCATTAGTGAAGCACGAGTGCGCGTGTATTCGAAGAATTCACGCCAAATTGCAAATGAATCGGGAAAACGTTTCAACGAATTCGTTCCAACAGGTTGGAAGAGTAAACTGCGCGAGGCGTTGCTGCTCTGCCTTCTGAATAAAAAAAGGGTCCTACACGGGACTCATCTTAAAGAGTTTTGCGCATCGTTTGAAATCAGCTTTAAAGTGTCGCGACGTCCCTTTCGAAATAAAATATTTTCGTTTTATTCATTTCACGGATGACTAGGGTCAGACACGCCCTCGGAGAAGGGTAAAATCGTAAAACGGAGCTATCTAGAGAAGTATAAGGCACTCCACGGTTACTTACGCGAGTACCGTAGGCCAGAAGAACGCATGCAATTAACAAACAAACAAAATGACCTCATCGCCTTCGTTGTAAATCCAAAACATCTAAACTGAACGCGGGTTGAGGGAAACCTCTGCAAACCGCCATCCGCAGCAGGAGTGGATGTGCACAGCGACCTCGCCTGGAGAGCATCTTCGCTCTCGAGCCAACAGGAAGGCTGTTGGGGAGATTCCCCTCCACCCCTCCTCGGCGTACTCGTTTGGGAATACGTTGACGACGGAACGTGCCTTCCGTTTATCCGCTCGGCAACAAACCTTTTAACCCACTGATACCTGTGGGTGGAAGTCCCCTGAAACCTTTTGTTGGCTTCATTCACGACGTGCATAAAAATAAAAAAAAATTAAAAAAAAATCGTCGCTTTCCACCCGTGCAGCGAGTGAGCGAACACACTTCAGGAGAGGAACGCGCTCTTCATCCACCGCGTGGAAAGACAGAAAGGAAGGAAAACACGTGGAAAGAATGAAGGTTTCATATGCGCAGTTCTTGTAAACCGAAAAAGAAGGAACGAAAATGGAAAAGCCAAGTGTTCGGTAAGACAGGACGGCGTCTGGCAAGAGGAATAATACGATGAAAACGTCGTCCTCTGCTTCCGGGGGGAGGGGGGGGGGAACGAATGAAAGTAGAAATCCATTCGAGGATGCTTCTTGTTTAGTTGCGGAGTGTTCGACTGCGTTGATTGTGTGGTCACGAGCGAGGAGTGCACATCGGAATGTACGGTGTTGATATGTGAGTGTCGCCTATGATCAGCGCAAGTACACTGCCCTTCCAAAAATAAAAGCAACACGGAAGCTCTCTTGGTGGCTCACTTCAGCCGCGAAGTAAGCTTTTAGGATTGGAACAGGAGTCCGAGGAGGGGGGACGTTAGGGGTCGCAAGCAGGGGCTCGCTTGTGCAAGTGCAGGGAGGGCATTCATTAGCGTTCTCTGACCTGATTAGTGCGTCCCCGAGGGGTTTGGTTCGGTCCCAAGCGTGCCCGAAGTGCCACCTTTGTGCGAACACTGCAAGCGAGTGGAGTTGAATGACGTCATCGCGGAAGCGATTCCTTCGGAAAGCCATTAGCGAAAGTGCGATGATTAATTACGGACTTAAACGAGCTTCTACGACTCCCCACGACACGGCAATCACACGTGGCTTGTGATTGATGACGAGCTTTGTTTGTGTTCACGAGGACAGCTGACTGCGGCCTAATGTCCCAGCACGTGTACCGACTCCAATACACATTCACGCTGCGACCGTTGCTCTCTCCCTCCCCCTCCTTCCCTCGTTCCCCAAAAGTGAATTCACAACGGAAAGGGGGTGGCTAGCGGAGACCAGTTTTGAACCCAAATATTTTCGTTCATCGAAACTATATTAGGGGAGCAGTGAAACCCAGAATGGAGTTTGAAGAAGCCTTTCTTTGGAGACGGGGGGTGGGTGGGAGGGGAAGACTTATACAAAAGAACATAATTACACTTCTATTGCCTCTTCAGCCCTCCTTCCATCACTGTAAGCTGTTAGTGCTGTCCAGAGGCTCCCTCTGGTGGTGTTTCGCATATCGTTTAAAAGTGTGTGCATCTGACTTATGAGTGTTGCGTTTTCTTGTCTTCCAGGGGTCGCTTGGCCATGCCCTGGGCCTAGAGGAGGCGGACAATGGGATGGCTACATTCCTTCGGCTCACTACTCGCTCTTCCGTCGACTTTCCTCTTTCTCCTGCTCCTGACGTCATCGTCCAGCCCGCAATGCCGCCTGTCGGAATTTCGCTGCGGAAATGGAACTTGTGTCAGTCTCAACCGCTACTGTGACGGAACTGACGACTGTGGAGATGGGAGCGACGAGACTGTAGGATGCACAAGTAAGTGAGCAAAGTTTGTCTTTTTTTTATTTCGGCGCTATACACCACACGCAGCCACCCCTCCTTCCCCTCTGAGACTATCATCGCTCGTAGTGGCTAACGCTTGCGGTAGTTTTTGTTTGTTTGCTTCATCATTGACGAGCTCTTCCCATTTCTCGTGAGCTCCCACAGAAATCTTCTGCCGACAGTCTCCCTCCTCATCTTCATGGCGATCTGTGAAGATGAGGGAGGGAGCGTCCTCTCTGTGTAAGCTTCCCATTATGACCTGGACTGGAAGGGCAATCTGGGTTGTGAAAGAGAGGTGAAACGGCACTTACGATTAAGACTGTGAGCTGAGCTCATCTCCTTTGACTGCTTCATTCTTTGGCTTTCGCCCTCTGCACGAATTTCCGACCATTCGTTGAATGGAAGCCCCGAAGTTGCGTCATGAAGGACATTCGAGAACGATTTAGCGCATACTCTGTGAGCTCATTCCTGGCGACACTCCGACCAGAAAGGAGTCTGCCGGCGATCTCAACTGTGCTGTTGGAAACGCGAACCCAAGGGGGGTGTCATCGAAGGTCCTTTCAAAAGAAATGACTTGTGGCTTACCAGACAGAAGCTACAGAATATTTGTGATGGAGATTTAAAGTGTGTGTGTGTGGGGGGGGGTGTTTTCCAACCTGTTTTGCATAGCTCGTAACGATCCTCCACGATGCTCTTCTACATCGCTTGTCGATGTTTCCGATCCGAAGTCCGTTTTCCACTCAATTTGTTGTACAAGATGGGAGGTCTCAAAGCTCTGCTTTTGCTTTCCACAGACACGCCGTGGACCACCCTGCGGTGGATATCCTCTGGGTGCTGACCATAGCACCAATCAGCGCCCCACCATCCGTTGTTGCTTACGTGGAATCCTGTTCCTCTCTCCCGTTAGCCTCGTTCGCTTATTCAGTTAAAGCTACAGAAAGAAGATCCGAGCCGGAATCCGTAAGGAGCATTACCGAAATCATCGACGGAGGAGAAGAGTCGCACTCGCAGCTCAGCCCATCATGAAAACAACAATAAAAAAAAAAAAAAAAAAAAAAAAACGGAAAGATTGTTCACGGAGTGTCTGAACGTGTATAAAACAGGCGATGAACATCGGATGGGAGATCCGAATTACGGAAGCGAAAATAGCTCAAAGAAAATCAAACAAACACCTCCGTGAAGGAGGAGAAGAAGAGGAGTCAGTCAAGGGGCGATCAGTTCCTGTTCCAACCTACGGGATGAATCACGGCAAACAATGCACCACCGAGCGAGGTATGAATTGCCAAGAACGGAGAAGTGGAAGACCTCCATACTCCTTCGTCCCAGTACGGTTTCGATTTCGCATCAGCTGACCTCCTATTTGCACGAGCCTCTCGCAATGTCCCCCCCCCCCGATTTAATTCAAATGTTCAGAATTTCGCACGCAGTGGGATGATAAACGCAAAACACAAACCACTCGCACTGTTCCATTTAACCTCTCCTGTGTTTGGCGAGTCTCCCTGAACGCACATTCCGATGAGATGCGCTCTCCTTTCGCTGAAAAGCACATGTGAGCTGAATTGTGTCAAAACAGGTTCTGAAACTGCCAAAGTGTCTGCATATTACGCAAAACTCCCTCGGGTTTCCTTAGTGTTGTGTCCTTCGCATGCCGAGGGAGTGGCGCTATCCAGTTTGTTCATCCCAACTGATCTGATCCGTTTCTCTTTTCCGGTTTTAATTTAACTCGCACTGGAATGAAGCGCTTCTGTTCAACCAGAGGATTAAGCAGGAGTTGCGTCTTCTGGTTTTTCTGTTTCCATTCAGCGCAGTGGAATGTGTTGATGGCGATGAGGAGGAGCAGCAGTGATTGATTCGCATTTACCGCACTGCACGCATCGCAATACCGCTGACACGAAACTAGATTATGCCGTCTTACTAATCCCTCGCATCCGATTATCAGGATGGCAATAATTTAATAGTTAATCAGGTTCATAAGTAGTTAACCCGATAGTGGAATGAAGGGAATAATGCAGCTTGCGAAGCGCGAGACTGCAATTAGAGGTTGTGGATGAAGAGCTGAACTTCCTTTAATATCAGGAGATGCTCCCAATAGATTCGAATCAATCGATCCTTTTAATAAACGAGGATTTCATGAGATTTGTTTCGCTTTTGTTTTTGCGTGACGAACAATTCTGAAGGGAATGCGAGATCCAACATGGTTTCTGATTGCAGTCATAATTTAATTCAGTTAAGAAGCAAGTGAATAAATAATGCTGGTGAAATATGTAATTGAATTAACTGATTTAATTTTATCAATAAAAGTGAAGAGATTTATTAAAATGCAAAATTCAATAAAAAAAAAAGCTGAAAATTCAATTGTTAAAAAATGTGGTCATTTTTAAATTGAAGCCGTCCTTTCAATTTCCAGATTGCAACAAATCCCTGTTTGGTGATGTTGGTGTGAAGTATCCTCTGCGTATTTCGGAACCTTTTCAGCGCAGTTTGCCCTTCCTGTGCACTATGACCTTCTCGGCAGGAGGAAAGGATTACGGAGACATCGTCGAGTTGACTTTTTTATCCTTTCAAATCGGAGCTTTGAATTTAGGAAGGTGAGTGTATTTATTTTTCTTGGGTGCGTGTTGATTTGTCCTCTCTTTAACAGACGCAGATTATTCAACTTTATTTTTCTCTTCCTCTGTGAGAAATTTTGTGCGCCACAGAAATTAACCTCTTTGTATCCTCTCCGCATAAAGAGAAACCGAGATTACGGAAAACAGCGAACATAATGTTTCTGCATTTCCCCTGTAAAAGCATTTCCACTGCCTAACAGAATAGTTATCCGCTGGAGCTCACGTACGCATACAATTCAATGCTTCCGGCGAAATTTTATATGGGGATGGCGGTAAAAATGGCATCTGATAAGCTCTCTTTGGGCCCTCTGAGTAGTCTCATCCCTTCCTTCTGTCCGATGCCCTACGGACGGCATCACTCGCATCGATTTCCGATAGGCATCGATGAACACAAAGAAATCTCTATTAGCTCTGTGGGTAGCTAATGAGGGCTATTAGGGAAAGGGGGGGGGGGGCAGCCCTCGGCATAACGGGGACCATTTCATTTAAATAACCACGAAATAGTTTCGGTGAAACAGTAATGGGTGTCATTATGTCTCGTGGCCTGCTCGCCTTCCAAGTAATGCAAACAGAAAGGCAATCAGTCAGCTGCTGATGACAGCGCCCCCTCCCCCTCCTGTCCACAAACCCCAGTAAACATAATCAGGGCACTTAAGTCGATGGTTTTGCTTGCCGCAGTGCCTCCCATAGCGCGAGCAGTCTGGCACTGCACTCGCCGAGTTAAATGGACTGGCTGCAGTGTCTTTCTTGCTGGGTTTGCAGTTTCCTTCAGACGAACTCTTTCTTATAATCGAGTTTTTTTTCTTGTTGTCTGAAGTGGAATTCGAAGAATATTTTTCAGACGCGTATGTAGCGGCATATTTTGCGGTATCCCATCCTCTTCTTCTTCTCTGCCCCTGAAAAGGTAGTTTTATTGCCCGACACGAATGCACCGATGAGCTCCACGCTACTTCAAAGTCCGCTTAAATTAAAAGTAATTAACGGAATAGTGGGAATACTGAATAAATTAATTTAATTAGTTCAGAAAGCATAATTTATTGTTTTAATTAAACAGAAATTTGATTATTACGTTGGTAAGATAAGACGGACTACAAAATTCGGAATTACATACGCAAAAAATAAAATAAAATAAATAAATAATAACATCGTAAATGCACATCCCGAATTCATTTTAAATACAGAATCGCATTCTGTGTTTAAAATGTTAAGAAGTTCCGCCACGGTCAAATTGTTTACATTATTTCTTCTTGTTCTCCCCCCCCCCTCCTATTAGCAACCTAATTCACATCAGATTCATTATTTGACAGCAGACAAGAAAGAAAGAAAGGAAGAGCAGTATTTAGAGGATTTTTTGTCTTTCAAATAAGGCTGGATCAAGTTCAGAATATAGTTGAGTAGCAAATTCTACGCGGTGAATTCGGAAAACTGAGACATTTACTGCGCGTCAAAGATGACGTGTGTTCCCGCATACCTCGAGATTTTTGCGAAAACAAAAATTCATTCAAAAAAGAAAGAAAGAAATCAATACCAGTGAGAGGGTGTGTAAATTTTGAACGCGGGAACATTTAAGAATGTGAGCAACACTTCCGAAGTGACCTTTACTCGCGGTACTCACAGGCGGAAAAGTCTTTAACGGGTGCGAGAAGTTTTCGGGGATCTTACACCACATTAATATTTTTTTGCAAACTTCGACCTAATTGATGCTGCGAAATCGAGATGTCAGCAATATAATTTGCCGCTAGAGGGCCTCGGTGTGGTCGTCATGGAAACGAGATATTTCGTCGAGGCGATCATTATTGCATTAATCGGAACTGGGCTTGAGCCGATGGATTGATGGACGCTCGATTGATTCTTCAGAGAGTGCGTCGTACTTCGTGACCCCCTCAGGGCAACGCGGCTGCTTGTGTCACTAATTAATCACGTGACCGTTCCGTGCCTAATGAAAGGCCGCCCAATCAGCTGTTAATTACGCGATTCATTACTTCCCCTCCTCTCTCCGCCGTTAATTAGGGGATGAATTAGGCTAATGGTCGCGTATCCCCGCAGGTGCCCATGTTCGAGTGGGACCCGATGCGGAGATTTAACGCCACTTAATAACCCGACATCGGAACCCCCACCAACCAAATAACGGAGCAATAATAATCGGGAAATCCTCGACATCCCCCCCCCCCCGAATAAGACGAAGCAATTTCTTTAAGAGTCCATCACTCCGGTTGTTTCGACGTCTGCAATGAGGACGCGGCCGATGACAAAAACAATCCGCCGTCGGTTTGGCAACGAAACCCCAAAATTAAAGAAACAAAACGAGTCTTTTTGTTGCGCACGTTCTGTTAAGCGGTTTTTTGCTGCTTCCGATAATTACTTTGCGCTCGGTGACACTGATAGATTCTCGCGAGCCACGCGCCTCTGCCTTTTCATTGTCGAGTCTCGTGCGAACCAGCTGTTTGTTGGCTGCGCGGAAGCGAGTCGAGTTCTCCCGACGCAAACGATTATGAAACGAGTTCGCATCACTGCAGCTCGCGAATCATCGCAGTGCATGCTGGGAAAATGTCGTTTTCCGATAGCAGATGAATTAAAAAAATCACCAGAACCGAAATGCTGCGAGGATTCGCACAGCAGTTCCCTGCAAAGGTGCTTCCCCTGCAGGCCGTATTTGCATTACGGTGATGCCTTCGTTCGCCTCTCTCGATTCACCCCCAAAGATGGATTAGATTGGATGGCAGACGCAGACAACGAGGAACTCTTTCCTTTATTAAAAAAAAAAAAAAAGATTCTGACGATTAAAAGACGGGTTCTCAATAACTTCTTTCTGTTCTCTTTGTCGCCAAAGCAGAAAAACGAGTTGTTTTTCGCGATGTCCCTCATCGTCCCCGCTGTGAGCAGATGACAGATGACTCGCAGTCTCCTTCGCGCCTTCACTGAACCGTGGCGGATACGAGAGAGCCTTCCTTCTCCCGATACCAGCATCAGTTATCCTCCCCAGCGGAAGAGTTTCCCCTTCCATCACTTCTGCGTGAAATATGAATGTTGGCTTTGATCCTCGTCCAGCATCACTTTCGATGATGAAAGCGATTTGCTTTTTTCTTTCGTGAAAGTTAATTTAATGAAAATGCTCAAACCATTTTTTCTTTTTTAAATTCAGCGCAAGTTTTGATATGTTAAAAAGTATAAAAATAATTAACGTTATTCTCATTTCGTACACATTTTTATGAAGTTCGTTCGTGAAAAAAATTATCTCATTGTTTAAAATGTTCGCCATTGCTTTTGTTTCGAATAATTTTTTTCCAATTTAATTGTTTTCTTCGAGTAAAACGAAAGCTTCGTCAAATTTGCGCATTCTCCCGACACAAATTTCCTTTTGGGATTTCTGTTTGGGATTCTTGGGAGAAACGAGACTTGGGTCCGGGATTTTCAGTTAGTTCAAAGTTCCAGTATGGTTGGTCGTATCAGGAATATTCGCCGCGCTAAACAGACAAACCGACCTTCAGCGTGCACGCACATGCAGACATATCGTGGACCGAGTTTGCTAAAGCGGCGAGCCGAATCCCAATGGAGGAAATGATCATTCCTCGGCCTAATTACAGGCGAGATGGCTGTCGCGTGCCACGAGAGCAGGTGAGCGTGATTGACGCATCAACGGCATCTCGAAAGTGGGAGTGTAATTGGAATTGACTTCGGTAGCACGAGGGAAGGTTTTGCGATATTGCACTTCCCCCTTCCCCGAAGTTGAATGGAGTTCTGTTTCAACTCCGTCGGGATGCTGCAGGTGAGATCTTATCGCTCTCCATCCGCTTCCTCCGCATGTAATTGATTCCGAGAGTGTAGCGGAGCGAGCTCCGGCTGTGCGTTTCTCTTCCTCCTCCTGCGGGTCGAGTTATTGGCATAGTTTCCAAGCACGCATTCGGGGAGCGTGTGACGTCACAGCCCAGACAAAGCGGAGGGTTCACTAGAGCGAGATATTTACTCGCCACTTGTGTGTGCGGAAGAGCTTTCGCTTGGTTGTCTGGCGACAGTTGGAGACCTCTGGCGGTGAGCGAGTACCTCGCGGCCTTTGCCGAAAAACTCTCACGCGCACGCACAATCACACACACACACACACACACACACACACACACACACACACACACACACACACACACACACGATGTCAGCGAGCCATTGGACCAGAGTACGAGGTCCCTTCGTTAATGTCTTTTTAGGCGAGAGCCAAAGCGATTCTGCTCGTTCGTTTCGTTGCACTTATGAGATGGTTCGTCGTAACGTCGACGATGGGAGTTCGGGGTTGCGGACGTAATCATAGCTCCTCAAAGTTGCAGTCGAAGTTAGTGACTTTCCCCTGATTTCTTCTCGACTTTGTCGCTTTTGTTTGCTGCTCGAACTGTCGGGGGGGGGGGGGACTTTTTGGTTGAGAATGTCAAGAGGTCGCCATTTGTATCCGCTGAGAGAGAAAGAGGGAGAGATTAGCATTCGGAGCTGATGAGAGATTTCAGTCATCTTCGTCTTTATTTTCCGCTCTCCTTCCCACAGTGCTGTAATCGCACAGTGCTATACTGTGGGAATTAACTCCTTCTCTCTCTCTCTCTCTCTCTCTGTCCCCCGAGTTTTCGTTGTTCAATTGACTAATTGAAATATGATTTTTGGTCTCCCCCCCACCCTTTGTTTCTCGAAGTGTCCCTCGTTGTCCACCTCGGAAGCTGATTTTTATTCTTCCTCAAGGGACGTTTCGGCATTTCTTAAATCGATTCCCTTTCTCTAATAAGAAAATTCATTGAATGGCAATCGAGTCTGTTTGTTGTGTGTTGCCGCTCAGCGCATTCACTCCGATGACGTCAAGAATCAGCAGCAGGAAAAAAAAAAAAAAAAGGCTTCACCGTTTCCGGCAGGACACTGCGATGAAGGCAAAACAGATGGAAGGCGTTGATGATGAAAAAGTGAGAGAGAGAAAGAAAGCGACGCTGGCGTTCCTACTGCATGAAAGCAAGTGAGACTGTGAGAGGAGCGTGCGCGTCTGATAATTGCGCGCAATCTTCTAGCCGGGTTGTCGGTTTTTTGAGATGTAAAGTTCAAATTTACGAGGAAGGGGTGGGAGACATTGTCATCTACGGATGTGATCGGAAAAGGCGAAAGAGAGACAGGTTAGTAACAGCACAGGATCTTTTTACGGCGTCGAACTCTGAATTAATCTCTTTTTCCGCTGATTATTCTGCAGTTGCTGTTACCGATTGTGTGTACTCCTACACACACACACACACACACACACACACACACACACACACACACGAGTTTCAGTTCGAGTGCCGAATGCACTGTTTGTACGACCCGTTCTTGACTCTTTCGCTTGCGAGGCAACTCAAATACAACCCGGAGAGGCAGACTCTGGAGGTGCCAAGCGAAGTGCTTCCGCTTTGACTACGTCATTCCAACAGCGAGGGGTTATCGTATTTCGAAAGCTACGATAAACCGGAGTCCGTCCACTGAAAGATGCAGAGGATCCGATCAACGTGAGTGATTGTCGCATCCGTGGTTGTCGTTCCCTTCGGACGAGATGTCTGAAAGGACGTGGATTGGATGCGGATTTGCCACCAACCACCCGCAGTTCCTCTCTTGCAAGAAGGATGTGGTGCGAGCACGAGGCCACGATGGCTTTGCGATATGGCGAAGCTGTTAATTAATTTCCGCTTCGACTGCATTTGTTTCGAATTCGTCACAAAATCGAAGCTTTCATTTTTCCAGATTTTTCAGTAGGGTCAAAGGGGCAAGGGATCCAGTGCAGAAGAAAAGTGGAAGTAGGACGGGGTTTGTCTTTACCTTCACGCAGAGCGTGGAAAGAGAGAGAGAGAGAGAGAGTACGAAGGATGCTGCTATTGATGAACTACTGCTCAGGAAATGCGAGGGTGAAGCGTTTCCGCCTCAGCTCGGGGACAGGAGTGCGTCTGCGATGGAGTTCGGTGTTGCTGCATCACCGACGCACTCGCAGGTAGATGAGCTGTTAGTGAACGAGCGATTTAAGCCAGCAGACGGAAGGAGGACCACGCGATGCTGCGAGTTCCTTAAACGTGCATTTACGAAGGAAATGCAAACGAAGGCTCGAAAAATGAGAATCTTCCAACGTGGTCACGTGCAAACAACGCGTGCCTGGTGTGAAGAATGTCCTCGCTCCAGAACAGAAGTTGTGGGGAGGAATCTTATCATTTCCCCTCCGCAGGGGTTTCACGGCTGAGCGAATGTCTCCGATAAGAAATGCGCACACACTTGCGGAACTGCAAACGAATTTCGACAACACCCTTGGCGGATGAAGGGGGGAGGTCGATGCTTCGTGAATCACGGCAGGGTTCGCTGGCAGATGGCATCGCGGGGTGCAGCGTTGCGGAAGGTTTCATTAGCGATCCTCAATTTAGTGGAAAACGAGAAGGGAGGGTGGCGCCGAAAGAGAAACACGAGTTACGGGAGTCGCCTATTACATCCGGAGTGACGTATAACTCGCGTTGTGGCAGCTTTCTTAGGAAATATTGCATCGTGTTCAAGGCGCATTGCAATCTCGTCCGCTGAAATACACCGAGAAGCAGCCCGTCAATCTCCTTAACAGAAGATGAGCCCATCAAGCCCTTCGCTAATTTCTCGAGCGCTTTCTTCCGCGTCCCTCCGCTAATCCACTTTTGAAAACCCCTTTTTCCTCTCTTCAGCATCAATTAATGCAACGAGATTCTTTTCCTTCTCCGTGCGTAACTCAATAAAGTCTTCGGGGTTGTTTTTGCTTCCGTAAAATCGATTTCTTGAGGATGGTCGGACGCTAGTTAGGAAAGAAATTAATTTTTTCCGAGCATTTTGCGACCATTTTGGAAGCACAGAAAACATCGTCATCTCCCTAATTCGCCGTCCCTTCTTGAACGGCAACGAAGAGAAAAAATGCAGTGTCGGCCTCGAGGAGATTCGGTGGAAAACTGAAGGATTCTGGGATGCACTCTCGATCCCAGCCTGACATCCAAGCGTTCCTCTTTTCTTTTCATTCTTGTTGAGTCTCGTTTGAATGCTGTTCCGTGAAGGTGCGTCTTCTCAGAAGGTCGAGTGCTCACCCGTCCTTCTCCTTTGCTGAAAGGAAACCGACCTCGCCCCTAAAAGCTGCGGTTTATTTCCGAGAGTTTCGTTGCGGTCATCCGCGGTGATAAACTTCTGCAGACTTCATCCACGGACAGAAAAGAGTTCGTCCCGATTTTTGCTCGCATTCCCAGTTCAGCATCCTTTCCTGCTTGCGTTTCGTAGCAGGCAGCGAAGCTCGTTGAATAGGCACGAGACGCCGGCTTCACGTTGCCAGCTCTTCCGTAGTTTTCAGCAAACTCCTCTTACTCCGACCCAATCATCCTTCGCTTTCCTTTCCCATATATTTAATTCTTAAACGGTCGGTAAAGAGATTAATTCTAAGTAATTAATCGTAAAGTTTGGGATCGTTTGAAGTTTGAGTCAGCAGAAATCGCAAGAATTCCTTAAATTTATTAATTAAAAGGAACTCAGTTCCAAATAAATTTGCGAAGAAAGAAGATTCGCGAAATTTCTTTTCTTCTTCATTCCATCATTTTTTCTTTCCTTATTCCATATTCGAATCTTCTCGTGCGTCTCCTTTCTTCGTTCAATCGAAGTTCACAATGAATAGTTAACTCCACACCCTTTCATTCCATTCTTTTCTTCTTCTGCTACGTCATTTCCCTCTTCATGACGTAACGATTTCGTCACTTCTTTCAACCCGGTTTTAATTAAATTGCAATTTTTCGTCCTCCGCTCCATCGACCGAAATTGGGTTCAAAACTGAAATCGAAACAAATTGGCGGGACCGATTTGTTTCGATTTCAGCGATTGTGCATCAAGAGAAAGGGGATTTCTCTCCGAAACCATCTTTTCTAGTTTCGCGTTCTCTCCACTCGTCCCCTTAAATGCCTTCAGACCGAGAGACTCCTCAATAATCCCGTTCGCTCTTCCTTCGTTGCTTAAGTGCGTTAATGGGCTGTTACGTCGGTGTGTGTGTGCGTGCATTAGACGAAGTGTCGGAGTTGGGGTTTCTCTGTCCACTGCTTAATCGCCGCTATAACTGCGCGATATTAAAGTGTCGCGTGCCGAGCCTATTTTAGTCGCGCGTGCCTCATAAGGCGAGGTGTGAGAGACAGCCGTCCACCTTGCTGCGAACACATTCCGCCGTAATCTACTTAAATATGTATTTATGGCGCGCTTTATTCTCCTCGAGTGCTCTGACGCTGCGCGAGGCTTTAATGGGTTCCTAAAGATGCTCGTCATCTCTCTGGCGACGGCCCTTCTTTATGTGGCGCGTTAATGCCTTCCGCCGATCGTTTAGGGAAGTGGGCGGCACTCTGCGACTGTTCCTAGGAAAGGGGGGGAATGAAATCCGATTTCTGTGTGGAAACACCTGCGTGTGTCGTGAATCGCCATTTCGGTGCGCCTGTCGCACGACAGACTCGCGCAATGACGAGCCTTCCCCCAAAATTCCGCATCGTCCTTGAGGTCAGTACTTCCTTCGTCCGTCCATTTCCTTCTTCGATGACGTTTTCGACCTTTGCGTTCCCTTGTGCAATGTCCGTCGCACTTTCAAAGTCTCGTGCAAAAATTCCATCTGCTTACGAGGATCACAAGCGGACAGGAACATGTCCTAACATGCCCGAAGCTTGCACTGTAATTCGCGTAATCACTGCACTGTCGCAGCGAAGAGGAGTTCGTCCCTTCCTCTTCGCAGACATCGCTGTTGCAACATGGCATGAAAACGGCGAGGTATGCGTCCGTCAAAAGGGGGAGGAGGATCGGATGAAAATTTCAGCGAAGAGTAAGCCAAAGGAGGAGAGTTTCTGCCAAGATGGCGCCCACCTCGAAATTGACTGCTTCCTCGTTCCTTAAGCGGAAATCATCAGCACGTGCTTCCGTAGAATCGGATGAAGTCGAAGGACAAAGAACAAAGGCGTTGCTCGCTGTGGAAAATAAGATTACGTCCCCTTCCCTTAAGGTGAGTCCCTTCAAGAAGATATCCCCACACAAGCGCCCACTCACTGCAGCTCGATGAACGGGGATGGTCTTTCCCGATCGCGTATTTCATTCACGTGTGCCTGCAAATGCCAAAATAAATGAAAGAATATTTAAATAGGAGAGATGAGATTTTTGCCCCCGAGAACGGATTTACTTGTTTGGAATGACGTCAGTGATCACTTGATTAAATTTGCAGACTCGCACTTGAAGATACGTGTGTTTTGATGATACTCGGAACCATTGAAGGGGGGGAGGGGGGAGAATTTCTTCAAAGGAATTCATCCTGAGGAAAGTCGTCGCAGTTCAGAAAGAGAAGTTGGAATTCCACTGTTGTGTTCTTTCCGGATGTTCATAGTCTGCAGCACGAATGCGAAGTGGCGTCAATATTTACGGAATCACGGAGCAGAGGTCGTCGTTCGTGCGTCCTGAAACACGGAGCTGCCATTAAGGTCGCGGTCTCGGTGACACAATCGAGGGGAAAATGCAGCAGCTCCGGAGGAAAATGACCTAAAAGTCTGCAGCAGCGGGAGAGGGACTGTCTGCTCCACTTGTCCGGGCGGGGCTCTGCATCTCCGCTCGACAAAAGGCGAAATTAATGGAATGCTTTTCGGAGTTCAGCGGGCCGTTTCTGGGCCGCCAATAACTCACTTCCGCGTTCTCGTCGAAGAGCTCGGCAGCGCCGACTCCCTCGCCTCAGCACTTGAGAAGCCAAGAAGTGTGCAATGTCCCCTCGACCTCATTATGCGAACATCCCTCTCTGGCGAAACTCACTTTGGTCGCTTCGTCTCGGATTGAGACGACCCTCGGTTCAATTCTCCGCTTCCTTCTCCTCGTCTTCAGGGCTCGTGGTCGTCCACTCGCACATGGTAAGCAGATTGTGCCAGCTGGCGAGTGGTTTCAGCCTGCACGAACAGGTTTTTTTATTTAATGAAAGGAAAGAAGAAGGAAGATGCTCGTGAACACGCAGGACGAAGAGCTACGAGCATGATGATCAGCAGGGTTCGACAAATTATGCGAATCCACACTCGCCACGCAATAAAGGAATCCCCACCCCATAAAGAGATTGGTGGATCTTGTGTTTTGTGAAAGTTAAAAAACAGATTTCGTTTAGGGGGGGGCGAAAGAAAGAAAGAGGGATCGCAAAGAATTCTTTAAAAAGGGAGATTCAAAACATTGACAGACAGTGTTTCGCAGACATCACGAGTTTCACCAACAGATGGCTCCCCTGTCGCAGCTGGAAAACGGCACAAGAGGGTTTCCATTGGTTGTTGGTTGGAAGCGTAGTGGAAGCAAGCGAGGTTTCTTAATTACGTGAGTTCTTCTAGCCGACTCGCCTGTTTACGGACAGCAAAACGCTTCAGATTTCGTGTCAGTGACCACCTCACTCCCCTTCAGCTGGAAAGCCATCGCAAAGGATCTGGCGCTGGACGAGATTCAAACTCGGGAAACTTTTCCGAAGTTTGAATCTCTCAATGTTTTCCGAACATTGAGAGATTCGATGGCGTTATATTTAAGCTGGATTCGAACCCGCCCTCACTAACACTGCCGACACCTACTCGAAACAACGCACAATAATTTCCCTCACTCCGCTCTCCCTGACTGATCGTCCTTGACGGAGAGGATCGTCTGCTCAACATGTCCGGAAATATTCCTGACGTCGAGGAGGCGCAAAATGGGGGAGAACAGCGAGTGGAATAAGGGAGCGAGCAATGAACGATTCCACGTTCCAGTGCGAGCAGGGAAAGCTCTCTTTAGGGATGTGGGAGTGAAGTCGCAAAAACGATTGCAAGAGTATCGGAAGTCGTCTCAACTGTTGCACGGAGTCCTCCGTCGTCATGGAAACGCATCCCCTCCCCTCGAGCTACTTATGGAAACATTTCGTTCCCTCATGTGCGGATGTAATCCGATTAGCGGTCGGTGGCAATCGATGCTTCTCTTTCCGAGCACGTCCCTCTTCTGGAGACTCTTTACTGAAACTGCGAGATTCGCGCTTCACGGCCAATTTCGAACTGTGCGTCCCGAATCGAGACGGGAATGAAAAAGGTGTTCATCGACCAACGAGGTAGCCGCAACGTTTTTTTTTTTTTTTTTTTTTGAGCCTGGTGAGTCGAGTTCCTGTCGGACGTGATCCCCCGCACACAAAACTCCATTAAACGCTTCGTTCGTCCACTCCATTAAGCTCCGCCTTCGTGTGCGACGAGACCTCATCCATTTGTGCCGCTAATTCGTTCTTACCCCCCCATTCGCGCATCCCGCTGTTTAATGACCCCCCCGTTTGACCGTCTCTCGAACACATTAGAGAGCTCTTCCACCCTCCTTCCCTCTGTCTTCTCCGAGTGTGTTCGGCGATGGCTTCACAAAGCGGGTCGTCGTTGGAAGTGCTTTCGCCGCATCCCGTCATTAGGGAGGTGTCGGATCCCACTTAAGCTCTTCTTTTTCCCTCTTCTCTCTTGCATTCCGTTGTCATATTTAAAATATGTGCACGCGCGAGTATTTTGTCTTTATTAGCTGCGAGGGGGCGCTTTAATGACAAACAAGAACGAAACTAAATCGAGATTTATGTTTTTTTTTTTGTTTTTTTTCCTCCGCAGTCTCTTCTGAAGGCGTTCGTGGGAATCAAGATCGATGGTGGTTTTCTTCGATCGCTTTCCGATGAGACCCCCCCGACTGCAAACGCAAATTAATCCGCCGCTTCCCTTCATTACCTCGTAGCAGAACAGCTCCTCCCCCTTTCTTCTCGTACTCTCTCTCACTGCTCTTTTCTGTGTTTTTTTATTGTTCGTTCCTTCTCTCTTCTTCTTTTCTTTCTCTCTTTCACTTTGTTTTTCGTTGTTTCGCTCTCTTTCCTTTTCCTACTTTCTGACACTTTAACAAACCCGTCGAAGTCTTTCTTCCCTTTTCGTCCACTTCTTTTCCGCAGCAGAGAGCTGTTCAGGAATTAAAGCGGAGGATTGAATCTCGTTGCGTTTCGAAAGTGGAACAACAAAAAATCGCGAAGGGAAAAAAGGTTTTGACTCTTCTTCGATTTTTCTTTTGCAGGAGGACCGAAAACTGTCTGCCGAAGAAACAGTACTCGACAACGAAAGCCTTTCTTGGCGAGGAGGTGCGGGTGAGGGGGAAAGAGAACTCTTTGATTGGCGCTTATTAGACCGATCGCGATCTCGAGGAACAGGAAAGCATCCTGAGAAGGATTGGACGATTCCTTCTGCTTTTTTACTTCGAGAGAGAATCTTTTCGTGCAAATTGCTCCTCCCTTCCGAGGAGCAGTTACGCTGTTTCAGCTGCAGTAGGTGGCGCTGACATTAGGTGGCGCTCTTCCTTTCTCCTCCTTCGAAGCAAACGCATTTCCTTCGCAAGTTTTACATCTAAAATAAAAACACTGAGTGGGACAATATCGTTTCGCGAAGTAGCCAAACCCACCTTTGAACACACGTCAACGCATCGCATTCTTTCTCTCGTTGTTTATCGAAAACGGGACTGTTTTCAATGATGTAGTAGCGAAGGGGGGGGGACGACCTTAGACGTGCCGACATCTCTGGGGAGAGGCAGCGCCTCGCCATTGTTTCCATTTGCAGAGAGAGATAAAAGCAGCAGGAAACGATTCTGCTCACCCTGAGCCACCACACACGTCATTTCCGGTGCATGCGTCTGATGGAGGTGTCGACGTTCTCGCGATTCCCTTGCAGCGAGACCTGAAATTCGGCGTCGTCATTAACAATCTCGTTCACTAAACGGAAATACGGCTTCTCTCTGGCGAGAGGTTCCCTCCCTTGTGCAACGGCCGAAGCACTTTGTGATCGCACGAGGCTCCGCTTCAATCAGCAGAGCGATTGCGGGGAGGATTTTCGGATTTGTCTCGAATTCCGCAGAATGCCTCACGCGCAAAAGAACGCTGCTTATGCGAGCTTTCTTTCCAATTCATTACGAAAGAAAAGGTAATTACGAGGAGGGTTGCGGAAGTCTCCCTCACACATCCGAATGGACCCCGAGACGTGCGCGCTTTGATCTGAGAAAACGAAAGGTGACTTCGGAAGACTCGTTCGATGATGGCGGCGTTTTTCTTTCCTTACAGGATATCCGGTGCCGAAAGACAAACAAGCCGACCTGAGAACACACAGCAAAGTCAGCCGAGAACACCTTGCCCTCAAGCCACTCGGAACTCCCTCAGTAAGCGGTTCGAATGCAAGGGATCGATTCGAGGGAGTGCAGAGTATCTACGATCGTGGAATGAGATTCAAATGACGGGCGAAATATTCTGATCTGCGGTAATCAAAAAGAAGAGGCGCGAGTTACGGGCTCTCCAGAGGAACCAGGGAGGTGCTCACGTGTAACCGAAGGCTGACTGGCACTCCTCCTTAACAGCTAACTAACCCGCTCGCCATCAAATCGGGGGCTTGTTGGTTTACCCTCGCATTGGCTGCATTCCCGCTGAACTTCGGCAAAATCGATCTGCAAAGGAGAGAAAGTGGGAGCGATCAGCCGAACGTTTTTTAGTTGTTGCAATTGTAAAACCGGAGAACCTTTCTCAACCCCCCCCCCCTTCGTGGGTATGTTCCAGATTGAGCAGCGAATGTCCATTCGGACTGTTATTTCGCCAGACAACCTCGTAATGCCGCAAATGGAATGATCTCGCTGCAGGTGCTTTGCCTGACTGCGTAGTTGTCGTGTTCGACGACGGCGGCGGCTGACGAGCGATCGATAACTGGCTGAGGAGCTGTTGAAAAGGAGTCAAAGGTCAGCTGCAGTGGAAAGGGACGCCGCGAAGACAAATGAACGTCGGAAAGAAGAGGAAAGTTTGTCGCTGAATCGGAAAACGAACTTCGACCTCGCTTCATCGCCCTTTTCTCGCTCGTCCGCCTTTTAAATACATCGAGCGAAGCGGTGGGGTCCGCTCGGATCGGAAATCAAATGGAAAGCGGGCACTCGATCAGATCAACTCGAATTCTGTAATGACGTCATGAACTTTCGTCACGCTCGGCGATCCCCTCCCTGACTCGATTTTGTGGGATGTTCACGCGCTGTTTTCACGACCACCCGGAAGGGGAAGTACGAAACCCAATGTCGATTTTCTTCAGCACAAAAAATGGGTTCGTGTTGCTTGCCGTAAATCAAATTTCTGCGCAAGTTGGAAATATGAAAAGAAAAGGGGGATTAGGGGGGGGGGGCTGTGAACGGAATCAAAACGAAGACCCACTGGTTTGAAAAAAAAAAAAGTGCTGCGGAAACTTCCAAGATTTCTCACCCTCCTCTCTTTCGGTGCGTTCGCCTCCGTTCTTTGCCACAAAACTCTTGACGAAACGCACGAACAGGTGCGTTTTGTCTTTCTTCCTCGCTGCCCAATCGTGCATACGCACACAGCACCGTTATCTCGCAAGTTCTGCGACCTCTGGTGTTTTAGGTGTAGAGAAAAAAAAAAGAAATTCAAAGAGACGCAGACTTCCTCCTTCACGTTATAAACCAACCCTCTGCAAGTGGAGAATTCATAAAAAATGGTTTATGAAAGCAGCAGTTGAAGAACCTTTTTTAAATAAATAAATAAAAAAAAAAAACAGACGATATCAACAATTACCAACCAACCGTAGACCGACCTCTGTTTATTTACTTGAAGAGTGCTCTCAGGAGGCCTTGAAATCGCAATGAAAGAAACGCATTCTTTGAATTTCTTCAGAACTAGTCCGTTCGGATCTTTGTGAAGTGCGCCCTTCAACCTAAATTTCTTCATCGCATCGCGTTGATCTGTAAAAGTAATTCGACCTCCGCAAGAGATCGACGTACAGTTCAAGTCGCTTTCATTATTCAAATCCTGAGATTGAATAATGAATATTGAAATGAACTGCATTGCTTCATTTGGATATGATTTGAGCCTTCTTTTAACATCAAATTCAACAGGGACCATCAAGTTGCTAAGGGATCTTTTACACCCCCCCCCCTTACAGGCTTACGTAGCTCCAAAAACACTTCTAAAATGGTGATGTATTGAATTAAACGATGCTCCGAGATTTTCATCGGGAGATACTCCCTGAGGCATCCACTCCCACGTGACTGCATTGCAGAAGTTCATCGTTTCGGACGGAGGTTGATGGCGTTTCGGGTTTTCACCCAAGTGGAGTTTGTGATTGCCCAGGTGCACCAATAAAAGCCGCGAATCGCGTGATAGAATCAACGTGAAACCCCCCAAATTGAAGAAGAACGAGACTTCCTTTCCTTTGTTAACCCTTTCGCACGTTCGTTGTTTATTCTGATGACCCCTGCGTGAATTTTCGTTTCATGCTCGGGAAGGAATAAGCGGAAATGTGATTTCTCGCTCCTCTTCGTGTAGGATTAACGCTACGGAGGGGATGTTTAAACAGCGGATGATGGAACCAACCGCCATTTCTGGACGGACAACAATAAACGAATGTTTCATTTTGCGACGGCGTTCAAAGACCTGCGGAAGGGACGGAAGAAAGGCGATCCCAAAGTTATGCTTTCTAGCAGCATGCTGATGAATAATAGGCTCACAGTCGACCACGTGACTGAGATTTTTGCTTTTGTTTTTTTCTACTCTTACAAAACACACCGAACGGGTTTCGTTTCTGCATCTTCTGACCTCGAATTCGACCTCTGTGTCGATATTCTAGTTTTGCGAACATGTTCCTCACCACTGACTTTTTATTCTTGCACACGAAGGGGGAGGGGGAGGTATTTTGCTCCTTCGCCAGTGAGGGAGTAGCAAAAGTCGTTGCTGGAAAGAACGAATCCCTCAGCACAGACGCGCATTTCAGGGATGATTGCTGAGGCGCTCGCACTGACCCTGCGTGAGCATTTCATCGGATATGCAATAATTATCGAAGGGTCCGTTACTTTTTAACGGAATAATTTTCCGTAAATGATTCCGCTAATGATTTTATTTCTTCCTAAGTGAACCCCCGTTAATTAACCTCCACCGCTGCGTCAGAACCAAGAAATCATTTCCGAAACTATTAAGAAATAAAAGGGAATCGTTTTGAAGTGCGAAAACACAATTAAACGAGGGGGGGGGGCGAATGCACGACCGCACTGCATGCGCCAGATCATCCCCGCGGTGCAACACGCGAAACAAATTTGCGTTCATTTTGTTCTCGCATATCTCGAGCGTCGTCGGACTCGCGTGACCTTTGACGTCTTTCTTCGGAAGCTCTTTTGTACTTTCTTCGTTCTCTTTCATCTCCTACGATGCGATGTTCTTTCTTTCTTTGTGCGAGTCTTTCTGTTTCCGTATCTCTCCGCTGCGAGTGCTATCTTTGTGTTGGTGCATTTTCGTAGCTGGCAGGCGGGGTTGCCACTGCCGTCAATTCCGAGTAATAGCTGACATCCCTCTTTTACTTTCCTTTTATCTTCCTTTTTGCCGCTTATCTTGCAGCAAAGCAAACACAATTCCGAACTTGCTGTGCTCACTTTTGTGCATTCGCTTCTTTTTTGTGCAATTCCACTCCTCTCTCTCTCTCTCTCTCTCCGCGAGCACCCAAAGCTTTTTGTTTGTCTCCGCAGACCAGTCCGAAATCCAAACTTCGTTTACTTTTGCGCTGAAATCTTGCGAATGAAATAATAGGAGAAGAAATCCTCGAACCCAGCGAGTGCGAACACCGTAATTGGATGCCACTCTTGAAGCGAAAGAGCCTCTCACTTAACAGGTGGGGTTCGGAACTTCAGGGCGAGTATTTTTGTGCAGAATTCATTCCCTATGATAAGCACCCAACGATGCTGTACAACAGCATCGTTGTCCCCCCCCCCCAAAAAAAAAGTTGCAAATTCATATTTTTGCACTTCTTCACCAGGAACCAACCAATTTCCTCTACTGCGTTCATCCCTCTCTCTCTGTTTCCCATGAGAACAGTAAAGCTCCTACTGTGCAGACGAGGTTAGTTTCAGAAGGGCCATCGAGAGTCCTCCGTTCTGACCGCAGACGGTTCTTTCAATGGCGACTCATGTTCATCCCACGCAGTTCGTGTTTTATGCACGTGCACGCGAACAACACTGCACTTCGAATCGCTCGTGTATTTCTTAGAAAATGATCGGAACACTTCTGCTCCCACTTGGAATCAAGAAACACACCCCGATGAGGGTACGCATGGCAGGCGATAAACGAACGGGGATCCACACGCAATCAAGAGCACGTGGGGAACAGAGTTCGCTTTTGAAAGAACTGCCGTCGGATGACATATCGGTGGCCTCTCCGTTCACGAAAGCACACAAACCATGCTTCCACTCGAAAGTTACGGAAGTGTTCGATTACGGTTACGGAAGTGTTCGATTACGGTTACGGAAGTGTTCGATTATGGCGTCCTACTACCCCTCGCCCGAACCCCCTGATGTGGGGGTTCGGGTGAGTGGTGGAAGGACGACATACGAAGAACTGCGCAATCTTAGTTGCTACCGAAGGGCATCTGCGCATAAGCGACGATCAGCATTTCAGAATGCACCAGTATTGGAACACGTGACCAGTCGGTGGGATTGGAAGTCTGACACGGAGCGACGGTTCATTCTACACCTTACCGAGGACGGATGGAAGAGCCTTGAGGATCTTCGTACTCCAGCATGCATCATCTCGGAGGTGATGTTCGCTTGGGGGAAGGATAGTTAATCGTGCGAAGCGTTTCTGATGGTGCGTGCGGATTTTGGTTGGGAAGCCGAAGAATATCGAAATACCTCGGGAGGATGCAATTTCTCGTGCATGCTTTTCACCGAACAGACAACGTCTCTTTCAATACGGCCTTGAAGCTGCTATGCCGTTACGAGTTGCGGTCCCAGCTGGCTGGTGCGCACAGAGTCTCCGCTGGGGAACAAACGCCAGTTCGCACGTCAAGTGCTTCTTCACGTGCTGACCAAATCGGTGGGACCGCAGGTCGATGGAGGGCATGCCGAGGATGGCAGAGAAGGAAGGTCGAAAGGACACATGTCGTATGTGCGAGTTGCATTTCCTTTTCACACGGAATGTAAGACGAACTTTAATTTCTGACCCAAAGAATGAACGAATGCATTAAATAAACCTTCGAATCTGCGCTGTTCACTTTGTTGTTCTTACAGAAAGCATACGAAAAAAAGTCACCTGAGTAAACGACGCTCTCCACATCTGACGACTTCTCTCTCTCTTTCTCTCTCTCTCTCTCTCTGTCTCTCTATGGAGAGAAGTTCTGTTTCCCCTTCGCTGCTGGAAATGTGGGTGTGTGCTGCTTCTCGATAAACATCGATCCTCCTTGTTCCTGCATCAGCAGACTTCTCCCTCGACTCACACTGCTGCCCTCTAACGGCAGGACGAGCAATTTCTGACGGAAAATATCAGAACCATTTCTGTATCGGTACGCCGAACGAAGAAAGAAAGGAAGTGCACCGTCATCAGCAGCAGCCCTTTTAGGATGTCGTAGAGTCTCTGCGACTGCAGGATTATGTGTCGCTACTAGACGACGAAGGTTTCTCTCTCAGTCTTTTGTCACCCCGATCACTTCGCCCTTCTTTCTCTTCGTTGCAAGTCGAGAAGATCGAAACAGCGGACGAAATGAAAAAGGGCGAACGCATCCCCTGGATTTCGCATCAAAATGCCCGAAAAATAGAAAGCGACTCTTTTCCTCTCTTTCCGTTGCCGTGGCAACCGCAGCTGACTCGCTCAGAGACGAAGCTCGGCGAGAAAAAGGTTTGCCGAAGTGAAAACGAAAAAAAAATTAATTAAGGCAATTAAAGTCTTCGTTTTTCTCCTTCGTCGTGTTTAAATTCTTCACGCGCGTGCAGGTTCCTGGTCGCCCCCTCCCCTTTTTCTTTATTTAAGAACGCGTCATAATCAGAGCGGAAGTGGGTTCGCAAAAACAGTGACGTCATGTTCACGCGTTTCTTTTCGTAACTGCGGCATTAATTGTCATGACAACACCAGGAGGGGGAGGGGAGGGGAGGAAACAGCAACAGCCGCGATGGAGGAAAGAAACACAGGATGGTAAGCGAGTGGTCGGAATTTGTTTTTACTTTACGCAACGACGTTCGTGAATGAGAAATTGCGACACCCCTTCTGACGTGTCAGAACGCTTCGCATTTGAAAGTCACGCGAACATTCTCGTTCTCTCCGTAAAGAAAAATAAAAAGAAGATTCTCGTTGGAAGTTCTGCTTTGACGGAAAGAGCTGTCCAGGAGGAGCGTCCCCTCTTCAGCCCGAGAGAAGGGCCGCAACCTCCAACGAGGAATGATCTGCAGCAGGATGGCGACACGGAATGCTCCGTTCCACAGATCTTATTGAAAGCACCGCCGTACAGTCTTCTGCCTGGTTCAACCCCCCCCCCCCCCAGGAAAATCGCAGAACAGCGTTTGAGGAGGGTTAAGAGTTAGATTCGCCGCGAGTGTCATCGAGAGGCATCTGAGCGGATCATTTCTCAGCGAATTCCTCACTCGTCCACAGGAGGACGCCAAGGTCAGTCCTCCTCCGTGCTGAGTTTCAGATTTAGATGGGGAAGTTGTCTGGGGAGGAGGAGGCAAACATCTCCCGACGTTCTCCTCACCTGCGACATCGCTGATGGGTGTTCGCACTTTCAAATCGGCTGATGTTGTTCGCTTCTTTTCTGTTGATTGCTCCGAGGCTATCGCGGGAGATCTGAGGAGGATGTTCGGTGCTTCTTTTGAATGGCGTGGCGTGGGTTGTCGAATGGCAAACGGGACGGAGTGGAGTTTGTTTGTACGTTTTTTCTTCTGCTTTTTGAGGCTCGAGGGAGAAAACCGCTCCACTTTCTTCTTCTCATAAAAAATATTCCTTTTAGTATTCTCACTTTGGAAGAACATTTTAACAAGAAAACCCTAAGATAGCACAGAGCACCCTTCTGTAATAAATGGCTTCCAGCCTCAGTTGCTGTCAGTTTGTAATCCCAAATGTTTTCTATCGGCACGCAGTTGCGATGGAAGTGTTACTTTTGCAATTCCGTTCCACTCATGCAGGAATAGATGGATGTAAAACTGCGTCATTAGAATGGAACCAGCTTTCCTCCCTGTTTTCGGATCGGCATTTGCAAAATCCGCAATGAAGAGCATCCGCTAAAGCGTTTCTCGATAAGTCACAGAAGTCATTGATGAGGATCGCGTTTGCATCTCTTTGTATGACCTGGATTATATCTTCTGTTTTCCAACAGCCGATAAATGGAATTGAAGAGTCTCGCATTCCGCGATGGTATTGGATCGCGGCCCGGAGAAGAGGAGCTTTTAAGTCCCGTGATGTATTTTGATTTTTAATTTTTCACTTCATTCTCACAAGTGGAGAAAACGAACACGGGAATAAAACGAACCTTCTCGTTTCTTTCAGCAGTTCAGTTTACTGATGGGTTGTTATTTGCAGGATTTCGTTGACTGCTGCGAAGAAATTATTACTTCGAGTCCTTGGCAGTGTTGGTTCTCGGATATTTCCTTAAATTCAATTCCGGTAATATTTCCCACCTGCTTCCAATTATGCCACGTTTTGCATAATCTTTTTATTATTTTTATGCCATCGTGTAATGTTTGAAGCTCTGCTCGTAGCATTCATTCGCGAGGATATCATTCGTGGTTTTTATGCAGCTTATCTCTTACTTTTATTTTATGTCTTCCGTCATCCATGACTCCGCTGGATTTACTTTTTTTACTTCGCCGGTTGTGTTTCCTTGGAGAATGAGAGTTCTAATTCGGCGTTGAATATCGCTTTGCATTGCAAACATTCTTTTCTGATTTTATCTGATCCCAGTGAGTAGCACTTCGTTTATGTTTTACTGCGCTCCACTTTACTCTCGGATACTGGACGCGGACGTCTTTTGTGTCTGGGATGATGACGACTATTGAAAAGCGGTGTGCGATTGGTCGATTTAAGGCTACTTGCAGAGATTTTTATTTGTCGTAACAATTGCATGATCCAGACACGATGCACAGTCGTCGAACTCTCTCCGTGGAATATTTACGTCTTGCTCGAGACCACACGCGGCTAATCATCATCAGACAACTTCTGTCCACTGCTGGACGAGGACTTCCTCCAAAGTCCTCCGATGGTCCTCTCTTGAGCTCTTCTCTGCAACCGACTTCCAGCAGTCTCATCCCCCGATGATTCTTCGGTCTTCCTGCACCTCCGTCTCCGAGGCATCCTTCACACATCGACTTCCATTTCGAATGCTACTTTTCGCAACGTGACCTGCACATGCCCCTTTAGACCTTTTAATGTTTGTCCCGGTCTCGGCTCGGACCCAAATACTGCATGTTCCATCTTGAGCGGTAATCCCATATGCAGAGGAGAAGTTCTCTCGCAGCAAGTCAGAGTTCGGATCACCGATTACAACAGCGTTGTCATAATCATGCAAAATGACAAAGTTTCCGCACGTGGAGCAAGAGTGACAGCGACATCCATATATAGTCGCTGAGTGTAATTGTAAATCTCAAAGTCCATTTCCACATTGTCGGTTGTTTCCAGATTAACTTTTCAAGACGTTCCAATACCCCGGATGTCTTTTAATGCCTGCAGGCAGTATTTTAAACGAAATAAAATGAATAATAAAAAACAGCAAAATTATGCACTTTCCAATCACACCGGAAACAGGACTGCTTTGCTGAGCGCCGTGTTTTTGTTTTTCTCGTTGCAGGAACCAGACGCAAGTGTGCCAGAAAGGTCACATGCAGCTCGTGGAGTCTCGAAAGAGCAGCGAAGGCCTGCGGAGCCAGCAGACCCGAGGGTTCTCTCAGCTCATTTCCGCTCTGAAGGAGCCACCGATGCAGCTGTCGTCGCTGTACGACACCGTGGGAGAGGCGGACTTCGGCCAGTTCTGCGGACACATGTTCGGCCGCAGCGTGACCTTTTACTCGGAAGGCAACAACGTCAGTCTGGTGGTGTCCCTTCCAAGCCGCTCGTCCATCCACTCGCACTCCTTCAGCGTCTACCTGACCTACAAGTTTCTGCCGAGCCTGCCGTCCAGAACGAGATTCGGCCACGAGAACGCCCCTTTTTACTTCGGCTCGAGGGTGCCCAACACGTACTGCGACCGCGTGCTGGTGAACTGCGACCGGAAGAGATGCAAGATTCGCTCCCCCAACTTCCCGGGCTTCTACCTGCGCAACTTCACGTGCCAGTTCGTCATCCGCCAGGAGCACGTGACCCAGGGCAAGCACGCGCAGATCGTAATCTTCCAGCAGAACGAATACAAGATCTCCGTGTACACGGGAGGAACGAGCTCGGCCACCATCTCCCGCACGGGACTCACCACCGAGTGCTTCAGCGACGTCGTCCGAGTGTTTGACGGTCCGAGCGTCTCTTTCCCGCTCCTGATGGAATTCTGCGGATCGGGTAGCTTGTCCGAGTTGGTGTCCAGCGGGCCCGAAATGGTGGTGCAGCTTTACAGCGCCCCCTACCAGCTGCTCTACAACTCCCGACTCGAGATCGACGTCAGGGTGCAGTTTGTGAACGCCTCCGAGTACAGGATAGAGAACGGCACGTGCGAGTACCGCGTCGACTTCACTGAGAAACGCTTCGGCCTAATTTACAGCCCTCGGCACACCATGCCTGTGAACACGTCATGCAGCATCCGCCTGCGGGGGTCGCCCGCTTCGGACCGCGTGTGGCTTTACTTCCTCACGTACTTCGTGCGAGACGACCACCACTGGTCGCCGATGGACTCGTGCGACGTGAGCACCCTGCAGCTGTACGACCTTTCGAGAACGACGAAGCAAGTCCCCGAGCAGCCCGCCTTCCGCTTCTGCGAGAAGACGGGTCCCGTGATGTGCGCTCGTGCAGCCGACCGTGTGGACCACGTACCCCTCCGTCCCTGCCTCTTCCCCTCCGAGAGCTACCTGTCCAACGGCTCCGAGCTGCTGCTCAAGTACCACTTCTTCCGCTCCGCCGAGGTCGCCAGCGCCAGCAGCACCTTCGTCGCGAGGTTCGAGTTCGTCGACTTCTGGCACGACGACCTGGCCGAGGACAACTGGACCTCGTGCGACCGTCACTTCGACAGCGCCAGACTCAAGAACGGCACCTTCCGCTCCCCTGGCAACGTGTTCCTGTACGGACGGGGAGGCAGCCCTCGCTTGTCGTGCAGCTTCTCTTTCGACGGCCTCCCTACGGAGCGAGTGCGCATCGAACTAACCAAACTGAACCTGAAATCGGAGACGTGCGAGCACCACTACGACAGGGTACTGCACCGCCACGTGTGCAACACTACCAACAGCACCAGCGACAGGCACGCGTTCGTGTACGTGACGGAGTACCGCGAGTCAAACTCCCCCGTGGGATGTCTGTGCAACAGCGACCTGCCCACGACCTTGCAGTCCGTCAGTAGTTCGGTGAAACTGCTCTTCTACGTGAGCGGGATGACCACCCTCGAAGACTTCACCGACTACAACTTCGAAGGCGCGTTCCATTTCGTCACCGCTGCGTCTTGCGACACTGGGCTCTACCTGAAGAACGGAAGCAGCGAGGGCGAACTACTCTTCTACGCTCCTCCCCCGAAGGACGTTCCGCTGCGGTGCCGCTGGACGCTCGAGTCCTCTCCCGAAACGTACTTTTACATCCGACTGCGAGGAACGGACGCCGCGTCTGGTTGCGACGACGACAATCGCATCATCGTGTACGGAAGAGGAACTTTCGAACCGGACGCAGTGGTGTGTGCTGACGGTGGACTCAACGAAGAGACTTATGACTTCTTCTCGGTGTCGTGGGGGAACGACAGTCGCCACGAGGACCGCTACCACCACCGCGATCAGGTCATCGTCGAGATCGTCGCGTTCCACGCTGGGACGTTTTCCCTACGCTGGATCGAGGTCACCAAGCCATCGATCAGAACGCAGAGTGGTCAGACGATGCGCAACGTCAACTGCCTTTTCGAGTGTCCCGAGCTTAGTGCGTGCATCAACCCTGAACTTTGGTGTGACGGGACCGTTCATTGCCCCTACGGCTACGACGAGTCGCCGGAGAACTGCCAGCGATTTCCAACCGTTTACTTCGCCGTGGGGGGCGGAGTTGCTCTGACCGTCGTTATAGCGATGGTGGGCGTGGTGGTGAGTCGTCGCTGTCGCCGGAAAAAGACCTCGAAGGACATCCGACATCTGCAGGCGGTCGAAATCCGGATGGCCACATTGCACATCTGAGACCGCCTCCCACGAAGACTGCGTTTAAGTGCCTCACGCCGGAACTACGGACTTTAGATGGAGTCTTCCTACTTCCCGTCAATTCAGAAGATACGTCATTCGGTTCCGCTCCACCGTCATTTTACTATCGGTCCGTTAAAATAAATAAATAAATAAATAGAGCAGAAGGTTAAACTTCCGGCACGCACGAGATTCGGGCTTTTGTTTTGTTTCGTCCTTTTGGAAGTGCGACTTATCTGACCTTTGTGCCGTCAGTCTTCCAAATGCTCCCAGAAAAGCCATCCCCTCATCCGGGAAATGGCACGGAGTAAGAGAAGGACTTTCTCTCCTCTTTACGGTTCCCGAAGCGACGGGGTCAGCGGCCACTGCTCGTTAGCCAGCAGTCTGCACCAATGTGACAAGCAAGGAATTGTTTGGCGGCGTAGTTTTTTTCGTTATGGCAACCCTCCAGCGTCGTGATGATTGCGAAGCGCAATCTCCTCGTCGTCCTTAATTCGCGGAGGAGTGCATAAAGCGGAGTTCGCACTCTTCCTCCCGACGAGCGAAGTGAGAGGGCGATTTTGCTGCTGACCCTCGTCCTGTTCTCTGACCCCTTTGGGGAGGCGCTCAACTCGGTTTCGTTTTGAAAGGGAAGCGCCTGTTGCTAGGGTGTGGCGTATTCCAGGTGCGTGCCGAGGGTTCTCGTTCTGCTCCTCCTCATCATCCCCGCTGTCTGTTGGTGTCAATAAATGTCAACTTTTGAAGCAGCCGCCGCCTCATTTCTCCGCCGACGTCTTCAAATTGTCTTTAGCGCGCTCAACAGGTGCACTTCTCTTCTTTCGGCCGCCTCTGATGGGCAAATAATGCGAGAAGCACTTCGACGCATTTCACGGCATCCTGTCGGTGCCAGATGATGGATGGCGACTCGGTGGACAAAACACACGCGTGTCTACGTCCCATCTTGCGATTGTAACACCATTACTGGCACTGCGCGAGAATACGACGCATCGTTGGCAATTGCTCTTGGGATGTACCCCCCCCCCCTCAGTCATGAGCGATAAACAAACCTCCACAGAATCGCATTCGCGGTTCGTGAAAGAGCATCCAACCACACTGCGATTAATTCTCTCTTTAAGATCACACTGAAAATGGCGTTTTTCAGTATTTCTTGTTGAAACTCGTTCGGTTTCGAGTGATTTGATATTCAGCATCACTTCAGAGGAAGGTCTTTCGTCCTTGACCTGCGAAAATCCCAACCCTTCTGATTTAGGAAAACGATTGAGCGCAAAAGTCATCAAAAGCTTTCCTAATTCACGTGAACGAAGAAATGACGCGCGTGGAGGTCACTTGCTTAAACTACACAAGAAATTCTATTCCTGACTTTGTTGAGGTGTAAGCAAATACGAACACGACGAGGCTGCTTGTGTGTAGAGGACGCCGACTGCTGCCGTAGTATCCCATAACGCAATAACATTATTAGCAGGGTCACTACTTAGACCGGTTTCAATAATTCGACTCTTTGTATATGCAAAATCCATGAATTCTGCGTGGATTTAATCTTCCTTGGTCTGGCTCCGACAGGTGAGACCTCAATAAAGATCGAAACCGGTCTGGGTAGCGAATCTTCCCATAACGCACATATAAAAGGAAACTTTGCATTATGGGATACTAAGGGGCAATTAATGTGAAATCATCCCCCTCTATAATACAAGTGGTCCAGTCGTGAAGATACTTCACGTGCAAACAGTGTTTGCTTATACAGTGGTACCTTGAGATACGAGTGCCCCAACATACGAGTTTTTTAAGATACGAGCCGTCACTATTTTTTTTGAGTGACGAGCCAGAATTTGAGATACGAGCCTGCTTCGGTGACGTCACAACCACCACTCTGCTCAGATTCCCGAGTCTTGCGCGTCGTTCAGTTCACATGTTTACCTCACCGCAGAAGCATTTCTGTCCTGTTCAGTTTTCAGTTTGTGTTTTTTTTTTTTTGTACGTACAGTTATTTAGCTACTTTTTTTCGTATAACGCTGAGTGCAAAGAAGGTGAGTGTAAAGAACAGGGGTGAGGAAAGGAAAAAGGTGATATCCATGGAATTAAAGCGTGAGATAATAGACAAACATGAACAAGGCGTAAGAATAATGGACTTGGCAACGCAGTACGATCGCACTACTTCTACGATATGTACTATTCTGAAGCAGGACTCGATAAAGGCTACAACTCCAGCTAAGGGCGTTAAAATTATTTCAAAGCTACGCAACTCTGTCCATGAAAAGAGGGAGCACCTGCTGATTTTTTGGTTGATAGGGAAGCAGCTCGCAGGAGACACTGTGTGACAGACTATAATTTGCGAGAAGGCACGAGCCATTTACGCAGATTTGCTGCAGCAGACCCCAGATACTTCGGCACAGAAGGCTTCACAAGAGCAGTTCAAAGCCAGTCGTGGGTGGTTCGAAAATTTCCGAAAAAAGGACCGGCATTCACTCTGTTATCGGGCATGGTGAGGCAGCGAGCTCTGATTCTGAGGCAGCTGAGGAATTTGTCAAAACCTTTGCTGAATTGATCGAAGCCAAAGGATACATCCCCCCCCCCCAACAAGTTTTCAACTGTGACGAGACAGGGCTCTTCTGGAAGAAGATGCCAAGCAAAACTTGCATAACGGCAGAAGAAAAGAAGATGCCAGGTCACAAGCCCATGAAGGACAGGTTGACCCTCGCACTGTGTGAAAATGCGAGTGGCGACTGCAAGATCAAGCCGCTGCTCGCATACCACTCGGAAAACCCCAGAGCCTTCAAGACACAGAAGGTTTTAAAAGAAAAACTGCAGGTTATGTGGAGGGCAAACCTAAAGGCGTGGGTCACCCGGCAGTTTTTTGTGCAGTGGGTCAACTTGGTCTTTGGTCCTGCCGTTAAGGAATACCTCGAGGTCAATGACTTACCCTGCAAGCCCTTCTCGTCCTTGACAATGCTCCTGCCCACCACTTGAGGATAACATCTTCGAGGAGTTCAGCTATATAAAGGTTCTCTACTTTCCACCCAACACCACCCCTGGCCTACAGACCAACAGGTGATCTCCAGTTTCAAGAAACGTTTTATTAAACACATGTTACGACGCTGCTTTCAGGTTACGGAGAGCGCAAACCTCACCCTTCGAGAGTTCTGGAAGGACCACTACAACATTGTCCTATGTCTCAAAATTATCGATCAAAATAATCCTTCAAAAGGACCTTTGCCCTGTGCACGGAAAAAGCTGTGGCTGAAAGGGACTTTGAAGGATTTCGACCTGAACAGGAAGTGCTGGAGGAGACTGTGTCCCTAGGAAAGTCCATGGGCCTGGAGGTGGACGAGGGAGACATCGAAGACCTTGTCGCTGCACATTCCGAGGCACTGATGACGGAGGAGTTGACGGAACTACACACGCAGCAACATACGGAGGTTCTGCAGGAGATTGGTACGACCGCAGAGGCAGAGGAGGTCATCTATTCAAGTGAGATAAAGAAAGTGTTGGCAATTTCTTTTCAATAAAGTTTCGGACTTTATTGAAAAGAAATCCCCTGAAAAAGTTGCAACTGGTCGTGCAGCGGCGCTATTTAATGACCCTTGCCTAACTCATTTCAGAAACATTCTAAAAGGGAGGAAGAAACAAAGCTCCTTGGACAGGTTTCTATTGGAACGCCCTGCGGATGAAAGTGACGAAAGCGTGGCAAAAAAGAAAAAAAAACTAGCGAAGAAGAAAATTAAGTTAAGCAAAAGTGAAGTGAAAGAAAAAATTAATATCATACGCTAATCGGCTCCTCCAACATTAGATTCTCTTTTAGATGTATGTACAGTATTTGGTATTATTTTGTTTGTATACAATATTTATTCATTATAAATACATTATTATAAAAAATTCGGAGTGGTTTTTTGGGGGAGGGTACGAATTAATCTCATTTCAATGGGGAAAACTGATTTGAGATACGAGCATTTTGACTTACGAGCTCGGTCATGGAATGAATTAAACTCGTATCTCAAGGTGCCACTGTACTTGGGTTATGGATTAAACCAAGGATATAATTTCGTACCAGTTGTAATGCAATAAAAGCAGAAAACATGTTTTCATAGCAAACAAATCCTTTTCAGACTCTGTTGCAGCCACACTCATATTCTGGCCTGGTTGGACGGATTGCACTTCCTGTCATCAACCGAGGGGTCATGGGTATGGATGTTCGTGACCAGTTTGCTGCCCAGTGCCCTAACGAGGGCGTGGCGAAAGAGGCGCCCGCCACGGGCGCAAAGCATAAAAAATGTAAAAAACAAAAATAAATAAATAAATATAAAAGTCCGCTATTTTATATTGTAGTTTTACATTTCGTCCACACGGCGCTTTAGACCCACAAATTCTGCAACTCGTTTTGATGGGGTTAATAGGAAGTGTTTAACGCATTGCATTTAGTAAAACTTAACTTGTTACATGGAAAGTTTCAAAATTTTTGTCATTTTAGGGTTAGGAGAGCGCACGTTAGACACTTGCCACAGGCGCTTCATACCCTCGTTACTGTACTGTTGTTGGCCTACTTATTGCAGCTGCGATGTGCAGGAAAGCTTTCCACACTGATCTGTAGAGCAGGGCCTCTGGTGCAGCAAATGGGTCGAAGGCTGGGAGGGGAGAACGAAAAGGCATCACCAGTACTGAAACTGATTAGCCGAAGGTTTTGCCGTTTGTCAGATGCATGTGAAGGAAGATGCTTGTCAACATGCAGCAAAAGGGAGGATCGAAGTGGAAGAAAATAGGGGCTAGTGGTGTATTTATATGGCTACAGCGCCACCTTCTTTTGCTCATTTTAGCCAACGAATTCCCAGTAAGGAACCGACGTTAACAAGTGATGAGAAGAACGGCCTCCGTCCAACCGAAATGGAGGGAAAGTAGGAATAGCAGCGTCGCGTGTCAGTGGAATATCAGGCGAAAGCTTCATAAGACCGCATCGATGGGGGTTCACTCTAACAGACACTACAAGAAAGCGCTTTTTTTAAACAGAAAATCCCAAATTCAAAGTGGGGGGGATCCACTCGCGACCAACACTGTCGGGTGTGATCACGTGCCACGTAGATCCATCAACCAGTTTGAGAGAGGCGATGAGCGACAAGCCTTCTCTCCCTGCGCCACTGATGTGAGCGTTTGTTTTTGAGCAAGCAACCCTCTTCGGCGAGGGGTGGTGCGAATATTCCTTCTCGGGTGCGGCCCATGTGGGCGGCTGCAACTTGAATCCGGAATTGAGTGCGTCGAACCAACCGCTTTAGTGGCTGAAAGGAGAGAAGAAACTCTTTTCTAGGCGCATGCGCAATCTGGAAACTCCGATCCAAGCACGAGACTCGATGTGGGATCCGATTGTAATTGGATTTTGCGCAATCGCGATCTAACAGCGAATGTTCCGAGAAGTGACCGACCCTCCCGAGTTTACGCTTTTACCCTACTCTCCTTACACAGCTCCTCGCAGTTTCTTACAAACTTCCTTGCAGTTGTTTTTCCAATAAGGAAACATCATGAGTCCCAACAGATGTACACCCCCTTAATCGGACAACGTTCCGTTTAATCCCCAACCCCCACAATTATCGACCCCGTTTAAATTCATTCCCCGTCGAAACGATTCTCTTTTAGGCTTTGAAAGAAGAAAGAAAAAGTGGACCAACATAAAGAGAAGCTCTTTTGATAATACGAAGAGATCATGCGCAGACTTCCGCTGGCATTCCTTTGCAGACGACCCTGATCGGGAGAGGGCTTCAAAAATGCCATCGAAGAAATGCTGAATGTTGAGTAACTGCTGGTTACTGAACAAGCAACCCAATACTTCGTCTGAGTGAAGTGGGTGTCTTCAGGGCTTGAAGAAATGGCAAACAAAATAACTCTTCTTATTAAGGTATTATTCACCATTGCGGATTCTAAGAGTCAAAGTAACGCAATTCGAAAATCTCGTAAGCGGCAATTAGTAATTCTCTCCGCGTTATTTTCCATGAAACCAACGTCTTCGCTCTTGAACGATTTTTACAGTTAAAAATTCTCTTTAAACGTGAAGAACAGCGCCATCTATGAATGTATGCGTGAAAAGATTTTTAACTCTCACATTCCATTCAGTGACTGCAGCTTGGCAAGTGTCGCAACGAGCAGGAGGCGAAGATTGCCTTCAGGTGGATTTCGCGAAATCCTCTGTTAGAGTCGCCCGTGCGAAATTTCCTCTACTTCTGTGATTCAGTTCACGTGATTCGGTTTCGATGAGATCATTTTCATCGGCAAGGCGATTCGAAGTGATGATGCGAACAATTCCGCAGTGGCTCACATGGAATATGACGACGTTTGGATTATGGATCGCCATCGAAATTTGTTGAATTTCTTTCGCTGAAACCATTTCCAGTAGAAGATGACGCAGAAGCACAACACGTGCGTAAGAATTCTCTGCTATTCTCGGACTAAACGGAAGTTCGAGTTTTCTGTAACGAAGCCATTAAGGGAACTTCTCGTCGTCTCCGAACTGAAATCATTTCAATTTCTTTCCTGTGCAGTCGCGATAAACTAAGAATGCATAAAAGGCCGAACACAACTCAAAACCTCTTGTTTCTCAATTAGGAGAGCTCAATTAAACTGCTTGCGCCTCATCTCTTCCCCCCCCCTCCCTGTAAATGTGCTTTCCCATAATCCTCTGGAGTCCACTTGGTACTCAAAATATGGTTCAAAAGGTGCTTCAGCATGTCGTGTTTGATTCAACAGCCCAAGATCGACGAACCTGCAAAACAGTGGGGGGGGGATTCTTTTTCTTCTTATTATTATTAAAAGAGACCTCCAGAGAATTATCGAAGGCCACGTGTCACTTACGACAGTTACTCTACCTTTTTAAAAAAAAATTTCATTCACGTTATCTGCATTCACCACCTCCAAATGCAACCCATTACAATCACGCACCACACTCCATGTCCTCTCGTCCTTCCCTCACCCTCCTTAAAATGAAACATTCCACTACTGATATCCTGTATGACTCGTATAAGTCTCAATCATATCACCCCTCTTTCTCCCCTTTGTTATTGTCTGCAATCTACAAATTCTCAATCTGTCTTCATAACCAGATTCCACAATCCTGATATCTTTCTCTCTCTCTCACATACACACACACACACACACACACACTCTCTCTCTCTCTCTTTTAACATTCTCCTTTGCACTCTCTCCACTGTATTAGAATCACCACAGAAACCAGGAGCCCAGACCTGCGCCCAATAGTCCAAGTGAGGTCTTATGAAGGCCTTGTAAAGAGACAAAATGACTTCCTAACTTTACGTGTCAAAGTTCATTTCAACATTGCAATTATCCTCTGAGTTGAATTTGTAATCTTTGCTACATGTCTCCTGAACTTCAACTTCCTATCTACTAACACTCCAAGATTCCCAGCCTGATCAGTTTCTTCAAGCCTAATCCCACTAATATATTAAGACATTGAATATCTAATCACACCGAAGTGAATGACTTTGCATTTACTGACATTGAACTGACACCCATTTTCCCATGCCCACAATTCCCAGTCTATTCAAATCATTCTGCAAGTACTGCATAGCAGCAGTATTCCTGATTACCCTGCCTATCTTTCCATCATCAGTGAATAGCTGTATGTCGCTTGTCAAATCCTTCCCAATATTATCGTTAATGTACACATTGAATAACAGGGGACCAAGCACTGAGCCCTGTGGCAAACCTCTTGTTACCTTAAATCTTGCAGTCTCACATCCTCTGCATGCAACTAATTGATATCTGTCAGTCAGCATCTTCTTATACACGATAATTATAACCCAAACGCATTTTCTCCAATTTATGCAGCACTCAGTCATGCTGCATTCTGCCAAAAGCCTTAGCAACATCCAAAAGTACCATGGTGTATCCATTCCCCTTGTCTACTTCAATGGTAACATTGTTATAGAATGCGAGCAAGTTGCTAAAACCTGACCTTCCCTTAGTAAACCCATGTTGTTCATTGCGAAGTAGAGATTCACTGTCCACCCATTTCTGAATGCGAGCCCTAACCAATTTTTCCAAAATCTTCACCATCACTCCTGAGATACTAATTGGTCGATAGTTGGATATATTGGTCTTTGCACCACCCTTGTGCAATGGAATTACCACACATTCCTTCCAATCCTGCGAAATATTCCCTGTTTTAACACTCAACTATATTGTGTATCTGAACTACCCCTTCAGTTTATACAATCTCAGTTTATACAATCTCAATTTATACAATCTCTAGTGCATCCCTTTTATCTCGGTTTCTTCATCCTGTGAAGCGGTAGCAGTGAGCGCAATGTTGCATACACCAATTTGACAGCTTTCGGCAAAATGGGCGTTGAACAACCTCTTCTGCGTCGGCATTCAGTAGAGTTATTCTTTCATATTCGTTCTTTCTTTTACTTGCAGCATATCGATAGGATTGCTGTGGATTGTCTTTAGCACACAGAGCCAGTTTCTTTTCATACACAGACTTTGTTTTCCGTACTGCAGTTGTGACTATTCTAACCTGCTGCTTAACGTTCATAACGGACGTCATCCTTATGCACACGGTATTCCTTCCACATCGTCCTTTTCTTACGAATCTCTTGCTTAATTAACATCCATTTGTCTCCTACTCTATTTATTCTTCGAACTCTCGGGACACATTCTGATATCACATCATCCAAGTGTTGTTTAAATGCTTCCCACGCACTGTCGATATTCTTTTCATCCAGCAACCGATCCCATTCCACTGAACTCAGGATACTCCTCAGTTGGTCATAATTTCCTGCTTTGTAGTTCAGCATGTAACCTTTTCTGAATGGAACATTCATAAACTTGGTCACTTCCCAAGTGAGTACCACACGATCGCTTTCACCAACCGGAGGCAGAATAGTTACGATTTTAACTGAAACGCCCTCTGACACAATACTCAGATCTGACACTTTTTGACCTCGAGTTCCATCTGCTTGAGGAATTGTCCCGCAACAGCTCAATAAATGCATTTTCATTCTTTTCATGAGATTCTAATGCTATCCAATCAAGGGTCGGATAACTGAACCCCCCCCCCCCATTATGAGTACTCGTTATCTTTATTTGGTGATGCATTTCTTCATCAGTAGCAACCATCCACTAAGTCTATAAGAATACAACTCCACTGTGCATTTCATCTTGTTCAGACTCCACTCCAAAAATGTTGAGCGTTCGTTTTTTTTTAATTTTTAACTTTTATTTTTTAAAATGGAAATTATTCTACCTCCACCGCAATGACCTCCAAGAGATGCAAATCCATTAAAAAGATAAAAAAAAAAAAAAAACATTTCAGAATCGGCTGTTCGTGACCTGCGAAATGGCATCGCAGCAACCTCTCCTGAATTCTTTCATTGATGAAAACGGAAGTCTCATTTCTATCCTTGAAGTGAGACTTCCGTTTCTGCAAGGAGTGTGGGGCGGAATAAGAGTAGGAAAGGTAGCCATTCGCACGGCTTAACAAGTGGTGCACGTTCGGAGGTGCAGTGAGCACTCGTCCGCATTGGACCTCCGTACAACTACTTCGGTCATCTCAAAAACTCTTGCTGCACACCCAACCAACGAGGTAATCCGTCACCAACGGGAGGCGTAACAGTTTCCACCTTTTTGTGATCGGAAGGCGAATCGAGCACAAATGTGTTTTCGCCTTCCTTTCCACGAACTTCAAAGGATGGGGGAGAACAACCTGACTCGGGTTGGATCGACGTGGCCAGTGAGCACTCATTTGGCATAAGCAAGTTCCCCGTGATCTTACGGAAAAGTGCGGGTAGCAAGTGTTCCTCCATCCCCATACAGCCGTGACACGAATCCCTCCAATTTCGATCTGAGGTCGACAGAAGTCCTCCTTGGCTGCCACTGACGAGCTTTCTTCTGAAGCGATGAGATACGAGACACGCCGAAATGTTGGGCAGCCTAAAAAGACACGGCGGACCTCCTCGCGCTGAAGAGAAACGCATTTCGGTGAAGGTTTGGTGTCTCAGCAGGAGCGCAGCGAGCGTGATTTCCAACAGCCGTGCGAACGAGAAAGTTCGTCCCTCCACCAGTCGCTCCGCGAGTAGCGTTTCCCACTTAATATTCTCGATGCAGATCTAATCCGGTCCTGAACCACTTCGAGAATATTCTCTGACCCCCGCCACCCACAAGCTCATTTTCTCAAGACGCGCTTTTAATTCTTCGCTCAAAGGATTCAACGAATTGTTTCGCTTTGACGCCACACGAAACTCTCCCCTTCCGGATGGCGTCCCCTTAGCTGGCAATCGCATTTTCGCCCTAATTGCTCGCCGTCCACCCCAAGGGGGGTCTTTGCTTTCATTTCCGCATTCAAACGCCGCTTTTTCTTTCCCACATTTCGCCTGCAGCTGTTTAAACAACTTTTCCTTTCTCTCTCTCTCTCTTTCTCTCTCTCTCTCTCTCTCTTTCGATCCCCCACTTAATTGTTCTTTTTTTCCTTCAGTCTTCTTTATTTCTTGCACGTGAAGGGTATTTCTTCCGTGTTTAAGTTTTCCAAGATTTTAAGCTTTGCTTCTTTACATTAATTTCCGCTTCTTTACGGTTTCTATAGCAACGGATGTTTTTCCCCTTTCTCGCCTTCTCTTTTTTTAAAATCTCTTTTTTTGTTTTCTCGAAGAGCTTTTCGACCGATTTTCTTTCCTGTTTTAAGTCATGGGGGGAGGGGGGGTTGCACGAGAGTTCTTCCCTTGCTGACACTGGAGCACGATCTCTCATCCCTCAGGACCTTCCACGAGTGTGTTTTCGAGTACGTTGGGTGCAAAGGTCGTTCTTTTTTAGCTTCCGGGGTGGACGAAGTGTTCGGAACACGTGACGTTTCTTCTTCCTTTGCGAAAAGAGGTTCTTCTTTGGAGAAGCAGCACGTGACCAGATGCCACTCCACACGAGGAGAGGGCCCACTCGAACTGCAGTTCCTCCTCTTCAAATGCCTCGCTCAGAGACATTCGCAGTTCATCTCCCCGTTCGACGGAGCGTCAGAAGGAAAATTAAAGAAAAAAAACATCCGAAATGACGACAGCCGAAAAGCTGACGAATTCCGGAAGGGTAGACGAAAGGGACACATCGTTCTTACCCTTCAGTACAAAGTAATAACATGGGTCCATCCCCTTATACGAAACACGTGAGGCTTGACAGACGCCACTCCGCAGGACCCACCTGGAAATTCATTGGCAAACCCCCACCCCCTCCCTAAAAGACTCCACTGAGGGCTTTTGTGATGATATCCGCCCGACAGTCCTTTCGACAGGACTCGCTGCTTGCCATCTTTTGATCCTCGAGTGAGCGCAATCCCCCACTTAACAGGGTGGTTAACGTGCCCGCTCTCCAACAACACACCGTGGACTGCGATTGTTCACGTGGCAAATGAATTTTATCGCCTGGTCTGAAGTGTTTCGTGTTTGCCCTCTACATACGGGTATTCGTGTACTGGACGCTTAACCTTCCGTTTGTGGTTTGGATACAAATTTTTTCCCCCGTACAAACTTATTTGATTTGGTGCGTGCTTTTTACCGTCGTTTCCCGGATGGGCTTTTATACCATACAAGTTGAACGCAACGCAAAAAGAAATCCCCCAAACTTCGAGCGCTCACAGATTCTCGCTATATTAAACACGTGACTGGATGACATGAATGAGCCATCACTCACTCATCGCCTTACTCTAACGCTCTCGTCCCAGCATAAGGCCTTTCATCGTCAACACGAAGCATCAGTTTCGTACCTCAGAGTTTCCTCTGTGAATGACTTTTCGAAAAAATTCCACGTAGTCGCAGGGATTCTCCCGTCTCGTGACGTGTCTTGATGGCATCGCCAACCATCGACAGCGATGTTTCTAACTGCTAACGACAATGAAGTCGAAGTTAGGAGGCGAAGTTACGTCGTGAAGAATAATCGTCAGTCGTTCGTCCGACGGATGTTTGTTGAAGAAACGCATTTACTTGATTGGACAGCGAAGGAGGTCGTTTAATGGACCGAGTTTACACGAACATGATGGCACTGCGGCCATTCGAAGTGCGCATGCGTGCAGAGCGCGGGAAAAAAAGGAGTGGGTTGTCATTCGGTTCATTGCCTGTGGGGGGGGGGGAATAGAACGAAGGAAGAAGGTTCCTTCGCAGCTCACGAATAAACGAAACCTTCTTCAGAAAGTTCATCGGCAAAAATTCGTCACGTGCTAGTGAAATACCCAAGGGATGGAGCGAAGACGTCTTTATGGAAACATTATCAGATCGCGATGCGCGCATGCGTAATTAACGAGGGACCGTTTCAAGCGGTGACATCTTGGGTCATCTGCATCCCCATAACATTCCAGTGAGCGACACGAACTTCTCATCGATTCTTCTTCTTCTCACCTTTCAGTTTCCGTGCGCCGCTTTTACTTGCGTCGGGGTGGTGACACCAGAAGATATCACCTATCCTACAGACGATACCTACAGATGCGCACGCGCATCTGTAGGTATCGTCGGAACAGCAAGAGTTGTGCTTACGCTCATTTAAAGGCTTTTCGGTACTGCGCCGTTCAATGACCAGATGCAGGGTGGCGCAACTCGACCACAGCTGATTTCTCCTCGGAGTGTTGCTTCACACATCATTCAGAGGCATTTGTCACCTTAGAAACGGAATCCGATGCTCACCACACACACACGCACACACACGCACCGAGTGGGTTTTTAAAGTCTGCATTTTTCTTTTTTCGAAAAAAAGGAAAAATAGAAAAAGTTCTCAGCGCAATCTCCGAACTCCTTAATTGCTTTGCAGTGACGCACTTAAGGACGGATAAGCTGTTTGCGACATTAGACTCTGCAGGCTGTGCCATCTAGTGGTGAACCATGAAACAACACAGCAGTGCTATCACTCAGCCAGTGTGGAATTGCTCCATCTCGTAAGTGAAGCACTTTTATCAAAGAGGGAGATGACGTAGAATGGCAGTCACTCATAATAACATTGGATTCTTTAAGTCTTGAGAAGAGGAAAGAAGAAGAATTGTTATTCAGCCAAATCTTCGTTATTCTGCTCATCGTCATTTCATTTGGGAAGTGAGACGGATTGGAATCCGAGTGGGGTCAGGGGCCAAATAAAAAAAACAAAATCGAGTAAATTTGAAAAAAAAAAAAGTGCTAATTCACGTGCGTTTTAACATCGTAACTTTTAACGACTGACACGGAGCCTGCTCTTCCAAGTTGACTTCACAAATTAGCACCTTCGAGGATATCCTCAAACTTGCTGATTTCAGAGCGGTCGAGTCCCTCCGTCTGCGGGTTCTCATTTAGGATGCGAGAAGTGTCTTGGTGAGCGAAGAAGCCTCTCGTGCTAGGTCACTCGGCAGCAGCCCCGCCTGCGACGGAATTCGGTTAACAGACTCGACAGTGAAACACACTCCGCTCAGATGTAGCCATTGTCCAAATGGAAGTCGGTCGGTGTGAGCTTAATTCAGCAGCGGGGAGGTAGTCGGGATAATGAGCGCGGTTGTCTTGTGCGAAGACGCCGCATCCGCCCCCCCCCTCATCTCTCTCTCTAGTTCACTGTTAGAGCTCCGCGCGCATCGATCTTTACAAGCAGTCCGTTTAGTGTTTTTAGTGGAAAAGAAAGAAGACAGAAAAATGCGGGGCCCTTTTTACCGAAGTGTTTTTTACGTTGCCATGGTAATAGCCTCCGGTAACTCGAGAGATTTGCCGTAAAGAAATAGCGAGCCTGCTTTGTTTATAATTCTACTTTTAAAACCGCTTTCTGTAATGTACATTAGTTGGGGTTGTATAATGATGTCGGCGCAGCCCCCGTGCGGGGAACGGAGCGGCTTTATATTCCCATCGCGAGCCAAATCTCTCGGAAGTTTTCATAACACAAAAAACGAGGGGAAAAAAATGATATTTAAATTAGCGATGTTTGGAAATCACATTAATGTCTGCCCGTTCACCCGCGTGCATCTCTCTCGCGGAGTTCCCTCCCCGACTGTTAACCCCACTAAGAAACGCCGTAAAAAAAAAAAAAAAAAAGAGAAGGCGGAAAAACTTAGCGAAGCTTCTTCTACCAAATTAAGAGGCGGATTTGCTCGCAATGTTGAGCCCAGAAAGGCTCAAGGAAGAGAAGCGCGGCGGAAAGGACAAACGAGGGAGGCTTCGAAGGGGGGGGGGGAGTCGCAGCTGGGATTCGTTACAATTCTGCACTGCATTTGAAGTGCTTGTCAGGGAACAGCGAACAGGGTGGTACTGGACGCTGCGCATTCAGAAAATGAAGGGGGGGGGGAAGAGCGTCAAGAGAATTGTGAGCAAGACGAAGGTCTTCTGACATGGTTGGCATTCGAGTTTTAGTTACGACACAACACGAGAAAAGCGGGCACACACTTCGATAAGAAACTTGCGACTCGTTAATACTGACGTGGAGAATCTTCCACCTCCAAATCATTCGCCAAATGGAGCGATTTGCACTCGCTCAATCAATGGCACGACATTCTCGATGAGTCGCTTGTACATCGTTTCCGCGTAAGCAGGATTCATGCAAGCACAGAACCAGGCTGGAAAACACAAGCGAGTTGTTCGCATGGGGTGCAATCGTGCTGGAATTGGCGATGCTAAAAGAAAAAAAAAAAAAAAAAAAAAAAAAAAAAAGAGGTTTTTTTTTTTTTTTTTTTTTTTTTTTTTTTTTTTTTTTTGCTTTTAAAAGTTTATTTTTCACTTGGTTAGAGTATAATAAAATTAGTTTAATCTTTATCCAAGTGTGAGCAAACAAAGTTTGCGCCTGAAAGTATCTTCAGGACTGGGGTAAGGTGGTACAACACCACTTGGATAAAGGATTAAACTAAATTTATTATTTTTGCTTTTAAGTTAAACACAACTTGAAAAAGGGAGTACGAGGAAGAAAACCCTCTGGAATGAACACATTCAAAATGCAGGTAATTTCGCATTAATATTGGGAACGGGAAAAACAACAAAAGCCAATCTGCATGTTGACACGAGAAGCCTCTCCAAGAGACTTTAAATAAAATACGAAAGCGTATTACACGAAAGCACTTGCACCACGTCTGTTTATTTGGGTGTGTTCTTCGGGTCAGTTTGTTTGTTTCGTGGGATGAAAGGCTCGCCAACTCCCTATGAGACCGTCTAACTCGTAACGCGCGTCTTCCCTTAATGTTAATATTTTCTTTATAATAACGTAAGCTTTGAGAAATCGCTGGGAAAACGTTCGTATGTCAAAGAACATTAACTTCCTTGAGCAGAATTTCCGCTTTCAGTACAGGGCGGAAGTGACGTCATGAATTGTAAAGATTCTCACGAAGGGTTCATAACAGAGCCGACAAAATAAACGAATAAACAGCGTTATTGAAGACGCGGGTTAAGTATTTGCGGTTACGGGACAAGCCCGTTGAGAGACCGGCCTCTGTTTCAAGTGGGCCGTGTTAGATAACAACAGCAAAGCATCCGGATTGACCCACGGCACGAAACGCACGACTTGTTAACCTTTCATGGGTGGAATTCACATATTAAAGAAGAAAAGAAAAGCACGCGCCATCAGATCTGTTCGGAGCACGAGCTTTCTGTCTCCTTAGAACGCCTCACGATTGCCATGCGAGGATGGTCCACACTGAGAAGAGGTGATGTTCTTCACGGCGGACACTCGCAGCCCCCCCCCCCAAGTGTGCCAGTGGTGAGGAGAGTTGTTTTTCTCAGATCGGAACTCAGTCGGCATCGGGGGTGAGTTGGCTTAGCGCCCTGCACGACTGAAGTTTTTTAACCTTTAAAGGGCTTTTCCAATGAGGGCGAGCTCGTGCGGAGTTCATCCTGCAACAGAGACGCAGTTTTGTGCCTCGTTGCGTTGCAGTCCTTTTAAGAAAGAAGAGAGCGGACAAGGCGGGCACCGCGTGACTTCCGAGTCTTCTGGTTTGTGAGTGCAGACATCCCTCGGATGGAAATCCGACGGCCACGCGCTCGGCTAATTCCTTGGAGATTTCTGATTCTTCTTTGGTGAAATCGCAACCTTTGGATCGGAAAGCAGATTAACGAAGAGCGAACGGTGGATTTCTGAAGCGGGTGGTGAAAGTAAGAACGTGCAAATAACGTCCTCTGTCTCTCTCTTCAGTGGGGGGGGGACCACCTTCGATGAATCTCATTCACATCTTTCTGTCGTATCAAATGCGGCTCGGAGGCAGGTTGAAGAGGAGATGACTTCCGTATTCATCGCATGTTTGGAGGGAGAATACGAATGGCCGTCGTCCCTCCTACTGATGGTTTATTTTCGCCTGATCCGAGCCGACAGCGAAATCGTTGAAGAGTTCAGACAGAAAACGAATTTCTTCGGATGCTCCGTTCGCCCTTGCATCGAGGGGTGGGCGAGTGCGTTCGCTGCTCCACCTCGTCCAATCGTGACGCGGGCTGGGTGCTCTTTCTTAGCTTTTCTTATCCAACTTAAATGAACGCATTTTGTTCCAAGATTAAAGCGAAAGAAATTGCGCTGCCGAGTGACGTCTCGTTAAATGCAAAAAAAAAAAAAAAGGAAACACTTGAAAGAAACGAACGAACGAACAGTTCAGCAAAGAAAGGAAGAAAGCAGAAGAGTTACGAAGCGGGGACGAAGGTCCAAGTAAGGAAGTGACGCGAAGGAATCGTAAAGTAGGGACGGGCACGATCCAAAGATCGAAAAGGTGCGATTCGATGAATGCCGTCATTCTGCAAAGTGACGTCACCCGTACATGAATTCCACGCTCGAAGTGTGAAGAGCTCATTTCACGTGCATCCGCCTCCTTTTCGATTTATTATTTATTTTATTCCTAATTAAAAAAATGATTCGCGAATTTAAACCCTTTCAAACATCAAACTTCATTCCCATTCGATGAGCTAAAAGAGCGTCGTTCGTGCATCCGCACAAAAGGAGGGAATTCAAATGGGCCTACAAAAAACACGTGTAAAGGATCGAATCTCGTTGTAATTTGATTTCTGCTCTTCGGACAGCCTCAGACCAGTTTGGACGGGCGTCGCTATCACAACCGCACAACCAAACATCAATCTAATTCCACCGTGCCGCGATTAGATGGCGAAGTAGCTGGCGCTATCAGTTAGTCCCCGACTAAAATTTGAAAATCGGAAAAGTCGGTCTGCATCGAACACCGTCATCAGTAGACGAGTCCCATGGCTGTCCATGACTTTTAAGATCAAAACATGGCTCTGAAGACTATCACCATGTTGTGATCCTTAAGCATAACTCGTATCATTCTCTGAAATCATGTGAATTCCGCAATCATTTTTATGAGATGTGGATTGAAAAGCTTACTTCCCTGTGAGGCTGGCCCACTCGGAAAACAGAACTGAAAAAAGTGTCCTAATCGACAACTAGAATCAAACCGATCTATCTTCTGGTGGTCTAGCATTACGCTATTGGAAACGTTGTCACAAGGGTACCCATTCCCCCCCCCCATAAGAAAAGCGAAATGACACGAAAGCATTTTTTTTATTTATTGCCAAAGCAGCAATGAGGCAGGTGTGTGATGCCTGTGAAGTGTGCGCATTTCCCTGGACGATTTGTCAGTTTTGAAATTGAGGATGAAAACCCAGATTCTCGGGATGTAAAAAATCAGTTGATTTATTTTTTTATTATTTATTATGAAATTATCAACGAATGAAAGCAATACTAGAAGGATGGGCTCCCAGAAATGAGAATTGCAGGGGAAGTAGCCTGTTTCGCTCGTTGTCATTACTTGGATCGAGAGTTTCGAAAGGGGAAGAAACAATTCGAACTCGCTTCATTTCAAATCAGTTTCGGATTTTCTGGACGTTTATTTTTATTTTGTACAAACTTTCGACAATCCTGTGTGTAACGAAAGAGCAACAGCTCATCCAGGTTATGATATGCATAAAGTAACAAAAAGTTATGTAATGCATTTTCATTATGTACACATGTGTACATCCTTGTAATACACATATTATTATAATATAATAACATAACAAAATCAATGGTAATATGCACAGAGAAAGTTGCATAACGTTAGTTAGGAACAACAACAAAAAAAGCAGTTAAATAGTATTTACATTTTACACCTGAACCAGATCTCTTTAATAGCAAAAACCAATCATTTGTATTGACGACGCATTTCTGCTTTTGCTAAATTCAGAGTCGCTTCCTGCTGTCACACGACTGGGCTCCGATTGGCTCGTTTATTTTTATATTTGCATCAGTCACACAAAGAGGGACCCAAAGCTATGACCCCCTTTTGGAAAACAAGCACTGCTGGCGCGATTTTAGACGAAAATAACCCACCAGCTAGCAGTGTGTGTGTGCGTGCGTGCGCACGCGTTACTGTTGCTAAAGAGATGCGTCGGAGAATTCTTGTGTTGCTCTGTAAGGAGAGAAACACATCGGAAGTTGGTACAAAACCGAATGGACGATCCGTAGGGCAACAACCACAATCACTGCACGAGCGATCTTTCTTCCCTATTCAAGAGCGCGCACCTCACACAACATTCGTGGAGTGGAGGAGACGCTTCCACTTCATCCAGCAGTACTCCACTCGCCACCTCTCATGATTAGGTTCGGTCCAGACCCGTGCGTGTGGTGGTGGGGGGGGATTATTCATGAAACAGGGGATGGCGTTCTCTGCGGCTTGACGGGGAGCTCGAGCCATTCTTAAAAGGTATTTGCAGCGTCACAAGCTTGTTACGAAGCAGAAACTCGCGAGGCTGAAATGAGACTCCTCATTACGGGCGCGGCTAAATCACCGCGGAAAGAAAGAAAGCGGGGAGTTGTCACGACCCCTCCTCCACGTCCGTAACGAATGTCGGAGATTTTATCCGTCCGGCGATGGCAGGAAGTAAATAACGACTCAGAAACAGAAAGAAGCAATTAACAGCGATTTCAATAACCCCACAACGATGACAGAAGAACAGAAATGACCCGAGAATGAAAGAAGAGGAGAATTCCCCGCCGCGCATCCCTTAGCAGGGAAAGTCGCGAAACAGAAGCCGCTCTCACCAGAAACAAAGCAACCGTCTCTCTACCCCCCCCCACACACACACCAGGTGGGGGTTATTTTCGTTGTCTTTGAGGTGTTCTCAAATGGCGCGAGCAGCACTTCTTTCCGAAAGGGGGTCGCAGCTTTGGGCCCTCCGTATAGTCACACGGAGACTGATGCAGATAGAAAAATAAATGAGCCAACAGGAGCGCAGTCGTGCGACAGCAGGAAGCGACTCCCGCGCCCTCTAAATTTAGTAGAATAAAGCGGAAATGCGTCGCCAGTCTAGAAAACCCGAAACTGGTTTCAATGAAGCGAGTTCGAAGCGTTCGTTCATCCCCTGCCGATTCTGTTTAGAAATGGCGATCAAAAGCAGGGAGGAGCAAAAGCAAAAAATGAAAAGCAGCTAAACAGCAAATACAAGCAAAATAGAAGGCTATCCCCCCCTCCCCCCACGTAATCAGGCAGAGCGCAATCTCCCACTGGGAACTTTTCTTCCAATCAGAAGACCGTTCGAATTGGAACGACAGAAATTCTCAAGAACGCTTCCCCCACCCGCAATTCTCTTAATAGCGGGGAGGAGGGGGGGGGTGATGTCTCACAGACGCGAACACGACTTCGCAGGTGCGCCTCACAGCAACAGCGAAATTCGACTGCAGTCGGACGCAAGTTTGTTTTTGCGTCGCTGTTTTCCAAACCGCAACGTAGAATTGGTTCGAGAATCGCTGTAAGGGTCCACGTTCCGGGCATCGATCCCGCTGTCGGAGTCGGTTCATTCTTCGCCTTTCTCTTTCTTCTCCCCCCCCCCTTACTCTTGTCTTGCCGGACAGAATCGGGTTCCGGTGGACATTTCGTGCACTTGTTTCAGGCCGTAACTTGAGAGGCGGAGTTCACCTCTCCATCACGACAGCCTATCCGTAATGGCTTTGCGGAAACGATTGAAGGATTTGGCGCGATGCCAGTGACCTCGGTCTGGTGGACTTGCAGCGATGCGGACAGCAGCTTAAAACGTACGTACTTTCGTACGGGCTTCTTGCACGACATTCACGTTGGCTTTCCTCCCTCTGAACAGGAGGGGTCCACGCAGAAGGAAAGAAAGTCGCAGTGACATCGCTAGGGTTTTATAAGACTGCATTCAAACGTAGGAAAATGAAAGAACATTTCGATGAGATCAAATGGAATTACGGAAGTGGTATGCAGAAGAAAGATCTACAAGAAGGAAAAGTAGAATCCATAAATGGAATACGAATCTATCTTTTGCGGTTGCATGTTAAGCATATTAAGCCATCACGCAAAATGGAAATTCTAATGTGGGTACTTGAATTCCCCACTTCTTTTCTGTTTGTTTTCTTTTTTAAATATTTTCTCCTTCGAATGCAGAAGCGCCATCTGTTCTTCCGAATGTCTTCGCTGATATCCCATTTCATCTATGTCGACCATAGCGTGCTCTATTCCTCCCCCTTATTTCACAAACATCGCACTGCGGAACCATCCCATAGCTCACAAACTTGCTGCGCAACACTTTCCGTCTATGACGGACTGATTGAAGAAACTTCAAGATGTTCCACGATGAATGTCTTAAGCACTCCGAAAACAGGTTTCAATTTCACAACGTGGCAACCCACTCAGAGGCAGCGGGCACCAAATATCCTCCCCCTCTCTCTCTCTCACTTACACACACGCACATATTGAAAACGACCTCTCTGGCCGTATTCAAATTATCCGCAATGCCGCAAAATCGGATTTCACTTTTCTGGCTCCAAATTCAAAGTTCTCTCAGCTTACGAAACAAGTTGCCTTTCATTTCTCTCCTTTTTTTCATTAAAGGCAATTTACAGTACTGTTCTCACGTTTGTAACGGAGCACACGAAAATCCTCCTAAATTGCTCGATGCTATTCAGACGAGCGCAATTCTTTCCTTCGACTAGGGGTCGCTGCAATATCTTAACGGACGCCAACTATATTTTGGAAGCCAAGGAAACCTGAATTTCATGCGCTTGTGCCGGGAAAAAGGAATTCGATGTTGTCTACGAATAGGAAGAGGCCGGTAAAGTCATTTTGTACAGAGGCGAGAGAGAGAGAGAGAGAGATGGGGGGGGGGGGGTATTTGATCCTCATTATGAGCACTTCCATTGTTCCACTCCGGTAACGACCATCATTCCTTTGCATCTCCCAGCGAACATGAACTCACTTTCAAACTTCCAACTTTTTTTTTCAAAGGAATTTTTTAAATTTTTTTAAATTAAAAGTGTTTGATTTAATATACAAATAATATACAAGTATACAATGCATTAGCCCTACCAGTCTTAATGTATGGAAGCGAAATCTGGACAATAAAACAAAAAGACAAACGAAGATTAACAACAGCAGAAATGAAGTTTATGAAAAAAAACTGCAAAGTATTCCCTATTTGATCACAAAAGAAACGAAGATATTATGAAAGAATTAAACCAAGAACCAGTAATTGAAAAAAGTGAAAAATATAGACATAAATGAATGGAACACGTTCAAAGAATGAAAATAGAAAGATTACCAAAACAAGCCTTAAAGTACAAGCCATTAGGAAAAAGAAAACCAGGACGTCCTCTTAAAAGATTCAACGATGACTTCTAAGGCCGGAACAGGCCACGCTAGGCCTAAATCCTTGATACGCATGATGATAATGAAAAGTGTTTGAATTTTTTTGCCATACAAGCTGGAGTCATTTTCTCGAAAACACATTAATCTTGAAAAGGTCCCCCCATCCATCGGTGGCCTCTTAACCATCAACGTCATCACAAGGAGTTGAAAGTTGAAGGATTTGTTTCAGTCCCAACCCTTCTCGAAACACTCATCTAAGTCGAGCACCGAGTGCGTTTTGCAAGTCGTCTCCTCTCAATATTTTGGGCTAAAGTGTACGCACGTGTGTGTGTGTGTGTGTGTGTGTGTGTGTGTGTGTGTGTGTGTGTGTGTGTGTGTGTGTGTGTGTGTGTGAGAGAGAGAGAGAGAGAGAGAGAGAGAGGCTCATTCTGATGGGAAACATTTCTCTTTCGTTTTGTTTTATTTCCGGTTTTCGCCAAGCGAGGGGAGGAGGGGGGGGGCACTCGCCAACTTCTCGAGCAATCTCCATAATGACTGCTCTGGGGGGAGAGGAGCGCAGCGCGAGGTCAAAACTTCCTTCTTTGTCGTAATCTGCTGCCCATTAAGTTGACAAATGCGTCCGCAGTGTGGCGTTCCGAGTGCCACTAAAATCGGCCTCTGCTGGCAGCTCTGAATAATACTCGTGGCGAGAGTTGGGCGTAATCTCGTTACCAGAGAGCGGAAATCAGTCTCCGTGTTTGCGTTGTCCTTTTTCGGAAAAAAAACTGCGCTCCGAGGGGAGGACAAAGTTGGTCTCTTCCAAAAAAATAAAAGAAAAGCAGATGACCCCTTGACCTTAGAATGAGTCTCAGATCGCTGGCGAAATGCTTTGCACCCGAAACAAAATCATCTCCGTATCATTCGCCTTAAAGAAGATGCGCTCGGAAGGAAGGAGCTTCGGGGGTCATTTGGTCACCCTTTCTGCAGAAGAGAATCCACTCGAAGACCCTCAAAAGAGCCGCCGAAGAAGTGGCCGCTAATCAAATGCGGGTGCGGACTGGGGAGATTCTTCGAGAAAGGAACCCTTCAGGGGACTTTTTTTCTCTTTTTGGGGCGAATTGAGGGGTTTAGCAAAAACCAGATTTTCTGGAAGAGAACCAAAACGTCTTTCTTCAGAAAGCTGTCAACGCTCGCTCCCGTGCGTGAGTGTGTTTGGCGGGGGGGGGGAGGCACGGTGGTGACAAGGGGTCAGTCCTTCTTACACCTCAACATCCGCTTCGGGTAGTTACGTCGGCTTTCTCTTCCTGGAAAAGTCTCAGAATTTCCTCCTCGAATGGAACATCTCCTTTCAAACGGAAATTAATGGGGGGGGGGGTGATAATATGGCGTCGTCACGAAATCGTTTGGAGTGTAGACTACTTCGAACTCGTTTCGAGTTCATCTTGGCTAACGACGGCGAGCGTTGGCCTCTTAGCAGGTGAAACGACCTGACGTGGATGCCACACGCGCACACACTCAAACACCCTGACATTTCCCAATTAATTCCGAACCCTGAACGACAGTAAAAGTTCGTTTTCCTCTTGCAGATGAGCAGTGAGTGGCTCCCTCTACCGGCAGTACGGGCAACAGCGGAATCGTTTACGGTCTACTCGTCCGTCCGTCTGCTTTCTGGAATAAATCACTGCCGCTTATCAAGAGACATTCTCCACCCCCCCCCCCTCGCCTCAACAGATTTCGAGCAGGGGGGAGAATAAGTTCTACGTAATTTTCCGAGTGATATCCCTCGCGATGTTGCGTAGCGGAACATTTGCTTAGCGAGCAGCGACCGGACCGTCTGTGATTCGACTTCGCCCGCTCATCACTTTTCCCGCTAAGTTCGGAGCATCCGCCTTGTCTCTTTCCACAACAAGCACTGCGTAATCGGGTGAATGCCGCTAAACAGGAAGCCCGTGAAACACGAAGCAGGAAGAAGTCCGAGATGAAGGTCGGCAGTGCGTTGTCTTCACCCCTCTCCCACCCGCACGACGACTCTCCTCTCTTTCCAAGAGGGTCGCCGTACGCATGCGCACTCGCCTCCTGAATGCTCATTTGGAGCCGTAGCATCGAAATCGGTGCTTAGCCACAAGCATCCCCTCGAGACGACGACAGACGGAAGGAACCCCCTCAGGGAAGGCCGCACCGACACCATTCCTTAGCAAGAAACGCATCGCGCGGTTTCAGAAAGCGTCGGCTCAGTTGTCGGTGTCCGCGCGAGTGTTGGATCGCATCCGAAAGCTTCGCCGAAGTTACTCCACGGCATTCCCTCCGTAAAGTCCACGGGGATTGAAGGAAAAAAGCGCGAGATATTCAAAGGAATTGTGGAGTAAGCCGAGTGACAGCACGCGCCACGGACAGAAAATAACTTCGCTCGCACACGGACGACTGCGAGAAGACCCTGGAGGCGCGGTTTCCCTTCCCCAGGGAAGGGAGGACGCTCCCTCCTTTTGTGTTCAAGGAAGATCATTCACGGGGGGGCGCATTTTTTAATCTTTCGTTCTCGGGGGTTTTCCTGCGCAAATTTGTATCGAAGTGTGGATGACCGCCTCGAGATGTGACGATGCGTTTCGTGCTGTTCTTGCGGATTTGCGTTCTCGCTGGACAAAGTCTCGTGAAATTTGGTGTCGGGTGGTCTCTGTTTTTCTCCGACCGAGTTCACGCCCACTCGCAAAAATGCAGCCGCCGCCTTGGTGTTTTCCTTTAATCCTTAGATCCCACATCCTCGCATAGTTTTTTGAAAAACCTTCAACGGCCGAGTTTTTATAAAGTTTACTACATTCACTACATATTCTAAGACCTGGTTCAATGTACGACTCAGATATTTTGACGCGAGTGCTTCCCTGTGAATAACGCAATGGGTCCACAGCGCATCAGGGGCTTGGCTTAGAATAAGTGCCTGCAATCCTCCATGACAGCCGCACATAGAACGAGCACCATCAGTACAGACACCAACGCATTTAGTTCACTTCAAATTATTTTCGGATATAAAAGTATCAAGGATCTCGAACATGTCTCGAGCCTTAGCACCAACAGTGATACTTCTACAAAAGAGAAGGTCTTCTACAATGTTATTACCATCTAGAAACCGAGCATAGCAAATCAAGTGAGCCTCATTATTATTATCTGTGGCCTCATCCAGCTGCAACCCAAAGTCCTTCCCTTTTATTTTTTCAATTAATTGATCATCGAGGTCCTCCACCATGTGCTCTATTCTGCGACCGATGGTGTTATTGGACGAAGGCACTTTTGAAAGCAGCTTCCCAGCAGACTCACCGATCATAATGTTCACCCTATCTACAGCAGCCGGTAGAATGAGTTCTTCTGCGATGGTATGAGGCTTCTTATATTTTGCGGTTCTTGTAAGATGCTAGCAAAGCATTGCTTGATATTGACGCCTGCTTATAAAAACTACCTTTTTGTTGATTTAACTCTTTTAACTTTCTGGTAAAGTAGTCACGAGATGTACCAACCATGCTGGGATGATTGGTTTCTAAATGGCGATTCAACTTATTTGGTAGCATGCACTCTGGTGCCAAAACACTCATACACAGCAATTGCGGCCTCCCTTCACCATTGACTTCTGTCGACGTAAAACCAAAGTCCAGATAACTGCCATCATATTTTTGATATTTACGCTTCTTCACACTCTTGCAACTATTTGACGGTGTGCCCTCTTTATTTTCTCTCTCACAACGCTTATTACTGTTTAGTAAAAACCAATCCATTTTTTAAAATGCATACGAGAAGAAATACTTCAGAAACTTCACTTGACCAAATCACAACAATATTCAGTTGATACGATCTCCAAAAACTAATTCAACACTAAGACCGCATAACATAACATAACATAACATCATTGGCCAGAAGGGTGAAGCAAGATGCTTTTATTCCCCGTTGTCTGATAAGGAGGATGAATTGAAGGAAAGATTTATGAGCTGAGAGCTCGCCCTGGGGGGCACGGAGATTAGTCATTGTTGCAAATATTTAGGATGGCTTTTGGCCTCTTGTATTTGAATAGGTCAGTCTCTTCATAGTTTACTGCTTGTTTAACTAGATCGTTGGGGTGTGTAGAGAAAATCTTTGAGAAAAAATTTTCTGCTGTAGTTAATAGGAAGGAGTAGATGTAAGGGATGTTTGTATCTCTATGCAGTTGCACGTTCCTTACAAACCACGGTGCGTCCAATATCATGCGTAAACACCTATTTTGCACTCTCTGCAGACTGAGGATGTTGGAGTTGGATGTGTGGCTCCAGGCTGGAGAGGCATATGTCAACATTGGGCGGATCGTCAACAGGTAGAGGAGCACTTTGATTCTGGTATTCAGTCTACTTTTTCTATTTATTAGAGGGTAAAGTTGTGCAATAGGTTTGGATGCTTTCGTACATAAGGCTTTGATGTGTGGGTTAAACGTTAATCTTTTGTCCAGAATTATTCCAAGATATTTTGTTTCTGTTTGCCAGGGGATTTTGGTGTTGAAAAGATAAAGGTCCCCCATGGGAGTTGCCATTCTTCTGGTGAAAAGTATTGCTACACTCTTCTGGGGGTTCACTTGTAATCTCCATTTGGAGAACCAATGTTCTAGTTGTAGTAGGTTTTCTTGCAACTTTTTAGTGACAAGATGTGGTCGTAGAGATCTGGCAAGAACTGCTGTGTCGTCCGCATAAAGTGCTAAGATGGATGACATTGGGTTGTGTGGGATGTCTGCCATATATATTGAGAATAAGATCGGAGCCAATAGGGAACCTTGAGGAACTCCCTCAGAGATCCGTCGCTGACTTGAAACTGTACCATTTATTTTGACTTGTATGTGTACTAAGGCTGCACGAAACCGACAGCTATTTATATACGAACACAAAGTACCGAGAAACTTAATTATTGTAGAGCGCCATCTAGTAACCATTTGTAGAGGCTTCTGCAAACAGTTATCACTAAGTGAGTTACTGGTTTGCACCAGGTCCGCTAGATGTCTCGTCCGATCACATTGAATTGAAAATGGAAATAAAATTATGAAAATTTTGTAATCATGGCGCCCCTGTGAGGAATCCGCGGCTCTCCAGGGTGCCGTCGCGAACACTTTGGGAACCACTGTCTTAGATTATTAAAATGCAGCGGGACAAACTCTGTACATGCAATGCACACACACACACACACACCCCTCGGTGCAAGCAAACCTTTCCAAAGAGCGTGAGAAAATAGCTTTCCAAATTGCGGGTAGTCAACGCTCGCCGTTGACTAGTATACGAGGAGAGTAATTTCAGAACAAATGAGAGGATTGTCTTCTTGCACGAACTCCATTTAGCGAAATGGCACTCCGCTGCAAAGTGTGTGAAGATATTTGTAATGACACTGCGTCTGTTATGAAGTGTGCAGATAAACGCAAAGAAAGGCATTCTTACTGTCTTCTCAGCGAAGCCGCTTTAAAAAACTCTCTCAAGACAGAAAACAAACTGGAAATGCGCTTCGTGCCAATTTGACGAAAAAGAAAGCCCTGCTCGGCGTTCAAATTCTTTGTCCCACAACGGACGCCATCCCAGTGCTGATCAACACCGACAGGGAACTTCTCCAAGGGGCAGGCAAGGCATGCGTTCAAGGGATAAGAAACATGAACAATATCCATATTGCAAATCTGATGAGTACGATGAAGGAACTAAAAGAATGACATCAACGACTTAAGAAGTTCGACAGAATATACTTGAAAGACGACTTTCTGTCTGGTCTGTCAGCGCACAAAATGAAAGAACCCAAAAGTGAAAACGCTGAACCAGAAACCGCAAACAAAATGAGCTGCGAATTATCAACTTGAAAAAATTCATGAAATGGTGGATGATTCGAATGACTCCACCTCAGTCATCCGATCTCCATCTTGTAAGACGGATAAGATGATGATTACAGTTCACTTACCAACCAGGAGAGCAGACGATCCAACCAATACTCTGGATCTTTTCTTAAAGGTCGCCCAGTAAATACGCCGAGGACAGCAGTCTCCTCCCGACAACCCGAACCATAATCTTCCTTCCCTCCTCTTTTCTACAGATTCATCTCCTCTCAGCCAATCTCCGTCTCGCACCGCATGGAACAACCTCCGGGATTGCTGTGCTGTTTGCGATGGTCAAATTGCTGTTTCCAAACGCCTGCTCTCAACTAATGACCGAAGAGGTCCTGGAACGAGGGCCTTGGCTTGTTTCCTACTCCCCTGCAAATCCTTGAGGGGAGAAGCAAGGGGAGGAAAGGGTTGGTTTTCTGATTTATTCACGCAAGGACAGCAAAGGTCATCCCACGCCATATCGAAGATTACAGCAGGGAAGAGAAAGAAGAGTACGAAAGAGCCAAAGCGTGGGGAAATATCGAATTTTGTGTGGTTGTTCATTGATGGGAGGAATGCTCGAAGATAATGTGACGAAATCTTGTTTCGCTGGAGCCAAGATTACCGCACGTCACCTACATCAGACGTGGAGTGTGGGGCATGCGAAAAAATGCCAAAGAGTTGCCAGTGGATGCAAAAAGAAGAGAGTGAGAAATAACAGTGGTTGTCAGAGTATGGCAGAGGAGAGCTGAGATGGAATCGCAAAGGAGTAATCGCGCAGATTGTGCAGGAATGGTGTCGAGCTGTGGATGTGTGGAGCGAGTTTGGTGGAACGAAGGATTTATAGAAGGTGAGTGGATTTGGAGTCAGGAGTCTTGAGAAAGCGTTGTTCACTGAGAGTTTGGAAGTGCAGAGTCGGGGAACTGGAATGTGTTAGGAGAAGGATTCGTGTGAAGGTTGGTCCAGGCAACTTAGATGTCAACAAGCTGGAGAATGATCACGTGATGCAGAATGTTGCATCCCAGGTTAACTTTCGTGGGTACCACAAGGTGTAAGGAAGGCTGTGCTATGAAGGGGATATTGCTGTTTACGCATACTAATGCCAGAAGCATTTGGTTTCGGGGCGAGGAGTTTTTTCATTGCTTAGCTCGACTTGGCCAAAAGTTAAAGGCATTGGCGAGACTTGGTTGACTGAGGATGACGTGGTAATAGGAAGAGAATGCAAGGGATGTGTCTCTGAAGAAGGAACAGACAGAGGGAGGGGTTTTGTTAACGCAATAGCCGAAGAGTCGAAGCCGAAACGAGAAATGTTTCAGGATGGCAGGATGCAGAGGGGTGCAGTTCATTTGAGGCTATTCGGTGTAAGATAGAGATCAATGGGATGAAATACGTAACTGGTTGCCTGCTACAATTCGGGGGGGGGGGGGTATAAGAGAGAATGTAGATGACATGCACTGGAAAATTAGCGCAATGAGTGCAGGCCGAGTAATTATAGGGGGTCAGCTATGGGGGGGACAGATTGGGAGGAGGAATAATCACTGGGAGGAAGAAAATGGAATTTATCTAGCACGAGAATTTGGAGGAAATCGTGGATGGAAGGTTGTCAGTGAGTGCTTGAGGAAAGAAGTATCAGACTGTATATCAGGAGGATAAATCAGGTAGGAGTTAGACGAATAGCAGGGGCTGCAGACAAAGTAAAGGCTGTGGAGGGATTATAAAGAAAAAGGTAATCAGTGCCCATTAGCAGAGTATATGGCACAGGCAAGATGGGTGATCAGGATGCCTTCCTTTGGCCTTCCTTACCAGTGTGGTAAGGAAGGCCAAAGCTAATTATGAGAGGAAGCTAGCTGATGAGGCCAAAAGAAACCCCGAAGAGTTCCTTCGCTCTGTGGCAAGTAAAAGGAGGAATGAAGATGGAGTAACAACTTTAAAAGGTGCTGATGGTGGGGAGGTAGTAGAACCAAACCAATCAGTTGAATTACTGAGTGAGCACTCTGCAGGGAAGGCGCCATCTACAGTAGGTGGTGGTGGTGACATTGCAATGCCAGATGTGACAGTGACTGGTGGGCGAATAGAGGTCGAAGGAGCTTAAAACATTGCAGAACCTCACTGCGAACACAGCCACGGGATTGGATGGTATGTCGCTCACGTATTACTAGAATGGGCAATGGAATTAACAGCTCCTCTGGCCAAGCTGTTTAATTTAAGCCTCAGAAGCGGGAGGAGTGAAAAGAAGGCAAAATAGTCCCTTTGCATAAAGGAGGCTCCGAGAGAGAAATAGCAAATCACACGCCAATCCCAGGAGTGGTGTTGGAGAAACTGATGAAAGACAGAATTTAGGAGTGGGTGGACAGAAATATGATACTCTGTAAGGGACAACGTGATTTTGTCAAGGGTGGGGATTGCTTACTTTTTATGATGAAGTGACAGTGGAGTTGGATAAGGAAAGTGGCTACTCGGTGGCATTGCGAAAGCATTTGACAAGATTCCCCTTAGATCTTTCTCTCTATTGCTTAAAGTGGAGAAAATGGGAATGGATACGAATCTGGATTAGACGGCGGCTGATGGACAGACATCAAAAAGTGGAGATCACTACTCGTCACCTGCCTTGCATGAGAAGGCAGGTGACGAGTAGTGCACCACATGCTAAGTACTTGGTTGAATTGGTACATCAATGATTTAGGAAATGATTGGACAGGAAACATTCAGTTGTTTGTTAAAGGTGCTAAAGTGGGAAGAGAAAATGAAGGCGATGCAGGTGACTCAAACAGACTGGTGGTATGATAAAAGGTAAGTTTAATGTGGCCCTTGAGGAAGAAGAGATCACAAAGTGTGTACTGCGTCGATGGGACTAAACTGATGAGGCCAGGGACGACTGTGGACAGGAAGTTTAAATTTAGAGGACATATTGCACAGGTGGTCAAAGCAGCACATCAGATTACGTAGTTGTTGAAGAACACAAACAAGCAGGAACAGAGAAGAGGTTGTTCCGCTTTATAAGTTCACATGTGAGCTACTGTACGAAGAAATGTGGTCGCTTAGATTCCGTGGGGATTAAGAAGTAGTGAAGAAGATCCAGAGATCAGTGAGAAAGACTGGTTGGACCATGGAATGATCCACATGACACATTGAAGGTGTGGGCTTCAAAATCTAACTGATAGGCGAAGGGGGACTTAAATTATTAAAGGGGTTTTATAGGAGTGACACTGAAGATGTACATGTGAGGAAGGGAAAGCACAAGAGGCCACCCGTGGAAACTGTGTGATTAGAAAGGATGTCAGGACTCGATTTGTTTGCTTTGAGGATGGTGAACGAGTTGCCAGAGGGGATTGTGGGGGCTTCGTTCGTAAATGAGTTTAAGGAGGGGCATCGTGTGAATAATGGATCTTCCGCGATAAATCTTCTCACTCCATGGAGATACCTGAATAATAATAATAATCATAATAGTAATAATAATAATGACGTGTTCTAGTTTTCTCTTCGGACGCCGCAGAACAAATGCAAAGATTGCTGAATGCCGACCTTTTTGAAGTAACGAATTGGTTCCATCGAGAGAATTTGGTCTGATTGCCTGAAAAACTAAATCCAACAAGAAAAGCGCAATCACTGGATTGGAGGGATTGGAATTGCAGAGCAAATGAAATTGCAGTTGTGTGGAAACAGTTTTAACGGAGTGGCTTAAACTGACAGCGATTGAAGTTAGGAACGGAACAACTCTGCTGTGTTAAGCACACTTTACTCTTTGGACAGATTCTTAAACTTAAGAAATGTTTAGAATATTCTGCGCGGAATCAAAACACACCACACGACCGAATTCTGATCTGGGGAGGAATCCATCCTACGCATCGAAACCTCCACTTCCGCTCAACGTCAATCAGGAATCCTAACTAGAAAATATCGCAGGCGTGGCAGCGACTCCAACGCTCACAAATTAACAGCAATCGATGGGATTCGAATTTCACAGAAACAATCTTACACCGGCTCGAAGAACAAAACAAAATACTCGTGAAAAACCTCGCTCCCTTCCCAGCTGTCTTCCAACGATGCTTGGGCAAGTAAAGACACGTCGTGGATCAGGCTGTCGCATTCGCTCTGTTTGCATTTCTTGCAAACACGCCCCACCACGACATCCCCGTCATTAAAATTTCTCTCGCAAGCAACTCTCCGAAGGAATGATCCAATCCACTGAACACGTTTTTAGGCACGTAAAAGAAATAATCGAATCACCTGATTGATAATCTCTCTCTCTCTCTCTCTCTCTCTTTGCTGCCTCATCTCCATGCATTACTAACTTTGGCGTTTCTTTCCCCAACTCCGCTTACAAATGCCCCCAACCCAGCAGAACGCACAAAACTGTCTCCTTTACATCCCCTCTCCCTAATGAGCGTGGTAATCCCTGCAATATTTTTTATCTTCCACCGCATGAGACCAGCGAACTCACCAGTTGATTGAAACGCCTGATGAATGTACTCCCCTCATATACGGGATTCGAACTCGGATGTTTTCAACCGAAGGGATTCGTCCAATCAACTGAGCTCCTCAGGCTCCCCCATGCGTAGGGAATGATAACGATGTCATTTTATAGCTGACTGCACCTTCTACGTTTCGTAACTTGCACGAGCTGATGATGCTCTGAAAAGGAAAAAAAAAAAAAGCGCACGGAACGGGGATGCACGCATTGCGAGTTCATTCGTTTCAGCAGAAGACCATCAAGACGTCTAAAAAGCGTGTTGAAGGACTTTGCTGTGCCACAATCGCGCAGCGTCAGAAGAGAAAATGTTAATCCCCACCCCTTCCCTAATAAATCTGCTTCAGATTTAAGAGGGGAGGAGGAATTCCCCCCTCTCCTCCCCCAAGGAATATTAGGAGCATTTTGTGCAGGAATCATTAGAAGTGAGGCATTCGCTTATTTCGATGTAAAAAGAGAACTTTGCAGAATAAGCACCTAACGTCGAGAAGGGTGGAACTGGATTATTATTATTATTATTATTATTATTATTATTATTATGCATTTTGCTCATTATGCACATAACATGCAGTTTCCGGAACAGAGAAATATGCATTTTCTCTGTTCGGGATTGTCTGAGGCCACTCGGCAGCGAAAATCGAATGAGAAGCGTGACGAGTGGAAGTGCCGACATTTTAGAGAAAATGTCGGCACTCGTCAGCAGGCGAGAAACAGCCAACGCAGAAAACAACAGCAGAAGAAATGAAAAACAAGTACAATAACGGAGATTGGGGTGAGCCCGATTTGAATGTATTTACCAGAAAACAGATTGCAAAACCTAAAAGAATGTTTTATCAATTTTGTTGGAGAACTATTTGAAAAACATACAAATTACAGATTACCGAAAAATTCAACCAATATGAGGAATTTATTACATTTAATAACAGTTCTGTAGATTATGTATTGCGGACCGTTAGAGAAATTATAAACAGCGTTAAAGAGCTAACGGAAAGACAGCGCAATCTAATAAAAGAGACAACGGAACTACGACAAGAACTAAACTCTTTAAAGCAACACGACGAACTCCTAATTCAACAACAGCGTAAAAATGATCACCTGATAGATGGTCTCCTGGAAATTGCTACGGAACATCTAAAAGACACCGTAATACAACGAAGTCAGAAATTGGCGCTCCCATAGAATCAAAAGATATCCAGACGGTACATCGATTACCTCAAAAAAGGAAAAGAGAAGGTTTTTCCCCGTTCTCCCCCGTCGTGGGGGTACTCACTAAGAGCACAACAACAGATAACCTCATAAACGCTAGCAGGATTAAAAACCAATAGTCAAGGATCTAAATGGAACCCACGAAAACAATACCCCAATATACTTGTCCGAATACTTAACGCTATATTAGCAGAAACTATTCTACAAACAAGCAAAGTAAAACCGGAAAAAAATTACCAGTTTATATGGATAAGAGACAGCAAAATATTCCTTTGAAAAACACAAGAAGCAAAGCCAATCCAAATAAAATCCGTCTCAACAGGCTGCCACATTAAAAAGAACACTGGTGAGACGCAAAGAAGGGAACAACATACTAATGTACATGAACGCAGACCACCAAGCAGACGTAATCACCCCGGAACATGACAGTTGCCACATTCTAAACTCGATAATAGAATGGAAACAAGTGATTATCCCAAAAAAGGACTACCTATTCTCCACATCAACATCAGGAGCATTCAGAACTGCTGGCTGACCCTGCAAGCTTATCTGAAGGAAGATATAGACGACATAGACATTTTAATACTGACTGAAGTATCCACGACAAACGAAGAGGCATCCTCCTACCAAATGCCAAACTTCCAATAACACAAACACTGCAGACAAACTAAACGAGGCGGTGGGATAATAATATTTACCAAACATAAACTACAAGTAACAGAAATAAACCATAAATTAGAATATGCAGAAAACATATCCATCTAAATTAAAAACATCCAACAAGAAAACTCCTTGATATTAAACGCAATATACAGACCACACACCGCAATTTTTCTAGATTAACTAAACAGATGGCTTTCAACCACGGAAGCAGACACCTCAGAATACTTGATAATAATAGGGAACATTAATATAAACATTAGGAACATAAGTAACAACAATACCGAGACTTCTCATCAGCAAATAACCCCATCCATACAGTCGTATACACGAGAAGAGGTGGCCCAACATACAATTACCTCATCCTGTATTGACCACGTAAATACACGGCGCCCCCCCCCTTTACGTCATAACATGCAAACTGGCAGACCATTATTTCACAGCATTACAGATACGCACTGAACGAGAACCCATAAAACTCACTGAGACTACAAAACAGTGTTATAGCATTCTAAACGAAACAATAGTAAACGACGAAATCAGAAAAACAGACTGGATGCAGATAGCATCTTTAGACTCTGCTGAAGCTGTAATTTAATAATCTTAAACTTGCATTTAACAAAATATATAACAAATCATTAACAAAAATAAAAAATACGTCCCCAAACGAAACAGAATCCATGGATAACAGACAACATATTAACAGACATACAAAGAAAAGATGCCCTATGGAAACAACTTAAGAAGTCGCCGAACGATATCGCTTTACAAGCTGAATACAAAAGAAAACGGAATCTCCTAACAACACAGATTAGAACGGCAAAAAGAAACTATTACAGCAACAAATTAACAACAGCTCAGAATGATATAAAGGAAACCTGGCACCTGATATAAGGAAATGCTGGACAATACATACAGAACCACTGCCTCGGAAACAATAAACACAGCTTTGTTTGCGACCCCAAATCCCTCAAGCAGCTGGCAAACAACTTTAATCAGCACTTCGTGAACTCTGTCCTAAAACTAAAAGAAACAACCTTTCCTCACACAAACGAACATTCTCCACTAGGTCCACGAGCAACCCAGACGATGTGGTTCCCCACAGTAACAAAAGAAGAACTATCATTGGCAATTCAACAAATTAACCCTAACAAAGGATCGGGGATAGACGGAATCAGACCAAAAGACATCAAGAAACACTCAACCGACCTACGTCCTGTTATACTAAAACCGTTAAATAAAATCTTCGAAAGGGAGCACATACCTGAAACACTCAAGACGGCATTAATCACTCCCATACACAAACATGGAAAAAGAAACACAATAAGTAATTACAGACTCATCGCTACGTTGTCTGTAATCAACCAAATAATAGAGCGCATCGTGCATTGCAAACTCTCCACATACATTGAAAAACTCTGGATCATCCCAAAAACACAATATGGCTTTCAAAAAAATAAAGGAACAGCAACACTCCTGGAAGATTTCACAGACCTAATTAACGCTGCGTTAGATAAAAACAAAATAACATCAGTCGTTTGTATTTATTAATAGTTAGTCGACAAAACATTGTTAATCTCAGCTCTTTACTCTATGCAGATGATGTTACACTCCTAAACAGGGGCGGCTCGTACATAGGCACTGCGGAACTGCACCTCCAATTTTCTCGATATATATATATATATATATATATATATATATATATATATATATATATATATATATATATATATATATATATATTAATTTATTTATATTTGCTTGTAATATTTAATTTTATCATCAACAATCCTATACAATTCTCTTACTTTGTATAAAAAATAATAAAAATCCATCTTGTAGCACTTAGGAGGGACGCTAGAAGCACTGTGTTTACCACAGCGTCATATTGATACGCGCGCAAGCCTATGTACGTCATAGTGAGATGCAGGCTATTAGCGTAATGCGGCACTGTCCGTCGCGCAGTTCCACTGTTGTTTATATGCTGTTTGCGCCAGTATAGTTCGCCCACCGATTAGAGGTCCCTCGACACTTCTGCGCATCTCAGAAAAAGGAGAACCCATTCCGATAATAGGGTAATCAGTCCATATTGTGGGATGAGTTGTTTATTATTACAGGTCGGAAAATTAACTTCTCTTTTATGATTATTGTAGTTAACTATGTTGCTTGTATAACAGTTGGAAAATTTTACCTATAAAGCACGTGATTTCGCGTGTTGGCGACCAATTCGGACGTCCTTCATTTCTCTCTCCCCTTCAGCATGAATCGACTATTCTTGGAAAGACGCGAAGCAGGGACCTACAAACGGTGGGCGAACTATAGCAGAGTGTTTGTAGTGCTTATCGTGTTTGCTCCGTCTCTTTAAATATTTGGACATTACAATTAAAGACATAACATTTGTTATAGTTTTTATTTTAGAACATTAATACGGTTATGATAATGGATTTTATTTTAAAGTAATTTTGAATTATAGCAAACTGCATAATTTTATCGATAATAAACAATATTGTTTCATGTTTAATTTTTTTAAATATTTTTTACCATAATTTTGATATTTTATCCAAACACGTATACACTGTACTTACAGTGCGTATGTATATTTCGAAAGTTGCAGCACCCCCACGAGCCGCCACTGCTCATAAATAAATCCGCTACAAGTCTGCAAGATTCCCTCACTAAATTGAATAGCTGTTGTAATAGATATGGTATGAAGGTCAGCAATAAAAAGACAAAGACAATGAAAATAGGCAGAATCATTGAAAATGTCAACTGTGTTGTGAATGGAGAACCTATAGAAGAAGTAAAACATTTCAGCTACCATATTTAGTGTTATAACTCTTTATACAAAATCTGCCAGGTTGGCAGGAAAACGACCCAGAGGAAGACCAAGATATAGGTGGACTGATACGATAAAAAGTGCCTTAGAAGACAGAAATATGGGATCTGATAATGTTGGAGTCTTGACAGGTAACAGATTGATTGGGAGGAAAATTGCAGATAGAAAGTTAGTAATAGTGTTTGTCAGGCAGTACTATCATATCCTGTACACCCCTTGAGGGTACATGTCAGGAATTTGATGATGATGACACACAAACCTTGTTGAACAACTATCACATATCGGAATCGGAGGTCGTTTACTCCAGTGGTTCAAAGAATACTTGAAAAACACAAAGCACATCACACGTATAGGATCAGCGTACAGCAAAGAGGTACCAGTAACCTGTGAAGTACAAGGAGCTGTCCTATTTCCCATTCTGTTTAACATATACACACACACACACACACACACACACACACACACACACACGACATAAGCCATCTTCCCCTGAAAAGTAAAATCTTCCAATACGCAGACGACACGGCCACAGTATCCATTCACAACAACGCAAATATCGCTTACACAAAGGCGTTATTTTCGTGTTTTACACAAAAATGCTATAAATTCGAACACATTTGTGTGTATTTAAATAAATTTCGTTACGCACAGCATAATTTAACTTAGCTACTGAAATGATTGAAGTTTCAAGATCTTTCATAACCCACGTCTTAAAGGACGAGAAGAAAATCACTCTTCTCACTTTTGATGATGTTCTGATTTCCATTCAAGATCAGGCTCCCCTTCTTGGACTGATTTTATCGAATCACCAACTGAATATGCAGAGTCCGTGAAAGAAATCTACACACTCTTTAACAGATGCCGTCTGTGGACTTTTCTCGAAGTTGGATCGAATTATGGTAGCAATGTGTAGTATGATGCTTTCTCAAAAGATGTCGTTACTCACATGAATGCTAGCATCAACATGACCGGTAATCGAATGCTGGTATTCGTGTGAGTAACGACACGAATGCTAGCATCAACAATCGTGCCTCGGCCATTTTGTTTGAACTGTTCAAACAAAATGGCCGGGGCACGATTGTCGTTCGAGGAACGCAAGACCATTTTAAAGCGGTATTTCAAATGTGAGAATTTTGCTGAAGTTCAACGACAATGGAGGCGCGAGTTCGCAACACAACCTCCAACACGCCTGACAATTGCACGTAAGTTTGAAACCCGTGGTACCGTGTGCGATGTGCAGAAGGGAAGATCCGGGAGGCCTCGCATAGCAACAAGTCCCGCTTCATCGGCTACGATGCTGAAACGGTTTACGCGATCTCCAAAGAAGAGTACCGCACGATGTGCGCGTGAGACAGGAGTTAGCAGTGCGAGCACACGGCGCATTCTTAAAGCAGCTAAATGGAAAGTTGACATCCCAAGATTATTACATGCAATGAATGAAGACGATCGAAGAATGAAGGATTGAGAGTGGTTTCAGCACATGGCAGATGAGGAGTTTGTGAGGAAGATGGTTTGGTCTGATGAAGCACAATTGAAGCTTAACGGAACAGCGAATCGCCATAATTGTGTTCACTGGGCTCCAGAAAATCCGGGCGTTCATGGACAAGGTAGTCAATTTCCCGTGGCTCAATGTCTGGTGTGGACTGTCATCTAGGGGTTTAATAGGACCATTCTTCTTTGAAGGTACTGTTACTGTTCACGTGTACCTAGACATTCTACGCACATCCGTTTTAACTGCCACTCGTGCACTTCATGGGAATGATCAGTTTCTCTTCCAACAAGGTGGCGCACCACCACAGTACCACAGACACGTGAGAGCTTACCTCGATGAGAGTTTGCAGGGACAATGAATAGGACGAAGAGGTGCAGTTGAGTTCCTCCACGTTCTCCTGATTGAACACCCTTGGACTTCTACCTACGAGGGGGAGGACTCTAAAGGATGTAGTGTATCGTAGAAAACCAGCTACAATAGTGGCCATTCGGAAAGAAAGTGAAACGGCAAGCACAGCAACCCCACTAGACACTTTGGCCAACGTTGCCCAAGCAGTAGTTGGACGTAATAATAAGTGTCTGGACGCTAATGGTAACCACTTTGAGCACCTCGTGTAATTGTAGAAGTCAAAGGTAACGTGTGTTCATCCCTTGATGTCTGTATAAATTGAGTATTACAATTTTTGTACAGGTTTTTCTTTTAAAAAGTATGTATACATTTCTAACGGACTCTGTATATATAAGCCCTGAAAAAACAAATCTAATGATATTCAAAAAACCCCACCCATAGAAACTAAGCATTTCAATATTCAACGTCCATCCACCTATACACAAAGCGCCGATCCTAAAACCACAACCATCACTTGGTTGTGGTTTTAAGATTGGCGCTTTGTGGTTGTGGTCCGAGATAGCGTGAAAACAACACGTTATCTCGGACTTCGATGCTAATCAAAGTTGGAATAGCCATATAAACCATCTACACACCAAGCTTAGGATAATAGCAAGCAAACTACACCAATTAAAAGACATTGCTCCAACCCACATAAAAATACTAATCAATAAAGCACTATGTGAAAACATTTTAAGATACCCAATCACATCTTATGCATTCTGCGCAGACCACAGACTTAACAGGCTAACAATGGTTGCAAGATAAAATGATAAAAGTGATATTCTGGGAACAACCCACTCTTATGCAGGAAGCATGGACAAAACACAAAATATTTAAGGTGAAACACTTACGCCACTACACAGTCATGTTAAAACACTACTACAGCCCAACATATAGAGTAACCAGAACAACAGATCAGATAGCAAGACCACAGTCAACAAACTACATAACACATAAGGACAACAATCACTACGGCAAAGCCACCCGAAACTTCTACGTACCTGACATGATAAACAAACTGCCGTTCAACGACAGAAACCTAGGAACATACAGAGAGCTGAAACAGGCACTACATAAATATTATAGCGAGAATGAAAATTAGAGAGATTCCTGTTTCTCTCTCTCTCTCTCTCTCTCTCTCACACACACATAAACTTATAACAAACCCCTCTCAAATACCATTACAAGAACAAAAACACGCCATCCCCAAATCCAACCCCCCCTTATATATCTTCATATACAAGTTTCCAAGCACATACAAAAAGCAGTTAAATCAACACCTGGCTTGCGACGGGTGTGGAAACAAAACCACGAACCAACCCGCTGCCATCTTTTATCTTCCTCAGATAAACTTCGAGGAAAAAAGCAGAAATGCCTCCCAAACAAACAAACAAACAAACAAACGAGTATTATTATTATTGATTTAAAAATAGCATTGTGGGAAAGTGAAATGAATCCATTCAGCATTTCTATTACACGTTAACAGAAAATAAAGTGACGACGCAAATTGTATATCAAAATAAACTGTAAATTGAAACTGAAAAAAAATTAATATCACTAATTCAAAAAAACAAAAAAAACAGCAATGTTAAAAGTGAAATTAATCCATCAGTAATCCTTTCTGATAACAAAAGAGAAACTTTAAATATAACTTGCGAATTAAAGTGAACTGCAGATTGAAATGTAAAATGGCAAAATGCAGAAAAGAATTTTTAGAAAATTATTCTTCAACCAATCTCGTTGTTTTATGAAAAATCTCTCTCCCTCAACACATCGAACGAATCATCGTAAATATATAAGGGGGAAATGTAAACTCCCTTGTCAGTATTATTATTTACGCGCATTTAAATACGATATTTACTTAAAAATAGTATTTAATTATTGAATATTTGTAGTGAACAAAAATGTAATAATAATACTTCAATTATTGCGTAAGTAAAGAGGATAATAAACTGTGTCAAAAATTATCATTAGCCATCTATTGTCTTCCTCAGATAAGCTCTGCAAAGCTTCGAGGAAGAAATCAGAAATGCCTCCGAAACCTACGATTGTTATATTCACTCAAAAAAAAAAAAAAAAAATCCAATCCAACAATCACATTTCAGTGCTTAAATATACTAAAAAATCAAAATTGTAAATATGTATAACTCATTGTTAAATGAATAAATGCTGTATTATTATTATTATTATTATTATTATTATTACATTATACAGGAAAAAAGAAAAGAAAAGAAGAAAGAAAAAAATTTGTACGAATTTCATTACAAAAAAAAAAAAACAGAATTAAGCCTGTTGTAATCTTATGTTGTAAAAAATATGTAATCATAATTTTAATTTTAATTTTACAAAAAGGATTGATTTTTTTTTTCAAGAGAAAAATATGTAATCAAGTAGGCATCACAAGTAATCAAATACATGCAATGTGTGTATCGTAAAAAAATCCCTTGCAGTACCATCGCAACGAAAAATTTCCTTCAGGACTCAATTTGCTAACAATCGATTTGTCAACTCGTCCCCGACCCCGCAAGCTGAATCTCGAATTATTCGGCACATCACTGAAATAAAACACGTGTGCAAAAAGAAAGAAAGAAAGAAAGAAAATTACGAGACAGTCGTTTAAAGTGGTGTTCTGACTTGTATCTGAATGAGTTGGCAACGCGTAATTGGAGGGGATCGGATTTTTCCATTTAAGCGGAGGTCACTGGCCACTTGTGTGCGTCCACATACACTGGCGGATGGATGGGCAGCTGCGTCCGATGAACGAGGTCGCATCACTTCTGGAGTCACAGAAAGTAGAAGATCGAAGAGATTTTTCGTCGGCAACCACCCCAACTGGTGGCGAACCCACTCGCCTCGTGGCCTTCAGATCGTTCCGAATCCTCCAAATCCAGAATTTATTTGTTTCGCTTTCACTTCCACGCTCGCTCTTCATTATTCTCTCTCTCTCTCGTTATCTTCTGTTATTTTTTCATTCTTTCCTCCTCAAAACTGTTAAAGTGTCTATAAACGATGCACGAGAGGTTTCTTCTTTCTCCCCCCATCCATCCCATAAAACCTTTCCGACCACACGAACAAATTACGGGACCGCCCTAATTATTACGGAGTTTCTTTTCTCGTTTCTTCGTTCTAGCCGTTGTCATATCCACAGATATGCGGTCGTGATGTCGTTACGGGGTTCTTCACCGGCACGCGCGCTGAAAGGGCGAGGGCGATTTATGACCGCGCTTGGAGAGCAGACAACACGCATCCCCATCAGACAGCGCCAGGGGCGTTAACTCGCTGCCGTAACAATTACCGCCGCGTCCCTCAAATCCCCCAAATGGAGTGGCGACGACACTTTTTCTTCTCGACGTCCGCCATGCAAAACGTCGTTTGGCGCGAGCTCTCGCTGCAGGGTGCTCGTCCATTCTCTCCGTTTGCAGCGTGCGGGGGGGACGAAAGCAACTCAGGGGGCGTTGCCCGTGGATTAAGTACCTTTTTAATGGATTCCCGGAATTGCGTCCATCTAGAGAATTAAGGGGGAGTTAAATGCGAACAGTTGCAGCAACCGAGAAGGGGGGGGGGGATAAATTCGAGCACTTTTCTGTGCTGAACTGAATGCGAGTGTTTCGTCTGCTGACTCGAAGGAAGAGAAGATTTGTACAACCCCCATCCGAAACGCGTGTTCGTTTATTCTGATTTGCTTTGTAGGCAGTGAGATTGCTCTTCCTCCAACGTGATGGCCACTTGATGTATTCTGATCTGATCCTACCGAAAATATGATTTATTATTATTATTATTTAGTTTCTTGCTACTCACAAAATGGCTTCCATCAGAAAACCATGTCCGTCCTTCAGGTGAGTCCTCGTTTTCGGAAACAAGAAAAAGTCGCACTGAGAAAAGGCTCTGTGCTGAGTAAGAAGGGGTTGTTTTACGCCACTTCCATTCTTTTCATTTATTGTTTTGCGCATAAAACGCTTCGCAAGAGATGTAAGCGGAGCCAACATGTACCTAAATCGTTTGATGCGAGAATGGCCTGGCAACTTCCATATGTAACACCTAACAACAACGAAAGTCGATTGGTTTGTGGATGCTGTCGGTTGTTTAGACGTAGACCTGTCCATCGATGCTTTCCTGACTTTCTTTAAAATGCTTACTCTCCTTCCCCCACCCTCGGAGCAATGCCCCAGCATGGCATTTTTAGAGTTTGAAATTCCCTTTGGTGATGACAACAAGATACGGAAGAGATCCGGAGTGAAAAGCCGGGAGACTGCTTCGCCTGCGTAGAGGTCATTGCCAAAAAAAGAACTTAGAAACCAAAGAAAGAGCTGATGAATGAAGGTCATAAGAAACGTGGGCGGGCACGCGCAACAGGAAACGCCTCAAGGATTAAAATAATCGAAGGAGTTGGTTAAGAAAGTGATCTTCTTCGTGAGCACTTCGAAAACTAGCAATCTGACGTCCGTATCCGTGGAGAACGCCTCGAATCTGTCAAGTCCGAGGCGCAAACGAATGAACATGACCGAGCCTTGCACGACTTAAGAGCAAGATCGTCAAAAGAACCCGACGGTTGTAATTAAGACGAAGGTTGTAATTAAGACGTCTCTCTGCCTTCGTGTTCAAGAAGGCAGAGAGGCGGCCATTAGGAGATCCGAAGGTATGTCGCAGAAGGTCAGAAATCGGTAACCCGAAAGCGCCAAACAGCTCAACAAAAGATGGGAAGATTTGATTGTTATCCAAACGAAGGGTTTGTGGGGGGGGGGGGGAGAAGCACCCAAGACCGAGTGAGGTTAAAGAAATCCGAAAGATGTGTGTGTGTGTGTGTGTGTGTGTGTGTGAGGGGGGAACCTGTTTCTTGAGTCAGTTTGATTGGGAATTTATAGCGACCTCCTCCCAACGAAATTACTGCCGTGAGTGAGTGAGATAAAAGGTTGCTTCGCGTCTGTCGCGTGCAATGACCGCTCCCTTTAAATTCCTCCCCTCGAGAGTGTGGCGGCCTCCTCCTCCAAAGTGAAATAAAGAAGGGACTATCCCGCAGAGCAACATCAGTCGTACAAATCGGGTTACCTCTCGGCGGATTATGCGTTCTCCCCTCTCACTTTCCGTCACTCTGCTTCGTTGTCATAGAAACAACAATCACGAGGAATGCCCGTCTCTCTCTGCAACGGGGTAAATGAAAACAAAGTGCACGCCGTAATGAAAATGGATAGTAATGCTCCGCCATTTCCTCCTCACCACCCGAAGCACGGGGGGGGGGGAGTATTAGTGCGGGAAACAGCGGACGTGTTTGTTGCTAGTTTATTGCCTCCGCTGATGTGCGCATGTGGTACTTCGGGGCCTGTCAACGATCTGACGACATTGCGTTCTCTGCCTGGGGATGTTCGGTTTTCTTTAGTTTGTTTGTCCGCCAAGCGTTTGTTCGGGTATCACGTGGTACATTCGAGGAGACCACGTGACTAGACCCGAACGAAAACTGGCGTAATTCCTCTAATGGACCGGCTAATGCATCTCGCAGTACCCTGCAGGGGGAGGATACCGAGAACTCCGAAGGGCGGACAAAACTGGCTGATCGAAGCGGTAGGAAACACAAGCAAACAAGCGGCGAACCAAGCAGGGGAGTAAATGGCACATCTCGTGCAGAGAGGCAAACCCGAGGAAAAGGGAATAAATCCCGCGGGAAGAGAAAAAAAAAAAAGAAAATGAAATCGGTTCCACCAGGTATTTTTTTTTTTATTTAACTTGTTGAAATATACATTACACGATAGGTTACAAGGCCTATTTACTTATTATAAGTATTAAGTATATTACAGAGAAAGAAACATTTTCCTTTCGGGTATACAATAGAAGATGCAATAAATGAATTCAAAATTTACAGTTCAGTTTCACTCTTAGTTGTATTTCAGATGAAGCGTATTGTCGTCGTCAATCCAGAAGAGGGTACCAGTTGGATTCCACTCCTCTATGAATTTCGCGACAGTTCTTGTTTCTTTGAAGTACTCAAGTTCCAGTGAAAGCCTGCTTTTTGGTTTCCGAAGGAGGATGTACATGAGGGTTTGTGCAGTTTCAGTGATGGATGGGTGCTGGTTACTTCTTGTCTGTTTTAGGTAGAAGCTGTAGATGATGGCCTTAGCGCATATGAAGAGGAAATTGCATGTTCTGTGTCTGTTTTCTTCTGTGTCGACTAAATTCCAGTAGTCTTCTTGGCTGTGTGCGTAGTTACAGGTGCTCGAAGCAGTATTCAGGACCTAGGTGATCATGACTTTGTTTGCGGGACAGGTCAGATAGGTGTTTTCCAAGGTGCCTGAAACGTCACAGAATGGACACAGATCCGTTTCTCTTAGCTGAAATTTGTGGAGCTTAGAAGGAGTTGGCAAGATGTTATGCTGTAGTCTCCACTGAATGTTGGAATCTTGGAAACTGAGTGGCATTTGTAGATGAGAGGGTTAAGGATGAATATAAGAAGGGAGAGGTTGGAGACACTGACACGAGGAAGTGGTATATTTTCTTGTAGTTGGAGGGAAGAATTGGAAGTGAGACATCAGATTGTACAAGATGAAATATCTGCCCCGAGCAGTTTCTAGAAGGAATACGGATTTCCTGAGGTGCAGCGATATCTGGATAGGCTTTTATAATGGAGGCTTGCAGCTTTTCATTATAAAAGCCTATATTGTTGATTTGCTTTTCAGTTTTTGGGTTCTTCATTGGTAGGCTTGTGAATGCTTTCCACTTTAGGGGCTGGGTTAGGAGGTCCTCTATGACTCTTATTCCTGCCCCGTTCCATGTAGGGAAAAGAAAGGGCTGGCCAGTTGTGAGACTTGTCATATTTCTGTTCGCAAATAGTGGTTCTGTAAGTAAGCGGACTCTGTTGATCCTGTCAGTGTGTGATAAAGTTCTGTGTTTTTCCGCCGCTGTAGAGCATCTTTGTAAAAATGAGGTCGTTTAGGAGGAGATGGTGCAGGACTGGCCATTCGGAGGATTGTGGAAAGTGCAAGTCCTCTGGCGGATGATTTCGTGATGTAATCGAAGGTGGTTACATAAGTGTGGTTGCATTGAAGTGTCTTTAGAAGGAGGATTATCCTGAAGGATCGAATCTTGTTTTCAAGGGAAATCAGGCCTTGACCTCCCTTGATGAGCGGCTTGCAGAGTTGAGGGTATGTGATCGGGTAGCTCTCTCTCTCTCTCTCTCTCTCTCTCTCTCTCCTCCCCTAGCGAGCGGATACACGGACCGGAAAGGAATTGTGCGTCGAACTCCACATACTCGGCTCAGATGCTCACTCTGTCAAGCTCGCGCGCTTTGAATGCGTCGTGCAGCATTTGGCGATTAAAACGAAATCGCGAAGAATGAAATAACCTCCTGAAGGTTTTTCTAATCGCAAGGGTGGACCCTCTGATCGCCCTTTAAAACACAGCAGAAGAGCGTTCATGGGGTGCAACAATCTGACGAATCATTGACTGAAAAACGTCGTAACTTCGCACCCGAATTAATTCATTTTAACCCGAGTCGACCTTTCAACCCTATGAGATGATATTTTTACTGCCCCCCTTTCCATCTGCAGCCGTACACGCTCTTTAACGATAACAAACTGGACTGACACGCAGTCAGAAAATTGCGCAGTGTTTTGACCTTGTTGACCTCTTCCATAAAAGTTCATCCACGGGGTCAGCAACTTTTTGGGAAATTTTCACCACCGCAGATGGTTACGAGAAAGAAGATTCCTTCTGCGGGGACACTAGTATGAACCCGAGGAGGATTAACGGGGTACGAAGAAGGGGTCATACTGCGGCCATCGCTCATTAAGCGGCTGCCCTTCTCCCCGTTCCTTTTTCGCTTAAGTCTAAAAGAGGAGGATCTCGAAGAGGATCTTTCTTAACGAACCTTGGCGAATACGGCGATCCACAGGCGTCGGCTGACTCGGTGGAGCTTCGCCAAGTAATCCCCGATCACTCCCAACTGCATTGACGAGTGTTCGGCGTAACACGAGCAGCGGAGAGAGTTTCTCCTGCTTCTTGGGGAAAGCTCCGACCGCAGAAGAGAAAGAAAGAAAGAAAGAAAAGGAAACTTGATCCGCTCGCTTACCGGGGAGGTCTCTGGAGCGGCGCCGATTTCTCACGATCAGAACCAAATGAGGCAGGCTCGTGCCGAAGCACTGCTTCAACCGCGGTTTGTTTCTTTGCCGCCTGCTTCCACCCATCCGTCACCGGGTCTCCCCCCCCCCTTCCACCCTTACTTCACGCGCAGTACAGAATCACTTTGCGCTGCTGCTTATCTCGTTCCCAATGAAAACTCTTTTGAGCAGAAAATCTGCATCTTCTGGCGAACTCCCTCAATCTCGTCGGCCTTACTCGGAACGAGGGCCTCGCGCTCCGTGGAATTGAAATAAACACGCGTGGGGATGCGGGAGGACAGAAAGCATTCGGAAGAGACAGAAAATTGGAAAATAGAGACGAATTTCTCAACGGAATTGAAATAAGCCACAAAAAATGTCGGTTTGCCTCCGTGGCTCGGTGGGTAGAAGACCGAGCTTGCGTCGCACGGAGACAGCGGGTTCTGATGGAGAGTCAGTGCAAGGAAGTTTCTGCGTATTCGTTCCACGACTCACAGATGGCACTCGTGCAATCTTATTTGGATTTTTTTTTTTTCCTGCACATGTCAATCGTGAACGTACTGCGGATTCATTACGAAGCACCTCCTGTTGCGGAGATGCTTCGTCATGAGGTCACGAGTCGGCAATTTTCTCGCGGCGTCCTCCCGGTGGACATTTCGCTCGAAGTTAGAAAGAACTTTCTTTTGGACTGCGACAGATTCCGCCCCAGTTGGCTCGCACTTGACAAACATCTTCGGAAAACTTGGAACGACTCTGCCGTGGCGCATGCGCAGAACCGAAAAGTGATGGCTGCACGTAATGGATTTCCGCACGAACACGTCCATTCCCGTCCCCCCTCTGAACATCGGGATTAATTGTTCCGCGTGCATTGAATTATGACGTCGGAATAACTGAGCGCAAGTCTCGCTTACGAAGAAAAAGAAGAGAAACACTCTCGCAGCCCGAGAATCGCAGGAGGGGAGAGAAAGAGGGTCTTCCATTAAACCCCCCTCCCTCCCTCCCTCTCTCCCTCCCTTACTCATCCGCAAAGAAGTCGGCAGTCTGCTGACTAGAAATGCTCAAGTGCGGAGTGACTTAATTCCAGATGATCGGAGGAGAACTCGCATCGCCTCCACTGCAGAAAGGAAAATGAAACGGAATGAGAGAGTGACGGAGGAATTTCTCTGCGAGTGTTTCACGTCAGACCCGAGCAATGCGCTAAGAAAAATTGCGGAAGGTAAACTGGAGAGGAACAAGCCGGATTCAGGCCAAGCAGAGGGGATCGGATTTTCACTTTAAAAACTGTTTCGAAATGATGCGAATATGAGAAGGGGCTGTGCTTGAGGGATCTGGAGGGGGAGCCAAAAGAGGAAGCTCTTCAAAACGATACGGTGGGGATGAGATGCAACAATTTGTCGATATTTAGTTGTATGCCGGCAGATAGAACGGGACTTCCTTCAATTGTGTATCCGCAGGTAGAATCGAAGGAAGTGCAGAAAGATGTTAAATCTGGTGTCAGACAAGGGTGCACATTGCCCTTGTCTGTCCGCGCGGTTAGCCTAGTGGCTTTGCACTTCGCAACCATATGCCTGGGAAAGGAGTGTCCTGGGTTCGATTCCCGTTGCCGACGTAAGGAGCTTAAGGATCTTCCTCAGCCATAGCTAAGTTAGCCGGTCTTGGGCGTGGACAGCAGGGTTTTTCCCCCAGTTTATCTGCGGTTTTTCATCCCGCAAGCAGGCAAACCGGCCCGTGAACACACACGGATCTACAGCCATAAATACTTAATCCCCATGAGGCTCAACTCTCCCCAATAGGGACGGGGGAGAAAAGGGCGGAAACTCCATACGAATAAATAAATTGCCCTTGTCTGACAGGATCACATCACCAGATGTCAGAATTGGAGATGTTAATGTCAGCTCTTTGCTTTATGCGGACGATGTTATACTTCTAAATAAATCCGCTACAAGTCTGCAGATGTTCTCTGCCAGATTAGCAGCAAAACGACCCAGAGGAGGACCAAGATGGTGGTGGATTGATGTTGCTAGAAGTGTCCCAGAAGACAGGAATATAAAATCGGACAATATTCGAGTGCTGACGCGGAATAGACTAATTTGGAGATTATTATTTGTCAGGAAGTTAGTAATGATGTAAACCGTTCATGTGGTATCCAATCCATCTGCTGAGGGTGCATGATGATGATGAAATAGGTGACGTCATTCTTACGGCTGGGTAGACCAGGATTGCTGTGCTTTATGCGGAAACGTCTCAACAGTTTCTGAGGCTTCCACCTTCGAAACACTCGTCCAAGTCCAGAACCGCCTCAAGAACGTTTGCGTTCCGTCAGTTAGACGTAGTGACGGCGTCCGCGCTCTTCGACGAAGAGGGAGTGAATTGAATCTCGCTGCAGCAAGGCCGTTAGGTGAACATCGTTTTAAGGAACGAAAACTTCTTCCCGATGCGTAAGGGATAGCCAAACTTCCCTTCAATCGAAAGCCCTATCTCCGTACTAGACGGGATTCGAACCCATGCCCCCCCCGCGCATGCAGATGATTCGCATTTTCTGACGAAGACGCAGAAAATGCTCACAAACGGGGATGCCTCGGATGGAAAAGGAAATGAAACAAAGCTGTGCGAGAAATAATTGGATAGAAAGATGGGAAGACCGAGAGAAAGTGTGTAATGAAGCCTTACTAAGAAAGGGAATACAAAGATTAAATTCTTTATTGTCGTTCCAAGAGGTTTATATGAAATACGTTTGTAACGCAGAAATATTTCATTTGTTTTGAAAGAATATTCGCGTTGAAATCCGCATCGTAACTGAAAGTTGATCCAGTTGCGCTCATGGGCATATTACGTCACCTCCTTCCATTGTTGCACGCGGAACTACATTTGATTAGGTCGAACAAAAAGAGAAAAATTAGAATCGGACAGCGGAATATTTTTTGACAGTCGAAACCAACGAAGTTCGGCAGCAAAGAAGAGGGGGGGGGGGGGGGGAACAATTGCAGGAAGGAAGAAAGAAGGAGAAGAATAAAGAAACAGCGAAGCGTGGTCATTAACGCTCACCCAGAGATACTCAAAAGACTTTCTACAACTATCTCTCGTTCAGAAGAATTTCAAGTTTCCCTGTTCTGAGTAGTTTTTGTTTTCTTTTTCCGGTCCTTTTCTTCGAATCTGTTCATCAGAGGTCGCGACCCAACCATTCACGTGATACGACAAAGTATTCGAACTCTCGCCATCTTTTATCTTTGCATCGCCTGCAAAAGGTCTTCTCTGCTCGCCTTCCTCTTTGCTATTCGAAGAACTTTCTCCTTCTCTTGCTTGTCCTTCCCTCCTCCCCGCTCTCATCTTCCATCCGCATCCATTCACTTTCACTCGCGTTAGTTGCTTTTAAATCGCAACACAGAATGATAAGAAAATAATTAATGTTTATCAACTTATTAGCTAAAGTTTCGCTGGTATTCCATCCACACCTTCGGAGCACAAAAACAGTTCATCGCAGTGTGCGAAACAACAGCGATTTGGTAGAACAGTGGGACAGTTTAAAAGAAAAATGTACCGGACAACACAACGAAATAAAGTCCTAATGAGGCGCCATCTGTGCTGGAAAAAGAGAGAAAGCGAGTATTAACTCATTCATTCTCAGCGTTGTACGAAGAGGTTCAAAGTCGTCCTTCCGACATTCTCTTTTAAGCTGTTTTTTAAGGAGTCGTCGTGTGGCTCTGCGTGACCTCTCCGTCTCTTAAAGATTTCCCAGCAAAGCAATAAAGCGATGTCAAAACTAAATTCATTTCTTTCTTCTTCTTCTTTTTTTTTTTCGTTTTTGTTTTTATTGTGAATTCCTTAAAGTTGCTCCAAATGTGGCTCACCAAGACGCTGCGGACGCACGGGCAGATCGAATATTAGGAAGAAGCACCGAAATTACTGGCCTTGAACTTTAGGGTTCCGGGTGAAATGCACCGCCCGATGCGACATCGTCCTGCTTATTTGGAGGTCAAAATGTAACGGGTGTGGCGTCGTGAGAGGTTGCAGCGTTCTCTAATATTTAGCCGACCCTCATGCTTCCGGTTTCCGACCTGTCGGAGGCACGTAGAAAAAGTGCGGCTTTGAGGGGAAAGAAAGTGCGAAAAGAAAAGAAAAGGCAAAGCGAAAAAATGAGCGAAGAGAAAAGTAAATAGACTTTTCAACTTTCTTTCTTTCCTTTTTTCAGTAAACTCGAAGAGAGAGAGAGAGAGATAAAAACCTGGATTGAATAGAAGAATAAAAGAAAAAAGCCAAAAAGGATCCCATTTTTCCCCGAACTTCCTGAAGACAACTTCGTCTCGTGGGATGGAATGAGCCCTCGCCGGAGGTGGGACTCAGCTCACCTGTTCTCAAGCCAACGGAGTTTTGGGGCAGCGTTCGCGGTGAGCACGAAGCGGTCTCGAATACGCTCGAGGAAGAGGGGGAATAACCTCTTGAACACGCGGAACGTTCTTCAGCGGTGAGTGACTCGAGAGGGCATTCCATCGACAAAAGGCGGGAGTTTGCCGTATAATAGAACGCTACACCTAAAAGGTGTTCGTTTTAGGGCAAATGCGGAAGCAGTGCGTCGAATTTTCGTTCAATCGCTTGATTCTCAGTTCCGTCACCACCTGAAGACGTAAACGAGAATCCGTAAATCGCAGCGAAGTTGGTCCCGCATTGCACAGTGGGGTGGAAATTTGCATTCTCTGTTTGTTTCTTCGTTCCTTTAGAAAAGACTGGAAGAGGGGAAGGAAACAAATGCCGTAACCCAATGCCGCACACCCCTTTTCTTTTTCGGAAATGGTTCGCTAATTTTCAAGAAACCCCAGGGAAAAGAAAACACCAGCAAGGAGGGTCGGGGGAGTGCTAAAGAGCGACTTAAAACACAATTGCGGGAAGCTTTAGTATTGAGAAGTTTATTTGCGCGCCCTTTTCAGTTTTCCTCCTCCTAAAAACTGCCGCTGGTCCTCCTCGCAGTTCTTCGCACCTCCTCATTACAGTCTGTCGGTGGTTACCTCTTTGCGGTTCTTTTACGCGAATGCACCCACGAAGTTCTGTCGCTGTTCCGCTGAAGTGAACTTCGGTTCGAAGCCCAAACGGGAAACGTTTTAAGCCACTTCTGGCCGCCAATAAGAGTAGCTGTGGTATCACACCGGGCAGTGAAATTCATCGCCCATCCAAAGACGTGCACGAAACATCCACGTCCAAACTGTTCTCTGTTTGTTTGGGGGAAGGGAGGATCCCAGTGGTAACCACGAGACAAGCGCGTCTTCTGATTCGGCCTTGTCATTCAAACCGACTTTCCTATTCTTTTGTTTGCTTTTCTATTTATTCTTGCGTTCGTCTTATTAAGAAATGGAACCCCCAAACCCCCCAACCCTCCTAAGACGCTTCTCACGAGGAAGGAAAAAGGATCGAACAGTTTGTGACCGAAATAGGAGAGGAAGAAGCTCGAGCAGATGAGAACGCTGTTTACAAGCTTCAATTCAGAAAATAAAACGGATTGACACCGCTAATGCAAGGTGGGGGGGGGGGGGGCGAGACAAAAACATCGAGAAGTATTCCTGCGGCCAAAAGTTCTTCCCGCTTACACTGCGTCAACGCCAAATAAGACGGGCGGGCGGATGAAAACACGATTTGTTGTGGCTCATCTCAATCACGAGGGAGAACTCTGAGGAACAAAATCACAGAAAACATCGTGTTTCGATGGCGCCAAGTGACGAAAGGGAAATCCTCCCCATCTTCCATTTCGTCTTAAATTTCAATTTGGATGACCTCATTTACAATTTGAATCGCGAAACAAATTTTCGCTTTTGAAACTTCGATATTTTTTTTCAGTTTCAACAATTTTTAACTCTTCGATTTCGTTTCGTTTGACACCTGCTAATTCTTCAGAATTCCTAACAGCTTGAAAACGTGAAACTGTGAAAAGAACAAAATTTTATTTCGCCTCTGTAAAAGTATTTGGAAGATGAATTCGGGTTTCTGCTTCATTTAAGTTTTTTTTTTTTCGTGAGTTGGGCCAGCGCTTCAGAAGTTAAACCTCTGGAAAGTGTTGTCTGGATACACGCGAATCGCATTACCTCAGTTTTCAGGAGTAACTTCCTCCATTCCGCGCTCACACGATAAGGTAACATCTGTTCATCAACCTCGGCAGATCTGGTCTCTCCCATTCCAACTGTAAGAGGTTCTACCTCGCATGCTGTTGGCGTAGGTAAGTGGCGTCATCTAGTGAGACCTGTTGCAAACTTTCTAAGTATTTAACTTTTACAATGCTTGTCATATGAAAATTATGTCACGTGTTTCAAAAGGAGCGAGAGAAGATGAGAAATTCAGAAAACTTCAAGGGGAAACAGTACCCAAACACGTTCAAAAAGTCTCAGATTAAATAAATAACTATTCGGAAAACTGAGGAGTGCAAAGTGAATCCAGTTGGGGGTTTTTTCTGTCGTGATTTCGAAATGTGTTTGGAATCAGAAAAGAATTTTAAACTTTTTTCGCAGCGGAATTTTCGAGGTGATCTTTAAAGCAATCTTTAAAATGTGGTTCCATTTGATGAATGTGTTGGCGGTTTGTATTGGCATCATCAGCTGGTGTGGGGAGGAGGAAGTTGATCGAAGGTGACTCAAGCCAACCTCGAGAAACAACAAAACTGTGGGAAAAAGCGCGCACTTCGTTCGGAAAAGATCGAAGATTGGACGGCGGAAGGCGTTGCAATTTGTCCATTTTCTGGTGCGACCGAAATAAATTTAACCGAAGATCGATTGGGACGCTTGGAATTGCGGTTGCTATGAGGACGTCTGTTAAGTCGAGGGGGGGGGGGGGGGTTAATCAGGACTGTTCGCTCATTTCGCAGGATGAAAGAAAGCGATGCCACCCTCAATTCACCTTTATTTGAGCGCCCTTACGCTTTAATATAGCGACGGGATTCGAACCCATTCCTTTCGGACCAAAGGGCATTTTGTTGCGATGTCTTGTGGCAGATAAGTCCGAACACGAAGTCCTTTTTGGCAGTTTCGTATTTCTGCCTCGTTTCTTAAGAGGGGAAATCGTCGTCAAGATCGTTTGCGGTGGATTCATCCAACCACGCTTATTTGTAGCAATCCTCGTCATCACTGAAGCGTGTACAATCCTCCGGATTGTAAACACTCCCAGCGAAGTGGTGGTAAAAACCAAGGCCAAGTTATTGGCCTTTTCGTGTGCGATCCACAAGAAATTTCATGGTGACGGTTTAAGAATTTTATTATCGTTACGTGACACCTCCAGGGAGTCCAAAGAACTCATCGAGGGAGGGCACCTACTCTATCTCCACTACTCAATCCACCAACTGACCGCAACTACATCAGCGCCATCTACCGCCGACCACCACCACTAGTATTTCCACAGACAATAAGAAACATCCAAACGGCGGGATTCGAACCCAGAGCCTTTCGGATGAAGAGCGGATACGCTAACCACACAGTCAGCCAGGCCCGCAGAACTTTGACTGCGAAACCTTCAACAAATGAAAGTCCAGAAAGCGCCGACGTATCTGGACTCGTCCGGCATTTTTTGGACACAAACGTAGCAGTCGAAATGTTACTGTGAAAGCAGCGAACTTAAGGACGTGGCGGCGATAAGGAAATCCGGTGACGATGAGATGGAGCGAAGTCCATCTCATCGTAGCTGGTTTCCATTTGTTGTCACTTCGGCAGCTGAGACAAGAGAACTATGGGAGACAACTGAGACACCATGTCACTCTTCCCAATCCTAAGTAGTATCATTGAGCCAAAATATTCCCGGAGGACACGCGCATTGCGTGTTCTTGAACTGCTGTTCAACCAGCGGCTTGTTCGCAAACGTGTCGTTTGCAAAAAGTAATTCGAATAAACGAGACGTTTATCCGCATGACTGCAGTTAAACACGTGGGTTCACTCGTCCCTGGCGAGGATCACAACGCAGAAAGGAGCGCATTTTCATCGTTTTTTTTTTTTTTTTTTTTTTCGTTCAGTACGCGATTTTTAAACGTACTTTTTCAAAACTAGTCACGGGGCCTTCTAAATATCGTGAACCCCAAACATTCAACACCCATTTTGAACTCTGTATGATTTTCCCCGCGGTCCCATTCGGTCGATTTCTTTTTATTTATTTATTTATTTCCAGCCCCCTTCAAATTCAAATGAAAGTTGCTTCGACTATAAAACTCCCAAAAGTTTTTACCGGAAGTCATTCCCCCCCCCCCCAGCTGGTATTTTTCCCCTCCCACAGCAGAAGGCAAAACAGCTGAAACCCCCAAGTATCCAGATGATGCTGCATTCGGGAAATCACTGGGGAAAGAGCAACTCAGCACCATACACGAAGACAAACCCCCTCAAATCCAAACCCTTTCCAAGAGGGTGATGGGGGGGTAAAAAGGCTGTCGTAAATGAGACTCTTCGGTGCGCAGAAGAATTTTGGTACTAATTTCGGAGAGAATCTGATGAAAACACAAATTATGTAAATGGAGGGGGGGGGGGAAACAATGCCCTGAAAAAAAAAAATCAAAGAAAAGAAAACGTGGTGAAAGTCGTTGGAGTTTTCCCATCTGCCTTTCCACGTGGAAAGCAATTCGATTAAGCAACATTCAACCAGAAATATCCAAAATGTAGAACCACATATTTGATATATAAATCGGAAATCTCTCTCTCTCTATATATATATAGTAAAATCTCTTTTTTACACTTTTCAGGGAACTGATAGAAAAAAGTGTAAATAGCAGGAAATGTAAAAAACATTTAAAAAAGGCTAAAAGATGACTTACTGCTAGTATGTGACTCTGCATACTCCATTACACAATTTAATAACTGAAAATAAATTAATTTACAATTACTTAAATTTATCTATTTAAAATAATCTTTAATTGTTGATTGTTTTTGCTTTTCAGTTTTTTTTTCTTTTGACATCGCGCCAAATTGCTTTGCATGGAGTTCAATGCTTGACCTGTTTTTTTTTTTTAATATCGTGTTCAAAATGGACACGGAGAGTCCAAGATCTTTGCAAATTGCACACGTGTTCCGGCATGCCAATCTACACGTCGCAGAATCCATCTTTTCTTCTATCGAAATACATTTTCTGTCTTTTTATTCCACGTTACTAACTTGGATCATCCACCACCGCAAATTGAAAGCAACTTTCACACGCTAAATTACTTACCAGAAATTCTGCGATATCAATTCGTACTGTGATTGAAGAATCACGGTATCGCTCATCACTGCTGCAAGCGTGCAATTCACCGTGATGGCGGAAACGAAACTACAGCCGAAAGCAACGCCATCTGGGAACAGAAATGCGCAGATTTCCGCAGAAATCGATTCGAAAATCAGTATTGCCACCCGAGAAAAAAACGCAAATCGCGGGAAATAACGTCCACGTCAAGTTGTTAATGGCGGGAAAACAATACATCGTAAGAATAGGCCTTAAGACGGGACTAACGAAAATGACGTAAATGGCAGGAAAACGTAAATACGGGATTTTACTGTATGTGTGTGTATATATATATATACACACACACACACTACTCAAAACAATTAGTAGATATTTTAGTTTCTGTCGGATAAGTATAAATTTCTGCAAATAATTAAGAATTGGGTACTTTATACATGAATAAATATTTCTTACTTGTGGATAGGGTGTAATTGATGAGATATTGTTCAAATAATCGATATTTATTACAAACTTAACAAATTATACATTTTAGCGTGAAATAATTTTAACAAGAATAGCCAAAACTACTTTTATTAATTTTTAATAGGGCGATGGTCTCCATTAACAGCCAAAAGAGCATTTCATCTTGATTGCATGGACCGGATAAGATGATCAAACAGTTCTTGTGGGAAATACTAGCTGTGGTGGTGAGCGGTGGATGGCGCTGGTGTGGATGATTGGTGTAGTGGTGGAGATGGAGAGTTGTACAGTGGGTGTCCTCCCGCGATGAGTCTTCGGACTCCTTGGAGGTGTCGCGAGTAATAATGATAATAATATTTCCCCACTCTTCTGTGAGAGCAATTTCGAGCTCTTGAAGCGATCGTGGTGGCACCAGTTGAGCAGAAACGCGCCTGCCTAAAGCATCCTAGACATGTTCGATTGGATTACAATCCGGTGAATAGGCAGGCCAGTCCATTCGCTCAATACCTTCTTCCTCGAACCACTCTTGTATCAAATTTGCACGGTGTGGACGAGCATTGTCATCCATAACAATGAATTCTTGGCCAACTGCAGCAGCATATGGACGGACTATTGGTTCCGAAATCTCATCGCGATACCTCTGGGCTGTTAAGGAACCGTTTCTGATAAAATAGAGATCAGTATTCTCTAGAGATCAGTACTTATTCCAGCTCATACCATCAAACTCCCACCTTGATGTTGGGGTCTTTCACGAACAAACTGTGGATTATTTCTTGTTCCACTTTCAGGCCATATCAAGATAAGTCGGTTATCTGGTTGCAGACTGAACCTGGACTCGTCATTAAAAAAGTACACGAGCCCAATCCTCATTTGTCCAGTTGTGTTCCTGAGTCCAAATTCTTCGGCAAATGTTCGAAGTCGCCTTCATGCCATAGCTTTATATGCTCGAAGACCAATGGTTTGCATTCCACTTACTGCAAATCTCAAAAGAGCCGAAGAATTTGGACACAGGAACTCCACAACTGGACAAATGAGGATTGGGCTCGTGTACTATTTTAAGTCGCGAAATTACGCTTTGAGATACACAACACTCTTCAGCGACAACTTGCTGCATTTGTCCAGCTTCTAATCGACCAATGGCTCTCCATGCCATGGTTTCTGGGATCTCATGTTGCTCTGTCATTTTTAATAAAATAATGGGTGACACAACTTTACAATTGAAGTGATAATTATGCACTATGGAAGTGAGCGCGACAAGCCACGCTTTTATAGCCCACACATGCTAATATGGCTAAGACACTTTTCGACGAGTCTTAACATGATTTTGTACGCAGTTGCGTGTTCTGCACTGTTGTATATTAAGAATATTTTAAAATAAATGTGTTGCATTTGTAAATTATTTTTATAACTTTATAATTTACAAGAAAATCAAAATATCTCTAATTGTCTTGGGCAGTATATGCAGTATATGTAGAGCATTAAAGTCTCACAGCATCATTCGGAAGGATGAATTGCTGGTGATTACAACGCAGCTCACCCCGTAGAAGTGTGTGAAAACGGAACGCGAAAATAATATCGCAATTTGCCTAGTAAGTGGTTCGCGTAAGATTTATGCAAACGGAACACCTCAAAGTATGGCAAGAGAAATCGTGGAAGAGAAAGCTGGATTCGAGCCAAATGGCGGTTGTCGGCATGAAAATTGAACTTTAAGACAAATATGGAAAAACAGCACCAATACGATAAAGATCTGACTCCGAGTTGTGTTGATCTCAAAAAGACATTTTGTCTTTTTCAGATTAAAGAAAAAACCCAAAAAACTTTCTTGCGTCGGCAGTTAGAATAGAAGAAAGTAAAGATGGTTTGATGTAAAATCAGGTGTCAGACAAGGATGTCCATTATCCCCTCTGTTATTCGTTATCTATATGGATCACTTTATGAAGGAAAATGGCATCCAACCCAATTTCAAAGCTGGAAATATTCAACTCAGCTCTTCGCTTTATGCACGTGTCATAATATCAAATAAATCCGCTACAAGTCTGCAAGATTTCATGACTAAATCGAATAACTGTTGTAATAGATAATTTTCAACAATCTTCGCTTTACTGAGCCTTCGTTCCGTGAAGTCGACGTTGGGAGAACTTTCCTGAGATCGCTTTCAACAAGACAGTGTTAGTAGTTGCGCATAAATGTCCAAGGTTATCAAATGTTCTTTTAATGGCCTTTCTCAAGATGCGGCTCGATAAAAGCAATGCGATCGGAATAAAATTCGTGCAAGAGCTTAGGTGACGTCATAGTTTCGTCATCATTCGAATTAGCAATGACTTCTTAGATAAGTTTCGAAATTCTGGTAAACTTCGTTGATAAGCCTCCGACATTCAGTTCGCATTTGCAGTCGGTGTACAATGTTTCATTCTTTATGACCCTTCGGACGATAATTTATGTCTTCTTTTGAAGTATTTAAATCTTGACAGACTTCTTCAGCTGCTTGAAAAAGATCGTCGATACTTTCCTCGATGTCGGAGTGCGAATCCCGCGAAGGTCGCACCAACAACAAATGAGCGAAAAACGAATTCAAAATCGATAACGGACGCGGACGGCCTTTCTGCAGCGGCGACTTTAATGAGTTCGTTCCAAACTTCTCATCTTTTGAGCTGGTGTCGAAGAGCTCCCACAGCTCCATCTGTCGAGCAACGTTATTTACGTGAAATTTATTTTGTTATTTTTTTATTCGCTTCATTCTACGTTGGTGCTGATGAACACCGTGAAACGCATCGTCGAGTTTGTTGAAATTTCAGCAGACTTTTTTTTAAATAAAATTGTTTTTGTTTTTCAAATGTTTTTCAAAAGAGATTACGACAGTTTTTAAGTCGTAATCCATAAGAAATCCGTTGTACCGGATTAAAAAGGCCTTTTCTAGACTACGAGACTCTTCATTGCTTTTCTTTTTATTTTTTATTGATTCTTCTTTTCTTTTGGTGTCGTTCAGTTCATTTTCAAAAGCGTAATCAGAAGACGTTGATTTACGAGTTCGCGAGCGATTTTGCTTTCCCCTTTCGAACCCGGCGAGTCTTTTGCTCATTTCAATCCGGTCGATGTCGGGACTGTAGTAAAAGCAATAAAATCGAATAATCCGACGGAAACTTGCACAAAACTCTGCGCCGATGCCAGATTTCCGACAGCACAACAAAGAACGGTTCTAACCTCACAAAAGATTGAAAGTGTGACGTATGAAACATCCGAGCATGCGCATAACCGTATAATAAGCATCGCAGACAGGCGCATAGCTTTATTATTACGTGACGCCTCCAAGGTTGCCAACCACAGCGCTGTGGACGTCTTCATAACAACTGCATCCTTTCGCTCGTTTTCATTTCGGTACGGGAGTATTGTTTGTGTGTATTCCCGAACAAAGATGCATTTGGCGTGTGTGGTCACCGATTTCCTATTGTATAAGTTTCGCTTGTTCTAAGTCTGCGATGCGTTACCACAGCGGCTGCACTTCGTTCAAAAGTTACGCACCTGCACCCGCCTTCTGATGTCGCATGTTTGACTCCCTCAAAGAGGAAGGATTGGCAGCACTTTACGAGAACTCTGAGAAGGAATCCTTAACCGAAACGGCTTCTTTATGTAATAATAAATCCCCTGCAACTGGAGAATTCACAGGTCTTAAAAAAAAAAAAAAACGTAGATGATATCAATAATTCCACAACGTTCAGACCATCTAACGAGTGGTCACAAAATTCCTTGAAAAAGGGGGGAACGGAACCGATGAGTCGAATTCGTATTTAAGAGCGTTCAAGTAAGCCTGGTTGGCCGAGTGGTTGCCGCTCTCCAGAAGAGACTGCGGGTTCGAATCCCGGCATGGATGTTTGTGATCGTCATCCTTACTCTGTATGGAAAGGGCATCTGCAACCCTACCGCTTATTCTAGCAGGAGACCACTCCCCAAACCCGGTGAGGTACGGGAGTAACCATACGGCGTCTACGAATGTCAAATGAGATTTTTTTTTTTTAAATAAGCAACACGTTTGGCGAATTAAAGGCCGCTTAAAACTGACAGAAAGCGAAGACCTTCGATGCTGTGCCGAGTCCTCCCATTTCCTTTCCGATTTACATAACGATCTACGGCTAATGGATTCGAAAGCAAACCTAATCAAGCATGCCGACGATACACCCGCTATAGTTTTCTCGTCTGGCGACAAGCCAAGCTCAGAACGACACGCGGAAGCCGACTGGTTCAGCCTCTAGCAGATGCTCGAACGACACAAAGAAATTCAAAGCAGCTCCTATTAAAAAAAATAAAAATAATAAAAAAAAAAAACACTTTTTACCCTCTCTCTTTCTAACCTCCCCACCCCACCTCCAGAAATGAGCGCAACTCCGATAGCGTTCAGAGGGTATACAAACATGTCTGTCTCTGGCTGGATATATTGCGCGCGCACGCACGCACACTTCAATTTAAAAAATGAAAAATCGCATCCAATCTGTGATTAACAAAGTGAGATGCGCGTTGTGAATCAATTCCTCATCCCTAAACCGATCGTCTTAAATGTTCCGACCACCCTGCTACGCGTTGATGATAAATTCAAAAAAACTAGAAAAATCTTTCCTGCAGATTGCTCAATTCCCGTTGCAGAATCTTAAAGAAATATTAAACACTTAACGCTTTTCTCTTTTTTGTAGCTGCTAGTGCTAACCCTATTGTAGCACACTTTTCTCTCTCTCTCTCTCTCTCTCTCTCTCTCTCTCTCTAGAAATAAAGAGTGGATTAGTGTCGATGATCGGTGCCGTAATAGTTGACTTTTCCGCTTAGCTGAAGCCAAACAAAAAAAAAAAAAGAGAGAAAAAAAAGAGAACATTTTGCCGCGCCATTTTGCATCCGGGGCACCAAGAATCATTACTGCTGGAAATTGAAAAGAATGAGAAATCGTGAATCAGTCTTTGCAAGTCGGTAAGGAAAGGGGGGGGGGGTAATAATTTAACTGCTGCGAATGAGGTTTTATTTGTTGCATTTCTTATTAACATTCAAACTATTGTTTTGAATAAGACAAAACGGTTTTCGTAAATTTATTCTTTCCTTCTTTCGCTTTCAATTAATGTTTGAAGCGCTTCCCGATGTCGAGCCAACTCGGATTGCTCGCACCAATCGAAGTCCTTCACCAATATTCGAATGGTATTGCGGCCACGACTGCATTTTCCGGACGCAGTTCAAACCTCGGAACTGCTTCGTGGCTTTCCTTTCGATAACCCCCTGAGGTGTCTGCCTTGTCGTGGAAACAGCAAACGCGCTCTTCGATGACCCGTCTACGAACTCTCCCACGGAATTAACGCTTCTGATCTCGTTAGGTTAGCAGCCTGTCACACTCTTTCCGACCAGCGGGTACCTTGACTAAAACGAAAGGACCTGCTTCCCACCCTTTTCCCGACCCCCCGAAAGAAAAAATCGCGTTCCCACTTAAAGTTGTTTTCCGGGTTGGCGCCTTCTACGTATTTTTTTCCCCTCCAAACTTCTTTGTGCTCCCGCGTGTAAAATCCACCGTATGCTGTCGTTTCAGCGGACAAAGCGATCGATTAACGGAATTTCTTAAACCGTTAAGAGGTTTTGATTAATTGCCGCTTTAATGGAGGAGTCGTGGAGCCGCCCTCGTCGGGGCGGAGACACCTCCTCCGAGAGGGGATTCTCTGCACGAAATTTTGCTGTTCCTCCGTGTGAGAGCTACGCGCAAAGGAGAATTCGATGCAGCGTTTCTCTGTCCGGGAACAAAGCGAAATAAAATTACTACCCCCCGGAGATAGTGCGTTTCACAACTTTATACGACTGTCGGACTGCAGCCATCCTTGAATAGATGGACTGCCCGTAATTTTTTAAGTAGCAAAAACAGACCAGAAACAACAGAAATCCTAGCATTGAAATCTCCTTCACGCAACGCAATCTAAACAAACCCCTGAAATCGAGAAGGTCGCCATTTTGGATTTTCACAAAAATTAGTCGAAGTTACGTTGTTCTGAATCCCTACCAGAGGAACCCCCCCCCCCCAATGTGCCATAAACACAAAAATGTCCTATTTACTGTCGCCCTCACTGCAAGTAAATGAAATAAATTATGGATTCCCCGCACATATTACGAAAACCCACGTGCCTACATCCCAATTGGTTTTCCGCTTTTCTTATCTGATGACGTTTTGAAGAAACGGCCAACACCCGTCATGTTTGTTGCTGGCTTGTTAGGCATATAGTTTTATTTATTTTGAGTTCTTTCAAAATCCGAAATTGCGTCATTCATCTTTTCGGTATTAATTTGTTCGTCGTCGGTCTTTACGTTTTGTTTATGTGAATGTATTTTCTGTGTTCATTTGCCACCATCTTGTGCTCACCACTTTTAACACGTTCATTGCCAATCACGCGATATTGCGCGGTGCGAGTTCTCACTAAACGGCCGATCACGCGTTATCGCGTGGACGTCGCTAACTAAATGATGGAAAAAAAATAAAAAAAATTTGGCCACTACACGAAATTCCAATTTTCAGCTTGGCAATGAAAGTGTTAATAGCGTATAAAGTCTCGGCTCTAACGAACTCTTTGTCAAGTGCTTACCTTCAATGACAACCCCATTAAATTTAACTTTTAAGCCTGGTCGTTACACAGCGTCAACACCATCGCCAAAAATAGTTGCTTTTTCTTTCCTACTTTAAGTAAATGAAATTTTGCTGAAATTTAACGCGTTCGTAGGCTTCGTATTCGCTGCGGGCTGTAAAAATGCTTCAGAATAAACAGTTTGGGCGTTGAAAACCGAGGGCAGCAGAGAATATTACAAATCCATCAAGACTTCATTGCCAAATAAATGAGTACGAAATTAATGCTGCGTTCCGTGTTTCTTTTGGAGTGAACGAATGACATTCATTATCCAAAAAAAAAAAAAACCCTTCTTTTCTTCTTTCTTCTTTTCATCCACGCTTTAGTTTCGCGGAAGGATACGATAAAAAGTTTGCAAGTGAACTAGCTTCTTCACTTCTTAGAAAAAGCCTTCCATCACAGTGGTAAATCGGATCCCATCAGTTTCCCTCAAGGTGCATGCGCGCAGAAACGCACACAAAGAAACAATGACATCGTCCAAAAAAGTCCATTTCACTTGCTGACTTTTAAAATACCCATTTTGTGATTTTAACACAGTTTTAAGCTTTTGAGTGAATTGAATTTTTCTTTTGGATCTAACTCTGCTGACATTTCCGATTCATCGCATTTTGCCAAAAAAATAGAAAATAATCTTCTTAAGAGGCACTTAAATACCTTCCGAGTATCCTTGAATTTCGTAACCGGAATTCGCGGATAGGGTGGTTAGCCCAGTGCCTATAAGTGTACTTCGGATATAAATTGCGTGTTCTTCTGGCCGTTAATTGCCCGTATTCAGGATGAAAAACCCACCACCTCCGTACAAGACCGGCTAACTCCTCCCGTAGAAAAGCCCTGGGAAATGTTCGCGTCCTACAAGGGATTCGAACAACCCAGGTCCTTCCAACCCGAGAGCTTCGTCTATATCGACTGAGCTACGGAGACTTAATTTTCTATACATAATGCACTGGTGTCCAAGCTAAGGGCGAACTACAATTTTGCTTGTATATATGAAAAAAAATTTCATGACTAGAACCAAATGTGGACATAAATTTATTGACAGCACACAAATTATATTACACAAAAAATGTCTTATAAATTTCGTAGAAATTAAATTAAAATACGTTTTTTGCAATCGAACTTAAGGAATTGATGTACGCTGCTTACAAAAAAACGATGCGAAGAGACGATTCACTATGGAATATGTCCACTGCGAACTGCGACGCCCCTCTTACAACGTCGTGTCATGCTTGGCACCAAGCGATTCAGGAATTATTGAGACAAACTGGCCCACTCCTCCCTCCGAGCAAGGAAAAGGCCTTGTTTGTTTTCTGGAGGGGAATTTCGAGCAGCAATGCATCTCCCTGTTGCGTCCCAAAAGTGTTCTATGGGGTTGAGAGCTGGAGAGCGTGCTGGACACTCGATTCGATTAATATCAATGGTCTCGAGAAGTATCTTCACCGCTAGTGTACGATGTGGGGTAGCATTGTCATAACAAAAAGGAATTCTTCGCCTACAGCACTACGAAACAATCGAACGTGACGTTGAAGCACTTCGTTGCAATATCGTTCACCAGACATGGTTGAGACAGGGTCAGTCATGATCGCTTTTTCCAGCACTTGTAGCTCTGTGGTCCATGAAGCATAATGCAACCCCACACTATAATCCCAACACCGCTATATCTATCCTTTTCAGGAATATTCTCGCGATGATAAGCAGTAGAAGTACCACTTACACCCCAGATCAAGTGCCGTCTAGAATCGGAGGAAAAACTAAAACGACTCTCATCGGTAAAGAGTTCTCCCATTTTTATGGATACACCACCACCACTAAAAATGTGCTCTACGATGGGCCGTGGACAATGGGAAGCAGGCTACAGGCCTTCGCACGTATAGGCCTACATGTTGTAGACGTCGTGCTACGGTTTTTCGATATATCCGCGTACCTGTGCTTGAATTCAGCCGACTTGCAAGCTGACCTGTCGCAGTGCGTCGATTATGTTTTGCTCTTATAATCAAAAATCTCTCTTCATGCTCCGTGGTGGAGCGAGAGCGACCTCTTAGCCCACGTCCGAAACGCATTCCATTAGTTCGAAACATAGCTAAGAGCCTAGGTAGAACGCTATGTAAAATTGTAAACTCGCTGACAATATCAGCAATTCTGCGGCCTTCTTCAAGCTTTCGAACAAGTCTTCATCGTATGAAATCATCTAAATGATGTCTTTGAGATATTACAAGATATCTTTTTGCAGCTTTATTCTTTCTAGAAAAGAGCTTCTTTCAAACACAATTTGCTCTTTAGCTCAGCTTTTCGTCTTTTATCCTGTTTGAGTGCTACCACGTGACCCCATTGTGCACGATTTTCGGTATTTCGAATGTGCACGCGCTTTCTGCTCGAAATCGTCAGTAATGCAAACTGCCAATACGCACAGTTAAAACTTTATTATATTTACTGATCATTAAAAGATATTGAGAACATTCGTTTTTTGCAAATACCCATGTTTTTTTTTACTGCTGCACTGAACTTTTTTTTTTGTTTGTTGGTTCAGATGGCCGTTCCGCTGTCATCTTCGAAGCTTGTGCTGAGCTTATCTGAGAACGATATTAGATGGCGGTGGTTTCCTGGTTTAGATTCAGCATGCACGACAAGCATGGCGTTGATTTCAATGTGTACAAGAGTGTACACATGCCCACAGACAACCACTGCATGTGCTCAATTTAACCTTTTTGAAGAAGGGGTTTGGGTGATGAAGAGTGTGTGTTTATCTCATTGTATTGGTACTTGAGATAACTTCGTTATTTTTTTTTTTTTAGTAATTTCCTTCTGATTTTCCATAGTGATGGAAAAGCGGGTTGATTATTGTACTTATATGTTATGCAGTTTGTGGTCTTGTCATCTGATAATGTTCTTATGGTTACTGTATATGGTGGGATGTAGTAATGTTTTAACATGACTGTGTAGTGGCATAAGTGTTTCACCTTAAATATTGTGTGTTCTGTCCTTGCTGCCTGTATAAGTGCGAGCTGTTCTATAAGTTCCCAGAATATCAGTTTTACCATTTTAATTTTCAACGATTGTAATCAGTTCAGTTTGTAGTCTGCGCAGAATGTGTATGATGTGATTGTGTATCACACCATGCACATTCTGTTGCATGATGTGATATACAAATGTTTTCACATAATGCTTTATTGATTAGCATTTTTTTGTGTATCTGGGCAATGTCTTTTAATCGGTATCGTTTGCTTGCTATTATCCTAAGCTTGGTGTGTAGGTAATTTATATGGCTATTCCAACTTTGATTACCATCGAAAGTGAAGTCCGAGATAGCGTGTTGTTTTCACCTGTGTGATGGTTGTGGTTTTATGTTCAGCACTTTGCATAGGAGGATGAATGTCGTATAGTAAGATATTTAGTTTCTATGGGTAGGATTTGGGGGTTTTCGAATATCAGTCGCGTTTTTTTTTCAGAGTTTGTGTGCCATTTTCAATTAGCAGCTGGTGAACACATTAATGGCGTGTTGCATATTTCTGTAAACTGTGTTCACGTCATCAGGAATAGACACGATGGCAATGTCGTCTGCTTATTGGAAGTTGGAAGATTAACCAACACGACTTTAACTAATTTCCCTTTTCTGGGAAAGATGACTAATATCGTGTGTGTATGTTAAACAGAATGGGAGAAAGAGCAGCTCCTTGTGGTACTCCACAGGTTACCGATACCTATTTGCTGCGCTCTGATCCTATACATGTGATGTGCTTTCTGTTTTTCATGTATGCTTTGAACCAACCACAGGAGTAGACGACATCCGATTCCGACGTGTTACTTTGTTAAATAAGGTTGTGTGTGTCAAACGCTTTTGTTAAATCAATAAAAACTAGTGCTATTCTGTTTTTATCTAACGCAGCGTTAATTAGGTCTGTGAAAGCTTCCAGAAGTGTTGCTGTTCCTTTATTTTTTTTGAAAGCCATATTGCGAGCCTGTGTAGCTCAGTGGATGTGGCGTTTGCACACCACCGCGCTTGGCCGCACGAAGGAAGTCTTGGTTTCGAGTCTAGTCGGCGACTAGAGGAAATTTTTCTAAGCCTTTTTTCGACCGGTTCCCGAGTTAGTCGATCTCTGGCACGGGCAAGCAGGTTTTTCCTCCCGGGAACTCGGGTTTTTCGTCCTGTAAACTCAAGAAAATCGACCGTAGAACCCACATTATTTCAGACATTAAATATATTGTGTTAGGGTTAGCGACCACGAGATGGCGGCACATTTGAGCCGTCTCTCTTCACTGCGTACCGCTTAATTAGTGATAGCCTCGGGCCATCTGTCTCTGATTGGGTACCAGTGGAGATTGAACTGCCCACTCAGTCTCCAAAAGTTAGATAGGGCTAAATGGCCTCGCCTACTCCCGTATATACGGGAATAAAAAGGCGTTAGCTGATTTTTTTTTTTTTTTTTTTCATATTGCGTTTTGGAGATGATTTGCAATTTTTTAACGTATGTGGGGAGTTTGCAATGCACGATGCGCTCCATGATTTGGTTTATTATAGACAATGTGGTGATGGGTCTGTAATTACTTATAGTGCTTATTTTCCCATGTTTATGTATGGGAGTGATTAATGCAGTCTTCAGTGTTTCAGGTATGTGCTCCCTTTCGAAGATATTATTTAACGGTTTTAGTATAACAGGACGTAGGTTATTTGAGTGTTTTTTGGTCTCATTCCGTCTATTCCTGGTCCTTTGTTAAGGTGAGTTTGTTGAGTTACAAGTGACGGTTCTTCTTTTGTTACTGTGGGGAACCACATCGACTGAGTTGCTCGTGGACCTAGTGGAGAGCATTTCTTTGTGTGAGGTGAGGGAAAAAAGGAATAAGGGATACTTTTTATATTGCTGTTATTTTAGGAGTTCATACTGCAGTTTGGGGGAATTTTTTGCCGCAGTTCCGCCGTTTCTTTAATTAAATCACGCTGTCTTTCCGTTCCCACTTTTACTCTGTTTTTAATTTCTGACGGTCAGCAGTACTTCTACAGAATTATTGTTAAATTTGATAAACTCTTCGTATTCGTTCAACTTTATATGTAACGTGTGCGGTATGTTTTCCCAATAGTTTGCGAACAAATGCGATAAAGCAGTCTTTTAAGTTTTGCAATCAATTTTACAGTAATATATTCAAAATGGGCTAACCTACGTTTGCGTTATATTCCTTGTTATGCACTTCCCCTCTTTTGTTTCTGCTTACCCTCTGCTATTACTGGAAGCGCTTGTTGTTTTCCCCCTACTGTTGAAGTCTGCATCGCTTTGTTTTCCCTAGTGTGGCAACTTCCACTCGTCACGCTTCGCATTCGATTTGCGTTGCCATGTAGCTTTCAATAATCCCGAACAGAGGTGTGTTTCTCAGGCAGTTCCTGCATGTTATGTGATTTTATTCCCCCATTAGGTCTTCCTGGCATTTACAGCACTTCATGATCTTTCTAGCTTCGGCAATCGTGGAATGACTGTTAAGATTACTTCTTTTGTTCTCTTGTCGTTGGTTCACCACCGTTTGCCTCAAGCTTTGACAACTTATGCGTTATATACTTCTTCAAAGGCACTTACCATTTTTACACCGCCATTTTCAGCTCGACGAACAGGACTCATTGATATACTCTGAACATTAATCCACAAGTAAAAAAAAAAGTTGCTTTAAAACTCAAGAAATAGGAGCGTACTGAAAGCGAGCTTGCTACCACGTGCTACCAATCTGCAAAAAATGACTCCCCAAGGAACACGGCCTTTTCATGGAGGGTGGACTTGCATGCTTTAATGCTGTTGAGAGCTATGCTGCTGCCGGTAGCTATGCTACCGGCAGGGCCACCCTAGCAACACAGGTCTCAGTGTATCTGAATAGCGGAAAGCAAGAAAAAATCCACACCGAGCCATCAAGAACTACCTAGATGTTAGGGATCCTGGTCATCAGGGTGGACTACACGACCCATCCCTCCTCGCTCTGGGCCACGAGAGCAGGAAGCTGAAAAGCGACTGGAAGTAACCAACCTAAAAAATTGACTCTAGAAGAAAACATGATGGAAGTTATGAAATGTTTTTACAGGTCGACACCAGAAAAACGGGATTTTAGAAAGCGAATTCATTTAATTTGGAAAAAAAAAACAAAAGTCCCCAGACTCTGCAATAATAGAACAAGGACTTATGAACCAAAAGAATTTTATTTTCTGCAACTAAATGTTTACTGAACTTTGGTTGCAATAGTTACGTGATAAATCAACAACAGCTCAGTAACAACAAACCAACAGCAGTCAGCTCTTTCTAACTTCGAACTCAGTGATCATTAAGTTGACGATACACCTCAGAATGTTTTCCCAGAAATGCAGTATGAAATGAAGTTGGCCATGAAACATATCTTCATAAATAACAGTATAAAACTGCCAACGTTAAAAGCCCTGCGCAAATCTGAGGCGAAACAGTTCCTCTTAGACGCAAATGCTGTCGTAGAAACAATCACAAGTAAAAGTTTAAGGGAAACAAATCTGCTCTTATGCGGCATTATACTTATAAAGTATGTCAATACGATGAAGCTTGGTTACAAATTGCAAGAGCAAACGCCGAAGATGAAGCAGTCTGCAACATCGTGGAGACTGCTATCTTCATTTTTGTTCCAACCTGAATGGAAAATCAGGTCGGAACAAAAAATCTAACTTCGAGATGATCTGAGCAATTTAAAGAATTGCTGAAAAATAGTAGCAATAAAACAATTCTATAAATACTTATAAATTGACTAACAAAACAATTTCTGAAGTCACTGAAGATCTAAAGCAAAGAATTATTAAGATTGCACAGAAAATTAAAAGATGTGAAGCCGCAATTAACCAATATGTACAAAATATGCAATTTAGACTAAACCAACGTCGCTTCTTCCAACCTCTGCAGGGAAATACAAATGCAAACAATCATTCGTCGGAAAAAGAAGAAACACTTCAATTTTGGAAGTCAATCTGGGATAATCCTTTTGAACATAAGAAAAATGCTTCATGGATTAAGGAAACAGAATCAAAAACGAAGGAAAAACAAATGCAAAATGTCATTATTACTAAAGAATGGTCAGTGCACAACTAGAAAGAAAAAAAAAAAAAAGACTGCAAGAAAGCATTTGACTGCCTCCCATACTCCTGGACTCTAAAATCACTAGAAATCCAAAGATTTCTAGTGATCGACCAGTCTGCATGGTCGAATGGCAGAACAGTTGAATCATTAATTGTTAGTTTGGCTCAGCGGAAGACTGGATGATATCTGAGCATACGTTTCTCTTAACGAAAGATAAGGGTGCGGACCCGAGTAATTATCGTACAATAACATGGATAACAACTACGCTAAGCTGTTCACTGCAATCATAGAAAATTCCATATAACACTACTTATCAGATAATCAGATTTATCCAATTGAACAAAAGGGCAATTTTCAAAAATCCAGAGGAACAAAAGACCAGATCCCTATTGATATTTTATCAATTTCTGAATTTCACTTTTTTAATTTCTGAGGACACTTTGATCCGCGCAGATATTCAAAAAAGACAAAAAAAACTAACTTAAACACGGCATCGATAGACTGCAAGAAAGCATTTGACTCCCTCCCATAGTCTAAAATCATTAGAAATATTTGCAATGAGCATAAACATCTGCTCGTTATTGGCTGCTGTTGATATGAAATCATGGAAAACAACCAATATTCGATAATGAACGATTCGGAGAGATTAGCATTAAACGTAGAATTTTCCAAGGTGATTCCTCGTCACCATTCTACATTTCTTTGATAGACTGGTTGTTTTCTTCCTTTTTCCCCCTGTCAGAACAGTTTTTAATTCTTCCAGGTGGGTTATAAGGCCACTGATATCAGTTGTGTAGTAGTATGCTATCAGCAGGTTTTGTGAAGTGCCTCGAACTTTCTTAACACCTTTGAAGCTGTTCATTTGTTAGTGGATCCTCACCATGAGGAAGACTTGCATTTTCCATTTCTTCTTCATCTGAGGACTTAAGAAGCTCGATGTTCTCATCTCCCGCTGTTGAGAGACCACAAAACAGCCAAAAATGAACCAGCGAAGCTGGTTCATCTTTGGCTGTTTGTTTTTCTCCCTTTGTTTTTTTTTTTTTGCTCCTTTTCGTAGATAGATACGAGGGCGGTCCGAAAAGTTCTCGGCCTAACAATGAAAAAACGAATTTATAATTTCAAAATTATTTTTAGTTTTCAACATAATCGCACTTAAGACTAATACATTTATTGCAGCGATGCTCCAGCGTCATTATCCCGGCCCTGTAATGGTTCTCAGTAAGATCTGAAAAATACCCCTCTACAGCTGCAATCACCTCTTGATTCGAAGCAAAAACGCTGACCAGCGAGGGAAGAGCTTTAGTTTTGGGAAGAGATAGAAGTCAGAGGGAGCCAAATAGGGTGGATGGTCCAATAATTCATAGTGCAGATCTCTTAATTTTCCCATTGCCAAAACATCTTTGTGGGCAGGGGCATTAACCTGATGAAAGATGATTTTTTTTCTTCAGCAAACCAACCGGGTCTTTTCTCACGAATTTTTTCGTTTAGTCTGGTTAAAAGATCGGAATAATATTCCCGTGTTATTGTTTTACTCTTTTCAAGATAATAATAATAAAAAGCCTTTAGCATCCCAAACCACCGATGCCATGACCCTTCCTGCTGATGGAACAGACTCTGTCTTCTTTGGCGCCAAATAACGGGCTTCTGTCCACTGTGTTCACTGCTGTTTGGATTCTGGTGCGTAATGGTGAATCCAAGTCTCATCCATAGTAAAAAAATCGACGCACAAATCAGATTTATTCTTGTTAAAATGCTCCAAGCACTGCTCAGATTTTCATGCGAGTGCGTTTTTGATCTGCTGTGAGCAAGCGCGGCACCCATCTTGCACAAAGCTTTTTCATTTGCAATTCATGCAAAATATATCCTACACGTTCTTTTGAAATGCCTATAGTCTGAGCAATTTCACGCACTTCGACTCGCTGGTCATCCAATACCATACCGTGCACTTGATCAATGATTTCTGGTGTTGTTACACTTTTTGGACATCCTTCACTTGGATCATCTTAAACGCGGGTAGAGCCACGTTTAAACTCGGCAGCACATTTCTTAATTGTCGAAAACGAAGGAGAGAAGTGCTCATAAACTTTTATGAACTTCGAATGAATTTCTTTTGGCGTTAAACCTTCTTTTACAAAATATTCTTTATTTCGGAAAATCTCAGTTTGAATGCAAAGGATCTTTGCAGGGCTTTTCAATTAAAATTTTTAAAAGGCTTCTCGACTGAAGGTGGATTGCCGGCGTTGCGCAGAGGTAGTAGGATTTTTCATCCCGCACGCTCATCAGAAAAAAACACACGGAATCAATAGAGATAAAATGCTGGAATCTAAGTCCAACACATGACAAGAAAATGCTCGGCAATTTATCATGCGAAAAGTTCTAAGCGATTCCGATATATTTCGAACTAAACACTGTCATTTTATGCTCTCACGATTACTTTAAGACTACTGCAAAATGACGCAAGGAAATGTAATAGTCTTAAGTAGCAGAGATAACACCCACGAAAATTGTAAATAGTTTCATTCAATAAAAAAAATAGGTACATGAAGACAATGGTCAAAAACAAGGTCAAAATGGGATTCATTTCATAAGCGATGGGAACATTGCACCTGTCTACTCAGGGAAGTTAAGAAACTGTTGCAAATATGTGAATGACTTGAGGATGGATATTGTGATCAGATCTAAAACAAGTTATTAAACTTTGTGTAAATTTTTTTAACACCCACAGCTGGATGGCAGATCAAACCTTGTTTTAGGAAGGCAACTGAACAAATGTTTTCTTAATATGATTCCTTTCGAAATTTCACTAATAGTTTACTTCTTAAGTTAAGAAGAGAATATTTTTATTTACTTTTTTTTTTCTCTCAATGGGAGAAACTCATTCTTCTACCACTTTTAGCAATACTACAATATTATTATTATTTACATACAACAACTTCATGGAGTCCAGAGACTCATCGCAGGAAACCCAAATCAACTATCATACCTCTCCTTGAATCCATTGCCAGGGAATTCACAACCACACTCTTACACAACTTCCAGGGGTGGTCCCTGGTTCTCTATTTGCCACGTATTGAAAAATTTCACTTGCATCAATTTTATAAAACCCCTTTATTATCTCAAAGGTTTCTCTCAAGTCCTGCTTATCAACTAAACTTTGAAACCCACAAACATTCAACCTATCCTCGTAGGGAGTATTCCACAGACCTGTTATCATGTTGGTCACTAGTCTCTGAATGTTTAGGACCTTCTCCTGGTCTCCAAGAAACCCAGGTGACCAAATGTGTGCACAGTAGTCAAGATGTGGCCAAATCATAGCCTTATAAAGGATAATAATTTCCTTATCTTTACTTGTTAGCATGTTTTTCAACATCCAAGTAATTCTTTGAGCTATTTTACCAACTTTTGCAATATGCCTTCTGAACTTCAACTCTTTGTCCACCATTATCCCCTAGCCAAATCCCAAGCCTCATCAATTCATCAACCCTCAATACAATAAACCATGCAATATATGCAACCTTTTCAACCCAAAGTGCATAACCTTACATTTTGCAACATTAAATTGACAATCTTTATCCTCTGCCCACAATGCCAATTTATTTACATCACCCTGCAGGATATCTACATCATCTTTATCAGCTATTGCTTTCCCAGTTTTGCATCAATAGAAAACTGAATATCCCCTCATATCTTTCCCTGTTATCGATATACATATTAAATAGTGGCCCTAGTACCAAACCCTGAAGTACTCCACTAGTCACCATCATTCTCCTAGACTCCACACAATATAATACTCTCTAGAGTCTACCCGTCAGCCATCCCCATATCCATACTACTAGCTTCATATCCATTCCCATTCTTTCCAATTTTTGTGATAGTTTTACATGTGGTATTCTGTGAACTGTCAAATGCCTTGGCAAAGTCGAGCAGTAACGTGGTGTAGCCATCATCTTTATCCAATTCTGCTGTCACGTTATTATAAAATGCAAATAAGTTACTAAGACAGGACCTACCCTTTTACAAAGCCATGTTGCCCACTATAGAGTACCGCATTCCTATCCACCCACTGTTGTATTTTACCTTTCACCTTCTCTCTCTGTGTACAAATATTTTAAAGTTAACCGTGTACAGGGATATAATTACACCCCGTGCATTTTCAGTGCAAAATGTAAAGAAAACTTTGGCTGCATAAGTATTTGTGAAATTTTATTTTTAAGAAGATAGGTATAACAAATTCAAAAATTTAATTTAAAATATAAAAATTAAAAAGTTGTATAAATTTAAAAAAAAAAAAAAATAAATTTAAGATGCATCATCAGAATTGGTGTGAATAATTTCTTCATCATCATAAATTTCAGTGTTCATGCATTTATCTTTCTCCCAGAGCTCGTCCAGCCATTCATCCCAATTCTTCTGCATTCCGGCATATATTAGAATGCCAATCATAGCATAGATTTCATCAGCATCATATATACGAGGTCGTTTGTATTGCTGTGGATTTCTGGATGCATCGTAACGATCTCTGGCTTTTCTATTAGTTTCACACACAATTACGTTTATAATTGTTTCAGGAATTATTTGTTTGAAACAGTCCATTGTGGAGCATAGATTTTGAGTTACTATTGTTTCAGCAATTCCTTCTCTTTCTCAAAACACTTGAAAGTCAGGAACTTTATGTACATCAGGTAAAACATTGGTCTATCTTCTGTTCATTTTTGAGTTTCTATTCGGATACGTAACATTTTCCGGGATATTCTCAGCAGTGGCCAGTATGTTTAGGCAAAGGACTTTGCTCTGTGATCATGTTAGCTCAAAAGCAAATAGTTCAATAGGATAGCTATATCTGTTACTCAACCAGCATAGCCAGCTATGCCAATTAACTAATCTATCAAGCAGTAGATTAGAGTGAGCAGGACCCTGCAAAAACACAAATGTTCCAAAACCATACTGAACGAGTTAGTTTTTTAAACTCATTGCCAAAATGCCAATGTGAACAAACCAAGAGTTCAATAATATCACATCCCTTATGGTCTACAACCTACAAGCAGACTACAACAAACAAAAAACTATTTAAAAAAAAAAAATTGACTGATATTAGCTCACAATGGGTAAACCAATGCTCAATGATCATTCTTAATCCAACAATTTCTTTGCATATCCATTAAAGGGATAAGGGATCACAGGTCCAATCAATCTATTGCACCAGAAAATTTCAGTTAGAATGAGATTCAAACCTAGGTGTTTGCAACTTAAGCATAAAAATGTTACATCTGAAGCAACTAAGCTATGAGGTAGTCTATAATTCTGTTGTTGCTTTTCTTTTGTCGAGTTTTTGTGTGGGATTAAAAAAACAAAGCCCTAAAATTCTAGGAGTAGAAATTCTGACATCAATTTTTGTGAGAAGCACAAAAATTATATTAATGAATACTTATGAAAAATGTGTCCAGTATATTGCAAACCATATACTGGACACACTATGCAAGCAAATGGAAACAAGATACAGACAGAAACAGAAGATGTATAATTCTATTACAGATTTGGTACAACATAATCTTACAATAACAGTCACTGTTGCCCACTTTTGGATGGTCAAACAAAATAACAGAACATTAACATGAGTGGCAAGTTTACTCCTTTAAACTTTTGAGTGAATGACAGTCTTGTATTTGTATTCTTAAAATACGAACCTGGTAATTTGTATCATGAAGAAATCTCTGTGATCTTACTGATATTAAATTCAACTGAATTTTATATTCAATTCAATTTGCTACTCTGGTTGGCTGAGTAGTTAACATATCCATCAACAGCCTGTGCATTTAAATACCATAGCAGGCATGGATGTTTGTGATTATCTTTAGGTGGGAGATGAATTTCATCAACTAGTGTGAAACCAAGTCTTGTTTATTGGAGAACTGGAAAAGGCTTGAAATTTCATCATCATCAAATTCCTGCCATGTACCCTCAAGGGGTGTACAGGATATGATAGTACTACATGAAAAAAATTACATCATCACTAACTTCCTATCTACATTTTTCCTCCAATTTGTTGTTTTAAGGATACTTGCGACATAAGACTGAATGATATAATCACGTAATCACAAGAAAGATATTTATTTAACCAAATATTTCGGTCTGGAAATAGCAGACCATCGTCGGTGGTATTACAAGAACAGTTTAAAAAATATACAAGCTAGAATACTAACAATAGATCGTTGAAATTAGAACAACTTATTCTAGCTTGTATATTTTTTAAACTGTTCTTGTAATACCACCGACGATGGTCTGCTATTTCCAGACCGAAATATTTGGTTAAATAAATATCTTTCTTGTGATTACGTGATTATATCATTCAGTCTTATGTCGCAAGTATCCTTAAAACAACAAATTCTTATCCTTCACGGGGAAAATGCTACCAAAATAACTGGTAAATTATTCAGTTATACAAGGTAGGTTACGAGCAAAGATTAATTTCTTAAAAAAGTGCCGCGACAACAAGATTATTCCCAATTTCGCTAAGATTAAAGAAACAATAAAATCTCCTGGAGCTCATAATATTTACCGGAACACAAGTTTATCTCTAATCCGTAATCAACTTAAAGCTGCTAAACGTGATCTTGCTATTCACAGTCATCAGACTTCTGATTTACGCACCTATATATCCACAAATTTGGATCCACATCTTTCTCACATAGTTCTAAATGTAGCTAAACGTTCTACTCAACGTGCTTATAATAAACTAAGTCAACATCTTAACCGTAAATATGAGGCTCTTTCGTCTAAACAATCCAAGCCATTCATAACTCCAGATAATTGGATTGTAAATATATCCGGACGTCTTTTGACTAAAAGCGAAACCCTCATCCTTTCAAAAGGACATGATTTTTCTATTGTTCCAAATAAAATACCATATCTAGATTTCCTAGTTAACATTGAAAGGAATCTTAATCATCTAACCAGCGATAAAGCTAATGCTCTTCGCCTAGAAGTCGCTTCTTCTCTACTTAAGGCTAAACTTCCTCCTTCTAACATATCTCCTTCTGAAATGAAATCTTTACAGTCCTTGAGAAAAAATAATCACCTCATTATCACTAAAGCTGACAAGGGAAAAGCAACAGTAGTTATGGACTCAGTAAATTACAGAAGAAAACTTTCTCTTTTGCTTCGAGATCGCTCCACATATCAAGAAATTGATTATAATCCAACCAACAGACAACTAAAGAAATTAAATTCTCTCCTTGATGAAGTCATCAGTTTGGATAAAGACACAATTGAAAGACTTAAAACTCATTTTGCAAGACCTCCTAGATTTTATGGCCTTCCAAAAATCCATAAGATTGACTATCCTCTTCGTCCAATAGTAGATTGCATTGATTCTCCTACTTACCGTATAGCCAAATATCTAGCTAAATTACTGAAATCTTACATTGGCAACTCGAGTTCTTTTTTAAAAAACTCCTCAGATTTCTTAGAAAAATTAAAAGATGTCTCATTACAACCTACAGATCTTATGGTTAGTTTTGATATAGAATCTTTATACACCAATGTACCTCTTAAGGAAACTTTAAAACTACTTGCTGACATCTTTCCTCAAGATATTATAAAACTATTCGATTTCGTTATACATTCTGGTTATTTCATATGTCAAAACAAATTTTATAGCCAAGTAGAAGGAACAGCCATGGGAAGTCCTCTTTCTCCAGCTTTAGCCAACTTTTATTTAGAACATTTAGAAAAAGTCCTCTTCACATCTAGTTTCCCTCTACCATCTTTTTGGGTAAGATATATAGATGACATATTTGCTATTTGGCCTCACAGTAAAAACACTTTATCTTCCTTTTTAAACAGTATTAATTCCTTACATCATCGCATAAAGTTTACTATGGAATTAGAAGAAAACAACCAGTTATCTTTTTTAGACGTTCTCCTCATCCGATCATCTTCAAATATTCTTACAACTACAGTATACAGGAAACCAACATTCACAGGTCGTTATATTCTGAAAGAATCAGCCCATCATCCATGTCATAAAACAGGAATTATAAAATGTCTCATCAAAAGAGCCAAAATTAATTGTTCTACTTTTGATTATCTACAGAAAGAACTTTCTACTATCCAGCAACACATGAAACTCAATGGCTTTTCTGAAAAAAGTATTCAACGTCTTCTTACATCTTATAATCCTCCACAAAACAACAAAGATTCAATACGTCGAGTACCTATTCCTTATATCTCCGGTATTTCAGAACCTATCGCAAGAATTTTGAAGAAATATGATTTAACAGCTACGTATTCTCCTATTAACAAATTGTCTTCTCATTTTCCTTCTCCTAAAGACAAACGCTCAACTTTATCTCTTCCTGGAGTTTATCAAATTCCTTGCAACTGTGATCTCTCTTACTTTGGACAGACTGGACGTTCTCTTGAAAAAAGAATCCAAGAACATCAATCATCCATTCTTCACAATAAACCTGAAAAGTCTGGTTTGGCTCAACACGGGATTGAAACTGACCACAGCATCCTTTGGTCCAAGACGCGCCTCTTACATAGATCCCGTTACAGGTTCGAACGTTTGTTCAAGGAAAGCGTGGAGGCCTTGCTCCATCATCCCAACCTGAATCGTAATGACTGCATATCTATATCAAAAATCTGGGAAAGCCTAATCAAGATTACTCATTAATTTTTTTTTTTTTTTTAATAGCAAATTCAATCATGTTTCTACTTCAAAATATTTCGTTTCATACTTAGTGATATAACATCACGCGGCATGTTCTAATTTCAACGATCTATTGTTAGTATTCTAGCTTGTATATTTTTTAAACTGTTCTTGTAATACCACCGACGATGGTCTGCTATTTCCAGACCGAAATATTTGGTTAAATAAATATCTTTCTTGTGATTACGTGATTATATCATTCATTTTTCCTCCAAATCAGTCTGTTACTTATCAAGACTCCATCCAACATTATCAGATCTTATATTTCTATCGTCTAAGGCACTTTGTACCGTATCAATCCACTTATATCTTGTTCTTCCTCTGGGTCGTTTTGCTGCCAACCTGGCAGAGAACACTTGTTTTGCTAATCTTTCTTTGCCCATTCTGTTTAAGTGACCATACCGCCTGAGATTAGCTCTGCTAACGCATTCCTGGATGCTGACAATGTCAAGTTCTTTCCTAATATCCTCGCTTTTAATATGATATTGCCATTGATGCCATCTGTTCACGCCTCTAATCTTTCTCAGGACTCTCATATCTGCAGTCTCTAGTCTTTGGTCAAGTGTTTTACTTCTGACCCAGCTCACAGATCCATAAGTTAAATCTGGTTTGACAATGTCTTGTATACAGCTAATTTAGTGTTCCAACTAATTTCTCTCTTATTCCATATGAATTTATTCAATTGATTTCCCACCATACCAGCTTTGCTGATTCTGTTGTCTATTTCTATATTTAATTTACCATCTTCACTAAAAATCGTGCCACCAAAAAGAGAGTAGTGGCCAATCCTTTAATGCATAACAGTATACATATCCACAAGGAGATGTGTTTTGCATTATGGGAGATACTGGGATAGGAGTGTTGAGAGCTTGCTCGACATTTGCTACAAGTTGCCCTGGTGTTGCACTACTTACCCAGGTAAGATAGTACAACACTATATTCAGTCCTGAAGATATTTTCAGGTGCAAACTTTGTTTGCTCGCACTGGGATAAAGGATTAAACTAAATTTATTATATTCTAACCTAGTGAAAAATAAACTTTCAACGAGACTTTTTTTATTCCTTGCCTCTTCTCTCCATGTGAATTTGTGCACATTTTTATGTTGGAACATGGTGTTAGTAATAATCAGTCCATGTCCTGAGCACAAATCCAACAGGTATTTGCCATTATTAGATTTGCTCTTTTCTCCAAATTTTCCCAAAATATTTTTGTATGTCTCACAATCATTTCCTACTCTGCAGTTATATCCCCAACAAGGACCAACTTTTCCTTTTTCATTGTGTCAGTTGCTTTTTCTAAAGCGTCAAAACATTCCTCCACTTCTACCTTAGTAGAACCTTCTGTGGTACCATAGGCACAAATAAGTCTCATTGTCCAGTTCCCCATTCTCATATTTGCCCACATTACTCTACTTGAGTAATGAGGGCAAATTGAGTATCTTGAGTAATAAATACAAAATGTTATATTCAGGCAATGGCAATCAAGGAAAAGAAGGAGTAGCCATAGTATTCAACACAAAATACGAGGCTAATCTTCTTGAATGGCAGTCAGTCTCAAGTAGAGTAATGTGGGCAAATATGAGAATGGGGAACTGGACAATGAGACTTATTTGTGCCTATGGTCCCACAGAAGGTTCTACTAAGGTAGAAGTGGAGGAATTTTTTGACGCTTTAGAAAAAGCAACTGACATAATGAAAAAGGAAAAGTTGGTCCTTGTTGGGGATATAATTGCAGAGTAGGAAATGATTGTCAGACATACAAAAATATTTTGGGAAAATTTGGAGAAAAGAGCAAAGCTAATAATAATGGCAAATACCTGTTGGATTTCTGCTCAGGACATGGACTGGTTATTACTAACACCATGTTCCAACATAAAAATGTGCACAAATTCACATGGAGAGAAGAGGCTAGGAATAAGAAAAGTCTCATTGACTATGTTATTGTTGATAGTGATGTTTTCTCCCTGGTGCAGGACACCAGAGTGTACAGAGGATTTGAAATTGGAAGTGATCACTATTTAGTCTTGAGCAGGATAAAATTGAATTTCATATTGAAAAGAATAACATGTAAGAAAGTTTTAAAGCGAATAAAAGTTGAGCAGCTCTCAGATGTGAACTGTAGACTAAAATACAGAAAGATTGTTGAAAAGAAAATGAAAGAGTTTGAGAACAGGAATCAAACCTTGGAGATTCAGTGGCAAACTCTGAAGAAAACATTGATTGATTCTGCCAGAGAGGCATGTGGTGAGGTTGTGTGCAAGGATAAAAAAATCAGAACTCCCCGGTGGACACAGGAAGTTAAAGAGGCAGTGAAGGAAAAGAAGAAAGCATATCAAAAGTTCCTGGCAAATAAGTCAGCTTGTACTCTTACAGAATACAGAGACAAATGTAAGAAAGCTAAACAGTGTGTAAAACTAGCTAAACAAAAGTCATCGGAGGACTTTTGCAAGAATATAGAAAATAAATATCAAGAAGGTGGCAAAATATTCTGGAGGTTGTTGAAGAAGCTTAGGAATGGACGAAAGAGTGCTGTAAAAGGAGTTAGAGATGATAAAGGTGACATGAAAACGGCAGAAAAAGATATCCTGAAGTATGGAGTAATTACTTTGAAAAACTGCTAAATGAAACAAGCAGTGATGACAGCACAGTGATAAAAAAACACTGACCAGGCATGCAGTCAAGAATACATATCCATACTTGAAGTAGAAAAAGCCATCAAAGGCTTGAAATGTGGAAAGGCAGTAGGAGTGATATTCGACCAGAAATGCTGAGTATGGTGGTATAAAAGTCTTACAGTGACTGCACTGCATTCAGAAAGCCTGGACAGAGGGATGAATTCCCAATGATTGGAGTAGATCTCTCATAGTACCCATATATAAAAAGGGAAATAAAACTGAATGTGAGAATTAGAGGTATTTCCCTACTGAGCGTTCCTGGCAAGATCTATGCAAGTATACTTGAGAAACGGTTGAGAAGAATTGTGGAAGAAAAGCTTGGTGAAGAACAAGCTGGATTCAGGCCAAATAGAGGCTATCAGGATCAGATCTTCACTTTACGACAAATAGTCGAGAAAGCATGGGAATATAACAAAGATCTGTATTTAAGTTTTGTCGATTTGGAAAAGGCATATGACAAGGTGCCAAGAGAGAAGCTATTCAATATGCTGCAGTTATATGGTGTCAATGGGGCATTATATCAAGCAATACTTAGTCTTTATTTGAGTTGTAAGTCAGCAGTTAGAATTGAAGGAAGTACAGGAAGATGGTTTAATGTTAAATCTGGTGTGAGACAAGGATGTACATTATCCCCCTCTGTTATTCATTATCTATATGGATCACATTATGAAGGAAAGTGGTATTAAACCTGATATCAAAATTGGAAATGTTAATGTCAGCTCTTTATGCGGATGATGTTATACTTCTAAATAAATCCGCTACAAGTCTGCAAGATTCTCTGACTAAATTGAATAGCTGTTGTAACAGATATGGTATGAAGGTCAGCAATAAAAAGACAAAGACAACGAAAATAGGCAGAATCATTGAAAATGTCAACTGTGTTGTGAATGGAGAACCTGTGGAACAAGTAAAACATTTTAGCTACTTAGGACAATTTGTACTGAAGATGGTAAATTAAATATAGAAATAGACAACAGAATCAGCAAAGCTGGTATGGGAAGTCAATTGAATAAATTCGTATGGAATAAGATAGAAATTAGTCGGAACACTAAATTAGCATTATACAAGACAGTGTTCAAACCAGTTTTAACTTATAGATCTGAGAGCTGGATCAGAAGTAAAACACTTGACCAAAGACCGCAGATATGAGAATCCTGAGAAAGATAAGAATGTGAACAGATAGCATCAATGGCAATATCATATTAAAAATGTGGATATTAGGAAAGAACTTGACATTGTCAGCATCCAGGAATGCGTTAGCAGAGCTAATCTCAGGTGGCATGGTCACTTAAATAGAATGGGAGAGGAGAGATTAGCAAAACAAGTGTTCTCTGCCAAGTTGGCAGGAAAACGACCCAGAGAAAGACCAAGATATAGGTGGATTGATACGGTGCAAAGTGCCTTAGACGATAGAAATATAAGATCTGATAATGTTGGAGTCTTGACAAGTAACAGACTGATTTGGAGAAAAATTGTAGATAGGAAGTTAGTAATGATGCAATTTTTTCATGTAGTACTGTCATATCCTGTACACCCCTTGAATGTACATGGCAGAAATTTGATGACGACGATGATGATACTCTACTTGAGACTGACTGCCATTCAAGAAGATTAGCCTCATATTTTGTGTTGAATACTATGGCTACTCCTCCTTTTCCTTGATTGTCATTGCCTGAATATAACATTTTGTATTTATTGCTCAGAAAGATCTCACCAGTTTTTGTCTTGTTTGTTTCAGTCACCCCAATTATGTCGATCTGGTACTTATCTAATTCCTGGCTTGAAATTTTAGTCTCTAAAATGGAAGGTTTCTGGATTACTCTCAAGACCAAACATGGGACTTTTTCAAACCTGAAGTGTTTTGAAATACGTGGGATGGTGGCCTCACACTAGGCAAGATTAAAATACACAGCCATTCAGCATGCAAACAATCCATCCCTGATGTGGTTGCACTCTACTGTTACGGCCATTTGTCTTCCTTGACAAGAATGGGGATGACAATGGAAAAATGCATACCAGGTCATCTTGGAGAAACAAATATGAACTTATGCCTGGTTCAGGTAGAAGATAAATGGATCTATCATTATAAGAATCTTTATTAATGACTGCATTTTGGGGGATTTAGGAGATTACTATATAGTCATCCTTCATGTTGCCTTAAAATTTCAACATTTAATAGTAATATCTTCCATCTACCAATTTTACTTTTTTCTGCTGTCTAATTTTATATTTACTTTGTATTTTTTTTTTTTACCACCATTACTTTAAATCTTATCCTGGATAGATATGTATCTCTACCAAAGGCTAGCATAATTCAATCATTAAAGGCAAGCTCAATATCTTATGTGCTTAAGCATTTATATTTTATTTATAAGAAACCCACTTAATGCAGGATATTATTTCCTACTGCTGTCTCACAGTTCTAGCAAAAGTTAGTCTATAACATATTTTCATAGTTAACAGTCTAAACTGGCACCCTAGTAAAACTTGAGTTGTACTAGGTCTTGGAGTTCATTCAGTCCTACTTGAAACTTGCATATCAGTAACTCTTTCTAACACAACTTGCTTCCTGTGCTAGCACTTCTCAGAAGCTGCAAATGTCAGTAATGTTATCCTTTGACAATTCACAAAAGTATTGGCCTATCATGTTTTCAATATTGTTAGTGGATGGGATTGCTTAAATAAATCTTGAGCTGTCTACTGTGCTGACTGCATAGAAATAGTAAATCTTATTAAAGTTAATGCAAGGAAAAGGCAAATATTCAAAGTGAGATGCCAAATGTTTTGGGTATCTTGCATAGCAAGAGTTTTATGAGTCTTGAAAATTGCTTGGCTCTGAAGAAAAAACACTGGCAGAGTTTCAACAATCACAACTGGATCCAAAAATGAGTGCATTTTAAAAGTTAACTTTCTTTGGCCTTTTGCAAAGTCACTATTGTGCTAATAGGCATTATCAGAGATGCTGAAGTTTCCTTTGTATAGATTCCAGCATTATCTAGCATAGGAGTGCCAAAGTAAATTACAGTTTACATATAATTTGTGATTATCAGTTCAGAAACCTAAAAGGGTTTATATGTTGAGTTTTAAACATCAATCTTCTGTACACACATACAAAATTCATACTGTTTACATGTTATTTGGCACTCTTTAGAGAGAGAGAGAGAGAGAGAGAAAAGGGAAGGGAAGAGAAAGTCTAGTTTTGAAATCCTTCAAAGCACCAAATATCCAAAATGTCTCTTAACATAACATTAGCACAAACTTAACATAAGCTATTTCAAGTTTTTTGAATTGAATAATTGCATTTTGGATGCTAAAGTAAATTAGTTTACATCCAAGATGCAACTCAGTATTAGAGTAAAGATGAAATATATGAAAAGAAAATCTTCAATTTTAAGTAACATCCAGCATTCTTTTATCTCCAGGCATAAATGGTGTGGGGAAAAAAAAACTTTTGCTAAGTTTTTTAATCAAAAATTGCTTAGTTTTAAATTAAAAATTTGACTATAAATAAAATTTACTAAGTAATAAAAAAATCTTTGCAAGTTTTTAAATAAATCAGAAGGTGGCACATGATTTTAATCACTTGGTGTTGATATCGCTATACTACTTACTTGTGCGACTGAATCACAAATCTAGGTTTCTGGCTTGCTTAATCCTTTGTTCATCCATAGTACTAATGTGTTTCCAGCCTTCAGTAAAACAATGAGATTTCCATAAATAAATAATAAAAAAAAAAGCATGAAAAAGGAAATGCTGACAAAAGTTGAGCAGAATACCTTAGGCTCTCAGAAAACTAAACACGATGTCAATCATTCACTGCATTAATAATGGAAATAAAAAGTATGTGGCAATTATTAGCACTACATTTAAAATCTGTTTCAATGAAATCCTTATAGTACACAGCTCACACTGATTTTACAGAAATTAAATATACAAAAGCAAGTAATAATAAAATGAATTCATATGCAAGTAAGTCTGCTTTATTGTTAATTTAAGTCTAGCTTGAAAAGCTCCTAGAAAATTTCTATGCACACAACTCGGATCTGCTTCTTAGAATTTCATCCTAATTGGTGAAGATAGAAGGGGAGACAGCAATCATTTTAAATCGAGATGATTTTATAAGGATTAAAATGATTTCCTCCTGTATGAGCAAGAATTGTGCATGCAAGAACTATAAACTTAATGCACAGAGTAACATCCAGAAATGATCAGTTCGTGCTCTAGTTAATGATTTTATATGAGCATTTATCATAACTTACTATATTTTAAACACTTCAGCCCTCAAAAACAGTAAAGATACATTTCATTGCACTCATGAAAGTCGAAGGTTATCTGTATCCTATGTTCAGTGAAGTGGCAAGGGATAACACGTCAATGGTGACAACCTGAATCAAAGTCAATTGTTCCTACTGCTACTTTCCTACCGAACACTATATCCTCACTTTCTTAAGAGATTTAAGTCTTATTTTCTGGAGGTTCTTAACAAGATGAAGAAAATGGGAATAATTACTGTCTTTTTGTTATTTTCCAGCTGGCAAGGCAATTTTGCAATCACATAATTTTCAACCTGAACAAAAATAACTAATCTTTATATTTACGTTTAGAAATTTACTATGCATTTTTATAGATCTTTGTATATTATCTATTAAAAATGGTAATTGGTATGCACTAAGCAATGCAGAAATTGAAGTAGGCTGAAGTTTTAAACAGATACTTGAAAGTGAAGTCTTTATTGTTGAAAGAATATGGTCTTACAGTGTATAAACGTAATTGATTCTATACACACCAACTGAAGTGAATTATGAAAGCTTGAAAATCAATGAATGCTAATCCTTTGGCCTAGAATTACAGGATTTCATAATCTAATTAATTCAAACCACACTGGATATGATGGCTCTGAAATTAAATAAAATTTTCATACAGTAAATACACACCATACTTTCAAAATATTACATCACCAGCAAGAATATATAAAAATAAGAAATGTAACAATGGAAATTATATTTGCATACAATTCAACCAAGGTCTCACCATTAGTTAAGCATGTTTTAGGTTCATTATGCAGAAAACTGTTACATCAAGAAAATTGAATAAAAGTAACATAATTAGCACTAAGTCCAAAGAGCAATAACATTAATTCATGTAATTCAGTGAATGATATTCTAACAAATAATACTAATAAAGAATTCACATAAGGTCAAAAATTTCCACAAAAGCAACTTATCAAGCTGCAAGTTTTAATATGAAAAGAATTAGACTGCAGTGCAGAAATTTGATAAGTGTGAACAATAAAACATCGCAAAGAGCAGTATCGTGTTGATACCTAAACAGGGTTTCAACACAACTGCACTGAGTATGCAATATGGAATTGTCCAGAATGGTAATTAACAGTGTGATCCCTCTTCCAGGTACTATAAAAAAAAAAATTAAATGTTCAAGTTAAGAAGAAGCATATCCAAAAAACACTGCTCCAACCACAGTGAACAGATGGGATGATATACTGATAAATACTGTCATCCCTGTAGATCTTAATATGTCAACTATTGAAAGCATTTATGATTCACGACTCAATACCAATTTTACTAACTACTGTACAGCTAGCTTTGCATCATGCAAGTATAACCTAATAATTATGAGCAATGTGTGGCTTGCACATGGCAACTCTTCTATGGAAACCAAAGCTACAGAATTCATGAAGAATATATAATAGAAGGAAAACAGCAGAAAACTGTGAATTAAGAACTATTGAAAGCAGTTTAATGCTTTCAATAATTCTTCTGTCACAGTTATCTGTGGGTGTATAAATTGTATAAAGTTAAACTGTATTATGTGACAAAATCACATGAAAGCAAAGGCAAAAAGTAGAGATGAATAGACAAAATTATTCTTAGCCAAGAAAGTACCCTGTGTGGGTACTCTTCACAGAAAGCCTTGGTTGTTAAATGGCATGACTAAGAATTACAATTTCCCAACTTTTAGGAAGAATCACATGAACACATTTAGGTAGGTTAGTTAAATTTAAAGGGGAGCTGCAGTTGGGAGGGGGGGGGGGAATTAAAACTGAACATGCATGCAGTAATGAAGCATAATTTTCTTCCACTGATTCGGTGAGTAGTCTCCAAGTTGCGGTTTGCTAGACTTAAAGGTCAATGACTGCAGCAGATATGTGTTCTTCCAAAATGGACGTAGGCCCAACTTACAACACTGTCTATAACAGGCTAACTTCAGGAACAAGGAACTTTATTTATAGCTGAAACTGAGATGATGGACTTTAGGGAAGCAGATAAGAGCAGTCAGTTTAAAGTGGGTTTTGGAAGCAGTACAGAAACTGTATTTCCTTAAATTATGGTGTTTTTAGAGATAGTGGAAAAAGTACTGTAAGATGAATCATTTCTGATTCCTTTTACAGTACTCTTTCAAACTAAGCTTTCTAGATGTATCTGTGTTAAGATTTAAGTGCAGGGAGGATATCATATTGGAGGTTTAATGGAGTATTAACAGAATTGGCAAAGGATTAAAAACTATCCTTTCTTTTAGATTAAAAACTATTTTAATTCTTTCAATATTTCGTCTCAGTCACAGAGACATCTTCAGGGTACAAACTAACAATTGTAACATATACAATGTGCGAGAGATTTAGTGGTTTTAGGAGAGTTGCTAATTTTTGGTTTGTGGTGAATACTAGTTTATAGTCCATGTTTGAAAATATATTTGTAGGCTTTGTATGTGTTTTGAATGTAGGGCAGTTTGATAACCTTTCATGTTGGAAAGTCTGTTTTGGTTGTAAAGTTGTTTTGACGGGTTTTTGCTGTTCTGTTTGTGTAATTTATTACCCACTAAATCTCTCACATAAAACCAACTAAATCTCTCACACACAAAGAAATACTAGAACACCACAATGTAGTCTACAAATTTACTTGCCAAAAAGACTGTGATATCACCTATACAGGTTCTACCATCAGGTCTTTATGGGCTAGACTACAAGAACATTTCCACGACTGTAACATCCCTATTCCAGAATATTTAAACACAAAATCAAAACGCAACATCAAAAAGAAAAATAGAATACAGAGTACAAGGGAAGACAGAAATAGCAGTTCACACCCTTGAACAGAAACATACCCCACAAATTGACAAGGCCATAATAATAGACAAACAAGACAATGAAACAAAACTTAGAATATCAGAAACAATTGCCATAAAATGCGACGAAAGCTCAATGTCCACCAACCCTACCTAATTTCCGAATGTTGGAAGCACCACAATATAAAAATGAGGTCACGACTCCGATCAATAAGCGACAACACAAAACAACCCCCACCCCCACCCCTAAAGCAGACACACCAAACCGTCATTACATAGCCCTACACTTCTCCCATAATGTTCCGATGATGATACAGGATCGAAATGGCTCGTACTCCCCACCCCAGTTTCCCATATAACCCTTCCCCAAAAAGCACCCTTAAATATAATAATGTATATATATTGTTTAAAAAAAAAAATGGGTTTTCTAATTTATCAAACACCCCTCCACATTTCCAAACCCCTACCCCCCCTTTCTTTTTTAACAGCAAACAGCAGAAGTATGGAGAAAGAAGACATCCTAACTTCCAAACAAGGTATGTGTAAACTTTCTTCCTCTATTAATCTGCATATATTTAAAATAAGGGACGCTCCTAAACGAAGACAGGCAAAAAAACAGCCGTAAAAATAAGTTTTACGGAATTTCCCAGAAATAATACCTTTTTTATCTATGAAACTTCTTTTCTTTTTTTTGTTAAAGTAAAATCAGGGGTGTGAGATATATGCAAGGGAATGTTATATTTGAGTAAATACAGTATATATGTTTAGCACTTCAACTCTCTTTTTCGGATGTATCCCAGTTATTGGGAGGCAGTAATAATTTTGCTGTAATCTTGTGCAAGAGAGGCAGGTATCTAGTATTTCATAGAGGTTTATAGCTATTTGCTTAAAAGAGTAGCATAAATAATTTGAAGTATACAACAAAAGTTATGTACTGAAAAACAAATAGCATTGGCTCTATATGTTAGTATTTTTAGGATACTGTATTGTTGAGATTAGTAATCATGTAACTGTGTGCACCCTCCACTGTGTCTGTATATGCACAGACATGGAACAATAGCGAAGAATAATAAATTATTTGAAAGACATCTGACTTGTGTGTTATAGGAGAAAGATTATTTGATCATTTTTTCTATAGTGAAAGTATTTCAGGATGCTAGCTGTTTAAATGCATCAATGGATTAAATAGCAAACACATCATCTGCAGACTAAAAGTTTGTGTCCAGCTGCATTCAGGGCTGCTCCAAGTGTTTCATGTTAAAAAAAGATTAAAAAGGTTATCCAATGAAGTCTCACATAAATGAATATTTTTTCCCATCCCATGTAAAATAACTACCATGAACAACAAATCTGAATAATTCAAACATATTAGAGAGTACATTTTAATCAGATCAAGGCTCTCTTCTTTGTGGTATACCAAGAATAAAGTTTTAAATCATTTTTAAAAAAAAATTTCCTTAAATATTTTGGGAAAACTCCCATTAAGGGAATGTGGGAGAGTGATTCAGTTGGACAGAGGTGTTGGATTTTTGAGGTCCTATATTTCCAGTAAGGTTGTTAATAATGTCTGTGAGCCAAGATAAATCATTTTATCCTCATCATCTTAACCATTTGACCATTACAAACATGCCATGTATGCACGTTTGTTGGTTTTGTTTCTTTAATGCTTTGAGCATGTTTCTGTACACTTTTTCATTTTGCAATCATTATAACTGTGCTAGGAGTGTTTATGATTTAGTTTTCCTCCCTATACATAGACGGCGATTGTTCACTGTGAGAAAAGAAATTTCTGTACTTTGCTAAAAACAAAAGTAAGAAGGATGCACTTGGTGTAAAAAAAATGGCTTCAACATTTGGTTTGCAGAAGCACAAAACATGTATTTTGCACACGTTTTGTGCCTTTTATGCAGTTTGCCCAACCTGGCAAAACACGTGTGATGCACCGATTGCCCAGATTGGGTTGTGTGCTTTATCATTCTTCAAAATCTACCATACAATTGTAAAATATAAAAAATTACAAAAATTGCTTCGACATTGGGTTTGCAGAAGTGCAAAATGTGCGTTTTGTGCTATTTACACTGTTTGCTCTACCATTTTTACATGATTTGCTCTACATGGCAAAACGTGTATGTGATGCAATGATTGCTGATTGTACAAGTAGTGCTGTGTGCTTCAATATCTATCATACAGTTAAAAACTTCTTAAGCAATATCACTGAATGTAGGTTATTATAGTTATTATTGTATGTATAAAAATTATTTATTAGTTAATATTCTCTTTAGTAAATCATGGGCAGTTTTGGTATAAAAATTGTAAATAAATGCTTTTTTTTTATACCTTGTTAATCAAGTAGTATTGAAATTCAAAAAAAAAAAAACCAACCTTGGGGTAAAGTACCTGAAACTGAATGGTCAAAGGGTTAAGAAGCTTCTCCAATTTGGAAGTCACTAATCATGGTATACCACAGTGTCCACTCCTCTGCCATCCTTTTAATCTCATAATAGCTCATTACACATCCATTATTAAAAATCATCAATCCAAGAAGTTTACTTGGTTTACCAATTTCCCTTCCTTCTAATTTTCTCTTCAATATTTTCACAGACATTTTTCCTGCTCCTCATCATAATCATTGTGCCATAGTTGTATGCAATATATACATGAAAACATGGCAGTATATTTAATAAATAATACTTTTACCTTGTGTTTTCATGTATATATCCTATAAAATTTCTGATATGTACTCTCAGGGTTATATATCAGTTTACATAATTAACTTCCTATTGACAATTTTCCTCCAAATTCGCAAAGAGTGGAAACAGTAGTAGCCTGAGTACAGAAAAGAAGAGCATTTATCTGCTGAGCAATTTTCAAATTCTAAAAATAACTCAGCAAATAAATGTTAGTGGATGCACAATGAATTCTTAAGACAGAAAAGGTCAAAAACAGAGGATTCTAGACTTGGCATTCTCTGGTATGGAATATCAGGGGTTCCACAAAGGCATAAGTGTCACCTTGTATTGGAAAGAATTCTACAGAGTGTAGTTCGGACAGTAATATTTAAGGTTCAAATAAACACACAGGTGGTCAAGATTTGGATGTAAATACTGATTTGTCTTTTCTTTCATATTATATATTAAATTTAACAATTTTGATAATCCAGGCCTCTCTTATGCTCTTAACACTACACCAAACTGATTAGAAAGGAACCTGTTTCTTACACTGTAATAAAACTTGGTATGAATACAAATTTCAGAAAGCCTGTGAAATTTTGACCAACCATCCTAATCTAAACAATAATAGCAGCCTAAAAATCCCAAGAATATGGATGGCACACATCAGCCCACATAACTTCTGTTTCAAGTTCTCCAACAAACTGACATTTCAGTATTCTAAGCAATAATTCTCTTATTATTGGCCATCAAAATACTGTTTTGGTTTTAACTTATCTCTTAGTAATCTTTAGCCAAACAGATAACAGGACTCAAGCTTTGATGTAGTTTTTTTGTATTTCACCAGAAGTCAGGCCAGTAGTGCTAATGTTGATGAATTAGTGTTGCTTTAGCATATATATGAATTATAATGTAACTTGTCTCTTTGTGTGTCTGTGCGCATGTGTGTACCCAATGATGACCTTGACATGAAGGTCGAAAAATCAGGTAATTATTTTGGTTTAAGAAGAAAGCAGGTATAGTACACCCACAGATACAAGACCCTTCAACACTTCTACACATGTTAAAAGAAGGAGATTCCATTCCGATAATAGAATAATCAATCCGTATTGTGGGATGAGTGTTTATTATTACATGTCGGAAAATTAACTTCTCTTTTATGTTCATTGTAGTTTTTAAAGTAGTAACTATATTCAATCAGAAAATTTATGTATAAAGCACATGATTTTGCATGTTGGTGACCAATTCGTACATCCTTTATTTCTTTCTCCCCTTCAGCATGAATTGACTATTCTTGGCAATTTACCAACGACAGTTCTCGCTTCTGTGGCTGGACTATACACATTCAAATTTTCAAATCGTGCACAAAGGGGTCATGTGGTAGCACTTAACAGGATAAAATGCCAAAGGATGCACTAAACAAAATGTTTGAAGGAAGCTCTTTTTGTGAAGGAATAAAGTTGCAAACTTCACTGTCTTGTAGTGTCTCAAAGACATCACCTAAATGATTTCATGCAGGGAAGAATTATTGGAAAGCTTAAAGGAGGCCACAGAATTACTGATATTGCCAGAGATTTGGAAGCTCACATTGCACTGTATCTGGGCAGCTCATATTTCACAAATCTAGGCAGCATTTCAAAACAATGGAATGTGTTCCAGACATTTGCTAAGAGGTCACTTTCGCTATACCACGGAGCATAGAGACAGATTATGTATCATAAAATTATATTTCGTGAAATTTATCTTGCACTGCATTTTCTTTTCATTTTCACCAAATTTTTTCAGTGATCAATAGTTCGTGCGATGAATTTCACCGTGATGAACTGTCCAGACACAGTCCTGAAAATACTTCAGGTGCAAACTTTGTTTACACTTGAATAAAGGATTAAAACAAGTATATAATTCTTGGTATCTTTAATTTGGAGATTCATTGCTGCTTGAAATTCCCATCCAGAAAACAAACAAGATTTTATCCTGTTTCCTGTATCCTGATAAGCACTGTACAATAATTCCTAATTACATCCTTAGGAATGGGTAAGTTTTGTTAAAAATGTATTGAGAGATAATCTGTATGAAATTGATAACACATTATTTGTGTAATGCCAATTTATTAGAATGCTGGCAATAAATTTATGCCTACATTTGGCTGTAGTCATGAAAAATTTTTTCACGTGCAGGTAAAAATGTGGTGTGTCCTTAGCTTTTGGACACCAGTGCATTATGTTCTTCTCTCTAATATCCATTACATGATATTAGAGAGAAGAGATCTGATAACTGCATTCAAAACATGAATCACAGGATACGAGTCATATAGCATGTGCATGATAGGAGAATGCACTATAACAGTTCAATTGAACAAAATGCATAACTTCTTTGAATTATCAAAGAATAATCACAGAAAATGAGTTGAATGATTTGCAATTCTAATTTAAATTAAATCTATGTACTTTGTGGATTATATATCCATGTAAACACGTAAAAATATAATATAAATTAAAAGAAAACTGATATTTGAAAACATTCACAAAATTAGAATAATTTTTAAAAAAGTGACCAAAATACAGCCATCACTGGACTTGCGTCTGGGTTTCGTTCCATCAGGCAGGACGTAAGTCGATACATTAAATCAACAGAGTTATAGGGGTTAGGGACTTGACAGTAATAAGTATGCTGTCATTTTAATTTTTAAACCTTATTATAAAACTGTACTGTGTGTTACTGCCACTATAAAAAAGAGGAGAACAATCACACAAATCTTCCTCCACAATCACATCTTGTTTCTTTCGCTGTGTGAACGATCAGGCTGTCTCTCTTCTGGTGTAACCTTTGTTTTTTTTTTTATGAAAATGTCTAATGTGCTTTCCTTATTCCACTTCTTCTTTTCATCATAAATTTGTTCGTAGCAAGCAAACGCATCATGCACTTTCGTCATCATCATCATCAAATTCCTGACATGTACCCTCAAGGGGTGTACAGGATATGATAGTACTACATGAAAAATTTACATCATTACTAATTTCCTATCTACAATTTGGAGATAGGAAATTACTAATTTTCTATCTCCAAATCAGTTTGTTACTTGTCAAGATTCCAACATTATCAGATCTTATATTTCTATCGTCTAAGGCACTCTGCATCAATCCACCTATATCTTGGTTTTCCTGCCAACCTGGCAGAGAACACCTGCTCTGCTAATCTATCCTCGCCCATTCTGTTTAAGTGATCATACCACCTGAGATTAGCACTGCTAATGCATTCCTGGATGCTGACAATGTCAAGTTCTTTCCTAATATCCTCGTTTTTAATATGATATTGCCAATGATGCCATCTGTTCATGCCTCTAATTATTCTCAGGACTCTCATAGCTGCGGTCTCTAGTCTTTGGTCAAGTGTTTTACTTCTGACCCAGCTCTCAGATCAATAGATTAAAACTGGTTTGAACACTGTCTTGTATGCAGCTAATTTAGTGTTCTGACTAATTTCTCTCTTATTCCATATGAATTTATTCAATTGACGTCCTACCATACCAGCTTTGTTGATTCTGTTGTCTATTTCCATATTTAATTTACCATCTTCACTAAAAATCATGCCTAAGTAGCTGAAATGTTTTACTTGTTCCACAGGTTCCACATTCACAACACAGTTGACATTTTCAACAATTCCGCCTATTTTCATTGTCTTTGTCTTTTTATTGCTGCCCTTCATACCATATCTATTACAACAGTTATTCAATTTAGTCAGGGAATCATGCAAACTTGTAGCGGATTTATTTAGAAGTATAAAATCATCTGTATAAAGCAAAGAGCTGACATTAACATCTCCAATTCTGATATCATCTTTAATATCACTTTCTTTCATAATGTGATCCATATAGATAATGAATAGCAGAGGGGATAATGTACATCCTTGTCTCACACCAGATTTAACATTAAACCATCTTCCTGTACTTCCTTCAATTCTAACTGCTGACTTACAACTCAAATAAAGACTAAGTATTGCTTGATATAATGCCCCATTGACACCATATAACTACAGCATATTGAATAGCTTCTCTCTTGGCATCTTGTCATATGCCTTTTCCAAATCGATAAAACTTAAATACAGATCTTTATGTTTCCATGCTTTCTCAACTACTTGTTGTAAAGTGAAGATCTGATCCTGACAGCCTCTATTTGGCCTGAATCCAGCTTGTTCTTCACCAAGCTTTTTTTCCACAATTCTTCTCAACCGTTTCTCAAGTATACTTGCATAGATCTTGCCAGGAACACTCAATAGGAAAATACCTCTGTAATTCTCACATTCAGTTTTATTTCCCTTTTTATATATGGGTACTATGAGAGATCTACTCCAATCATTGGGAATTCATCCCTCTGTCCAGGCTTTCTGAATGCAGTGCAGTCACTGTAAGACTTTTATACCACCATACTCAGCATTTCTGGTCGAATATCACCTACTCAAGCTGCCTTTCCACATTTCAAGCCTTTGATGGCTTTTTCTACTTCAAGTATGGATATGTATTCCTGACTGTATGCCTGTTGAGTGTTTTTTTTACCACTGTGCTGTCATCACTGCTGGTTTTCATTTGGCAATTTTTCGAAGTAATTACTCCATACTTCAAAGATATCTTTTTCTCCCGTTTTCATGTCACCTTTATCATCTCTAACTCCTTTTACAGCACTCTTTCCTCAATTTCTAAGCTTCTTCAACAACCTCCAGAATATTTTCCACCTTCTTGATATTTATTTTCTATGTTCTTGCCAAAGTCCTCCCATGACTTTTGTTTAGATAGTTTTACACAGTGTTTAGCTTTCTTACATTTGTCTCTGTATTCTCTAAGAGTACAAGCTGACTTATTTGCCAGTAACCTTTTATATGCTTTCTTCTTTTCCTTCTTGTGTCCACCATAGAGTTCTGATTTTTCTATCCTTGCAGACAACCTCACCACATGCCTCTCTGGCTGAATCAATCAGGGTTTTCTTCAAGGATTTTCTGCTATTGAATCTCCAAGGTTCGGTTACTGTTCTCAAACTCTTTCATTTTTTTCTTCAATAATCTTTGTGTGTTTTAGTCTACAGTTCACATCTGAGAGCTGCTCAACTCTTATTTGCTTTAAAACTTTCTTATATGTTATTCTTTTCAATATGAAATTCAATTTTATCCTGCTGAAGACTAAATAGTGATCACTTCCAATTTCAAATCGTCTGTACACTCTGGTGTCTTGCACCAGGAAGAAGACGTCACTATTATCAACAATAACATAGTCAATGAGACTTTTCTTATTCCTTGCTTCTTCTCTCCATGTGAATTTGTGCACATTTTTATGTTGGAACATGGTGTTAGTAATAACCCACCAATGTCCTGAGCAGAAATCCAACAGGTATTTGCCATTATTATTAGATTTGCTCTTTTCTCCAAATTTTCCCAAAATATTTTTGTATGTCTGACAATCATTTCCTATTCTGCTATTTAGATCCCCAACAAGGACCAACTTTTCCTTTTTTATTATGTCAGTTGCTTTTTCAAAATATTCTGGAGTTTGTTGAAGAAGCTTAGGAATGGAGGAAAGCGTGCTGTAAAAGGAATTAGAGATGATAAAGGTGAAATGAAAACAGGAGAAAAAGATATCCTTGAAGTATGGAGTAATTACTTTGAAAAACTGCTAAATGAAACAAGCAGTGATGACAGCACAGTGATAAAAAACACTGACCAGGCATGCAGTCAGGAATACATATCCATACTTGAAGTAGAAAAAGCCATCAAAGGCTTGAAATGTGGAAAGGCAGCAGGAGTAGATGATATTCGACCAGAAATGCTGAAGTATGGTGGTATAAGAGTCTTACAGTGGCTGCACTGCATAGTTCAGAAAGCCTGGACAGAGGGACGAATTCCCGATGATCGGAGTAGAGCTCTCATAGTACCCATATATAAAAAGGGAAATAAAACTGAATGTGAGAATTACAGAGGTATTTCCCTACTGAGTGTTCCTGGCAAGATCTATGCAAGTATACTTGAGAAACGGTTGAGAAGAATTGTGGAAGAAAAGCTTGGTGAAGAACAAGCTGGATTCAGGCCAAATAGAGGCTGTCAGGATCAGATCTTCACTTTACGACAAATAGTCGAGAAAGCATGGGAATATAACAAAGATCTGTATTTAAGTTTTGTCGATTTGGAAAAGGCATATGACAAGGTGCCAAGAGAGAAGCTATTCAATACGCTGCAGTTATATGGTGTCAATGGGGCATTATATCAAGCAATACTTAGTCTTTATTTGAGTTGTGAGTCAGCAGTTAGAATTGAAGGAAGTACAGGAAGATGGTTTAATGTTAAATCTGGTGTGAGACAAGGATGTACATTATCCCCTCTGTTATTCATTATCTATATGGATCACATTATGAAGGAATGTGGTATTAAACCTGATATCAAAATTGGAGATGTTAATGTCAGCTCTTTGCTTTATGCGGATGATGTTATACTTCTAAATAAATCCGCTACAAGTCTGCAAGATTCTCTGACTAAATTGAATAGCTGTTGTAATAGATATGGTATGAAGGTCAGCAATAAAAAGACAAAGACAATGAAAATAGGCAGAATCATTGAAAATGTCAACTGTGTTGTGAATGGAGAACCTGTGGAACAAGTAAAACGTTTCAGCTACTTAGGCACAATTTTTACTGAAGATGGTAAACTAAATATAGAAATAGACAACAGAATCAGCAAAGCTGGTATCGTGGGAAGTCAATTGAATAAATTCATATGGAATAAGAAAGAAATTAGTCGGAACACTAAATTAGCTGTATACAAGACTGTGTTCAAACCAATTTTAACTTATGGATCAGAGAGCTGGGTCAGAAGTAAAACACTTGACCAAAGACTAGAGACCGCAGATATGAGAGTCCTGAGAAAGATTATAGGCGTGAACAGATGGCATCAATGGCAATATCATATTAAAAATGAGGATATTAGGAAAGAACTTGACATTGTCAGCATCCAGGAATGCGTTAGCAGAGCTAATCTCAGATGGTATGGTCACTTAAATAGAATGGGAGAGGAAAGATTAGCAAAACAAGTGTTCTCTGCCAGGTTGGCAGGAAATCGACCCAGAGGAAGACCAAGATATAGGTGGATTGATATGGTACAAAGTGCCTTAGACGATAGAAATATAAGATCTGATAATGTTGGAGTCTTGACAAGTAACAGACTGATTTGGAGGAAAATTGTAGATAGGAAGTTAATAATGATGTAATTTTTTCATGTAGTACTGTCATATCCTGTACACCCCTTGAGGGTACATGGCAGGAATTTGATGATGATGATGATGATGATTGCTTTTTCTAAAGCATCAAAAAATTCCTCCACTTCTACCTTAGTAGAACCTTCTGTTGGACCATAGGCATAAATAAGTCTCATTGTCTAATTCCCATTCTGATATTAGCCCACATCACTCTACTTGAGACTGCCGGCCATTCAAGAAGATTAGCCTCGTATTTTGTGTTGAATACTATGGCTACTCCTTTTCCTTGACTGTCATTTCCTGAATATAACATTTTGTATTTATTGCTCAGAAAGATCTCACCTGTTTTTGTCTTTTTTGTTTCAGTCACTCCTATTATGTTGATCTGGTACTTATCTAATTCCTCAGCTAGCTCCATTTCTTTGTCATTCAGGCTTCTTATGTTGATAGTACCGATCTTTAACTCTGGTGATGTTGAGTTGGGGGTGTGCATTCAGATTGTTCCAGTAGCTGACTTTATGCTGTTTGCCCTTGTTACCTGGCAAAAACAACGGGTGGCCTTGTTTAACCTGGCGACAGCCTAGCCGGCATGAAATTTTGTCATGTTGTACCATCATTTTGTATATTGGTTTAAGCCAATATGAATACAATTTGATCAGCTAAATCCCAAATTGCCAGGCCATCCTCGTTTGTTAAGTATCCAATAGGGTTCACCACGAGAAGGTGAGAATTGAACATTAGGTCAGAAGCCCTGGTCGGTTCTCCGCATTCCTTTAAAGGCTATGTGGAGGTCTCCTCTCAGTTATACAGCTTTGACCCTTATGCACCTTTCGTTTCTATTATTAAGTAGCATTCAACATTGGGGTCCATGTCTTCAGCTATTTTGAGGACTTCGCTAAATGCAGAGAACACTTCTGCAAGACCCTGCACAACAAATTGTTTACCTACTTCTTCCTATTTCTCTTTTCTCCCCCTCTTCCTTTCCTCATTTTTTCCTCTTCTTCAACAGTTGTTCCTCCAGTTCGACCATTCTTTGTTGGTCAACTCTTCAGAGGAACTTTCTATGAGTTGAATTATGTCGTCATCATTCACTTCGAGATTCAGATTGTTTGCTAGGCCCACTATTACATACTTCCAAAATCATGTACAACCTTTCTAATGTCTTTTTCCCAAACCACAGCAATATTTTTAATAGCATGATAAATATTGAATGTTTTCCAGAATTGCATGAGAGTCTGGTCATTTCCTTCAGTAGCAGAAATGGCTTGTGAAAAAGTTCCCTGTAGATAATAAAGCCTTAAACACTGCAAGAACTCCCTGATCCATCAGGTGGATCAATGAAATAGTATTTGAAGGGAGAAACATGATCTTGAACTTGGGTAAAGATCACCGCTATAAGATCTGGAGCAGTATCTAAAATTAATAATATTTTAAATTCTACATTTTCTTTCACACAATAGCTTTTTATTTAACTCGCATAACAGTTGATTAAGGCATCCTCAAACAATTTTTGAGTTATCTATGACTTCTTATTGCTCCGATAATGAACTGGCAGTATGCTTCCTAATGTTTTTGAAGATTCGTGGATCTCACTGTGCTATATCTCAAATAGTTTCAGTTTATATCCAGTTACATTACCCCTTAGCAGAATCGTAAAAATAAAAATAAGAGCTTTGAAACCAGGAATAGATTTTAGCTTTTTGTAGATGAATGTCTGCTGGGATATTTTTTTCCAAAAGAAGGACGTCTCATCCATATTAAAAATTTGCTCTGGCAAATAATTTTCCTCCGTAATAATTTTATCCAATTTCTCGACAAACTCTTTGGCAGCCTTCTATGGCATTTGTAGATTCACCATACATTTTCACATTATGTAGCGCAAAACGCTGCTTGAATCTCATGAACCAACCGGAAGAAGCTTTGAATTTGTAGTCGTAATCGGGTCCTACTTTATTCTTCTTCAACATCTTGAAGAGACTTAGTGCCTTAGCGGTTATGGTCATAATGCTAAGGATTATGCACTTTTGCTTCAGGTCCTCTATCCATGATGCAAGTAGCTTTTCCATATCACCGATGGGACCTTGTCGATTTAATGGCATTAGATTCTTTCACAGCCTCTACAATTTTATCCTTATTTTTCAAAATGGTTGTCCTGTAGAATGAGACCATCTGAAGTCATGTGCGATCACATTGACAGGCTTACCAGTTTCATGTTGCTTTATAACTTGCAACTTCGTTTAAAGATCAATTACTCGTCTCTTTTTCAGTGATTCTTCACTAGGTTTTTTTGATTGTGCGTGTAGGGGCCATGTTGCACAAAACATCGCGAAATAATGAACGATTAATACATTAATCGTTCATTATTTCGCGATGTTTTGTGCAACGTGGCCCCTACATGTCTCTTTTTCAGTGATTCTTCACTAGGTTTTTTGATTGTGTGTGTAGGGCCATGTTGCACAAACCATCATGAAATAATGATTGATTAATACACAAATAATCCATTTTTCAAACACAAAACCAACAGAGGAACCGTTGAAGACACATGCTGACTGCTGAGAGAGGTTGCTGCTGAAAGCACTGTTGCCACTGTGCATGCTTTACCTTACGCTCGCTTGCATCTTGTTCGAAAGTATAGCCAAAAATGTCATTTATTTCCTAATAGGATCACGGATGTATCTTCGAAAGGACGTAACTCGAACGGATGCAAGTCGAAGGATGACTGTGTTAGAATAATGCGAAAATAAATGCATAAAAATTACAGTCAAAGGGAAACAACATGATAATTAGTACTTTGTTGTATCCCCCTTAGCTTTTATGACCATTCGTAAATGGTTGGGCATATTGTTTACTAGCAGTTCAGCTTTTTTTTAAATTAAAAATGCCCATATGGCCTGCAGACTAGAAACAAGTTCATTTGTCTCTTGGGACAACTTCTTGAAGATGTTTCTTCATAATTCCCCACAAATTCTCAATGGGGTTTAAATCTGGTGAGGGTTTAAATCTACCTGGACCCCTCTGTGGTCATACAAGCCTATATCAAACAGAGGTTGCGAATTTCACAGAACATTTCATGCACTCTTTATCAAATGCTTCTTGCTTAAGATGCCAAACACATATCCCTTGATGATCATGGCACACACAAAACATACTTTCATCACTAAAAAGTACCTTTTTCCAGTCCACTTGGCACAACAAGTCTTTGCTTACACCATCGCAATCTAGCTGCCTTTTGCTTGGAAGTCATAAGCAGCTTCGTCTTAGGCACACATGATTTAAAACCCAATTTGTGAAGTCATCTCAATGTCATAAATTTAGACACATTCACACCTATCTATTTTCTGTGAAAATACCTTACACTTTGGAAGTAGTTTTTCTTCACAATATTCTTCAATCTCCTCTCATCTCTTAATGTAGTTACTATCTTTTGACTGCCATTGAAGCGATTAATTTGAAAACTCCGGTTATTAGAATACTGTCTCAATACCCTACTCATACTTGATTTAGAACATTTCAATTCCTTAGCTATAAACTGTTGAGTTTGGCCTTCTTTGTGTAAAGACACTATATGAAACTTCTTAGCTTCCAATATGTCACTTGTTCGACCCTTGATTAGCAAATGATTAACTGAAATCCATGAGAAAACTACTCCTCATACACGAGTCAGTTCTGAAGCTACTGAAATATATCTCTTTCTATGCTCTCCCTAAAACCAATCAGAAAAATTATTCAAATTGTGTGAATGTTTTCAAATAACAGTTTTCTTGTCACCAAAGTAATCCTCACCGGCATGGAAACACATTCACCACACTACTTTGAACTACCATTCCCTAATTAAACCCTGGCTTTCCAAAAGATGTGCCAAGGCTGTACAAATGAAAAACCAAACAAATCGTAACTGGCTCAAATCAAGAACCCCATCCTCCTTTAGAGCTTATACTGAAGTCACTGCCATCCAACTACTGCCCTATCTTGCTTACCTTAGTCTTGTCTAAAGTAATGGAAAAAATAATCGATTCCCAACTCCTACACTACATTGAAGGCACCAACCTAATAAACGACTGCCAGTATGCAATGTAGATCAACAGGAGATCTGCTCACATATGTCACCCATCTCTGGACAAATGACATGGAGAAGTTTGGCAAATTTCAAGTGGTTGCACTTGATATTTCCAATACTTTTGACCAGGTGTGGCAAAAAGGCTTACTAAGCAAACTAGCATCATTTGATCTGTCTCAAGACTTCTGTAGTTCAATTGCCAGCTTTCTGTCTGGATGCACACTGTGTGTGATGGTAGATGGTTCCTTATCCTCTCAACATTCAACTAATCCCGGGGGTCCACAAGGTTCTATCCTCTCACCAACTATCTTCCTACTATATATCAATGACCTACTTCAGTTGACCTTCAACCCAATACACAGTTTTGCAGACGACAGTACATTGCACTCCTCCCTTTCATTTGATAAATCTTACTTTACACAACTCACCTGAACCTACAGAACATCAACAACCACCGCTCTCAATTCTGATCTCTGAGCCATTCTCCAATGGGGTTCACATAACCTCATTAATTTCAATGCCAATAAAACCCAGTTCTCTCCTATTTCTCATTAAAAAAAAAAAAAAAAAAAAAAAAGAACCATCTTTTCCCAGTATTCTTTTTGACAATACCCAAATTTCCAGACAATCTGAGATTTCTCTTCTTGGTATTAACCTGACATCAAACCTCTCTCGGCATAAACACATCACAACCGTTGCATCCTCAGCTTCAAAACAAACCAGGATTTCTCTTTCGCTGAAGACTTTGCTTCATCTCTGAACAGCTGTTAACATTATGCAAATCATAAATCTTCCCAGTTATTGAATACTGCTCTCACATATAGGGTGGTGTCCCTAAAGGTTCCCTCAAAATGCCTGACTCAATACAGAGGAGAGCAATTTGACTTATTAACGACCCATCTCTTACCTACTCACCCCCCCTCCCACTTTTGCACAGATGCTTGGTTTCTGCAATATTCTACAAATATTTCCATGGAAATGCTCATCTGAAATATCATCAATAATTCCCCCACTTAGTACTAAGTTCATTGGAACACATGCATCTGCTGCTCAACATCTCTTCACAGTGCACCTCGAAACAAACAGAACAAGTTTTTCCTCTTCCTTCATCCCTGCAACTGCTGTATTGTGGAATAGTCTTCCCCCTGTTGTGTTTCCCAAGGAATACATTATATAGTCTTTCAAATCAAATGTAAACAAGTTCCTCCTTTCCCAACCCACTACCCAGATACAGTACTAATGTACTATAGGTTGATCCACCAACCTCTTGTGTATGGGCTCAACATAAAAAAAATTTATATTAGATTTTATGTGTTTACATTATATAATCTACAAAGTACATAGATTTAGATTATTCTAATTCATATCTGGTAATAATTATTTTCTATGAAATTAGAATTGCAAATCATTCAACACATTTTCTTTGATTATTCTAATTTTTTGATTCGGAGGTGTATAACTAAAAACTTTAACAGTACATTCTCCAGTCAACTCAACCTTTGGCCAAGACACAAGCTATATCTGACTCAAATCTTGTGATTCATATTTTGAATGCAGTTAAATGATCTCTTTTAACATTGGACATGATATTATTATTATTATGTGACTCCTTCAGGGAGTCGAAAGACTCAATGAGGGAGGGCACTTACTCTACAACTGTCTCCACCACTCAATCCACCAAGTACAACAAACTGCAACTACACCAATGCCATTTTAGAATCCTCCATAGTGCAATTGGAAGAGCAGCAGGATGGTGTACCCTTCAGTGAAAAAGGCCTAAGTTCGATTCTCGTAATGATGGGAGGAATCTTTATATTGACTTTTTCAATTGAAGGTGAGTTAGCCGATCTCATACGGAGATAGCAGGGTTTTTTCTCCCAGAAACTCTGGTTTTTCATCCCGCACACACAGACAAATCAGCCCTTCAGAACACATGAAATTATAGACAAAAAAATACTAGTTGTGGTGGCGGTGGGCAGTAGATGGCGTTGATTTAGATGATTGGTAGTAGAGGTTCGGTGTAATGGTGAAGATGGAGAGTTGTACAGTAGGTGTCCTCCCACGATGAGTCTACGGACTCCTTGGAGGTGTCACAAATAATAATAATTCACCACCACTAATATTTTCAAAGACAATCACAAACATCCATACCCACGGTGGAGTCGAACCCGTAACCTTTTGGCTGGAGAGCGGATACACTAACCACTTGGCTAACCAGGCCTGCTGAAGTTTTAACAAATTCAATTTTTATGCACATATTATTAAGCATACAATATATCTAGTTTGCATGTTCCTGTTTTATTTTGCTAAAAATGTATTATAATGTGGCTTCAATAGCAATACTTCCATTCCCCCCTCCACACACACACAACCTCAAATTCTCCAAGCAGAGATGAGAAAGCCTCCTGGAGTGTAAATTATAGGTTCAGGCTTATGTGCTATCTGATAGCCAGCCTGCAGAATGCTTTATTATGTTGAAGAGAATTTTGGGTGTTGATGGACACCCAAAATTCTCTTCGACATAATAAAGTTCTCTTCATCAACAAATATGAAGCATCATGTGAAACATCAACGACACTGCATAAAAAGCTGAATGCATGGAAGGGACAAAAGATATGGATATTATGTTGTAAAAAAATAAACCAATTTAAGTTACATTCACTGAAAAGTGATTGCAGACTAATTAGTTCTAAATCCCACTTCTTTTTCAACTAAACTTATTTTCCCTTATGCACAAAAAAGGAGTGATCATCACCCTATTCTTTCAGAAGTGGAATGACAATAAGTTTTGTATTCTGAATTGCTTTTTTGCTAATTCTGTATAAAATCACTACAATGAATAATATGAATACTAACCACCTTCAGCAACAAAACTGTACTTGCCTCACTGATTACTAATTTCTTCTTTATCTGCAATATATTTTACAATATCCTGAGGTCGAAGAAGTTTCTCGGCATCAGTATCAGGAATTTCAAATCCTAACAGAAAGGGAAAAAAAATAAATAAGTGCGTAGCAAAACAATACCTGATAAAATAAAAATGTAGCTTAACTCTTCCAGGAAAAGATGATATAAAATAAATAGTCATAATAAGACAGACAAATTAGACGATATTTTTTTTAGACACCTAACTTTAACAATAACATAAAAAATAAAACAAATGACGAGCATTGCTTTTTTAAACCCATTCTTACGTTTTCATAAAATTTCCATGACTTCAAAAACATCAAATTCTATCCAAAATAAAATCATGCTCATTTAACACTAAATTTTATAATCATCTGAAAAGTTTATGTGCAGTCTCTGTAAGTGACTGCTAAATGATACAAACGTACGAGTCGACTCAATCGTATTTTCGACAATAAAAGAAAAATGGTTGATAACAACATAACAATGAAAGATTACACAGAGCATTTTCCTAATAATTATGAAATATGAAGGAATTTAGGATAACTGATGATAAATGAATTATAAATAATGAAAAGACCAAACTGATTAAACATTTAACCAATTTCATGACAAAGATTTAAGAAAGCTGAAATTAGTTTCTTGATCATCTCTCCTCTTTGAAATTCATATCCACAGCTTTCCTGGGCTTTTCATTCTCAAGATGTGGCCTACTCATCATAACATTCTCACTGACACAACTAACATCCTTATTCCAATCTGTGTTCTTATTTTTTTTCATTCCCAAACTTCTGCATTCAATTAGCTCAGTGGTCGCCAAAGGGGTCGATATGACATTGTTAGGGGTCGATTCAGGCTCAGGGTTCAACAGAAAAATATAAGACATCATTGTATGGGTAATATTTAATTCGGTTAACTTGGATTACCTCCATGACAAAAGACATGGAGGTAATGACAACGCAATTAAGAGTGAATCGTGGGATCAGTACCTCCATCTTACAGGTCCAGGAATAGGACCTGTAAGATGGAGTAAGGTCATGAAAATAGTTACTGAGGCCAATCAAGTAGGCCAAAATTACGTATTTACCAATAAACGGATGTTTATTGGTAAATACGTAATTTTGCAATCTCACTCCCACTGCGCCGGCCGGCGCAGTGGGAGCGAGATTGCAACACTTGCGTGGTTCTTATTTACTGATACAAGTATTCGATCCCAGTCTCATTTTTGCACATCGACATACAAGTGAGTGTTAATGTTCTAAAATTCATCAACATACATATTATAATTCAATCGTTATTCATTCATGAACTAAACTTCTCTATGTTGAACTTCTCTAGTGATATTACTGGTAGTAATACCAGTAATATCACTAGTAATACAAGCGATATTACTGGTGATAGTAATAATAGTAGTAATAGTAATATAATAATACAGGGCGTCCCAAAATTCACGCAAGATTTAAATTTAGCACCATTTATGCGGTAAAGTGGTGCCAACGAGTAAAAAAAAAAAAAGACAGCGTGACAGCTGACAGTTCAGGGTTATTAAAAATGGAGCGCTACACGAAAGAACAACGCATTTTCATTGTTGAGCAATATTTTAAAAATAATGAAGGTTTGGCAGCTACAGTTCGCAATTTTCGTACAAAATATGGTCGGAATAGTCATTTAACTTTAACTGTGAAAAGATTAATTAAAAAATTCAAGGAAACCGGATCAATTAGTGATCTTACACACTCTGGCCGTCCTTCAACAAGTCGTTCAACAGAAAACATCGAAGTAGTTCATGAGAGTGTTGCTGAGAGTCCAGGAACATCAATTCGGCACTGTGGTCTTGAATTGGGCATTTCGAGAAGCTCTCTACAGCGTTTTCTCACGAAAGATTTGCATCTTTATGCTTACAAAGTTCAAATGACTCAAGAACTGAAGCCTACAGACCACACACGGTGAAGAGAGTTCGTTGAATGGACTATGGAACAACAACAAGTGGATGCTTATTTTTCGAACAAAATCATCTTCAGCGATGAGGCTCATTTTCATCTTGATGGCTTCGTTAATCGACAAAATTGTTGCATTTGGGGTTCAGAAAATCCGCGAGTGATTGTTGAGAAACAAATGCATCCACAACGTGTCACTTTGGTGCAGATTTTGGGCTGAAGGCATCATCAATCCATTCTTCTTCGAAAATGCGGCTGGTAAGGCAATAACAGTTAATGGTGCTCGCTATCACGACATGATAATCCACTTTTTTGTGCCTAAATTGCAAGATATGGATGTGGACGACACGAGGTTTCAACAAGGTGCCACATGCCATACAGCCTGAGAAACAATTCAATTACTGCATGAGTCATTTCCTGGTTGTGTAATTTCCCGTTTTGGTGATCAGAATTGGCCGCTCAGATCATGTGACTTAATGCCATTGGACTTTTTTCTTTGGGGTTTTTTGAAGTCTAAGGTTTATGCCAACAAGCCCACGACCACCCACGCCTTGAAGGAGGAAATTGATTGAGCGCTGTATCAACGAAATTCAGCCACATTTATGCAAAACGGTCATGGAAAATTTCGACAAAAGTGTGCGTATGTGCCAACAAAGCCGTGGAGGCCATTTACCTGATATGCCATTCCATGCATAACCCTATACTGTATACTTTATCAATAAGAAATTACAATTTTTAATTAAAAACCTGTGTTTTCTATCAAAATTATTTCTTGCGTGAATTTTGGGACACCCTTTATATACTATATTATACATACAATAAACATTAACTATAAAATAAACAATCTAAAAACTCACATAAGCATCTTTTTTTGCTTGTCCTATTATAATTACATAATAGCAAAATATAGGGAGTTGATAACAAGTCAAGAAACTCTTGAAGGGGTCGAAGGGCAAATAACTTTGGCGACCCCTGAATTAACAGGTCTTCTTTCGTATATTCTTCTTTTTTGTATATTCACCTCTGCAATCTGTTGGACTACAAACCCTACTGGATAACTTACAGATCTCTATTTGTAATCTAATGACTCACTTATGCCGATATTCTTGCACATACTTAATAAATCTGAACCAAAGAGCAGGCAATCATCCTTTCATCAATCATTTTCATAATTATGCACATTTGTATCATTAACGGTCATTGGTGCTTAGTTTCTCTTACACATGGATTCTCAAAATTTCTACCATCATAATCTAGTTTCCTTGAGTCTTCATATTTGGTCTTATACCAATTATTTAAAAGACTTAAATGAAATATACATGATATTTGAAAATAAATTTTCAAATAGCAATAATCACTGAAAGAAAAAAAGAAATACAAGAACTGAAAATTTTAATGTAATATATAGTAGAATTGACAGAAGAGCACAAGCAGGTGTCATGATTTAGATTCATAATTTCCTTTCGAAACATTTAAAATATTATATTATAAATTATGGCATGAACAAATAATAGAAACTATGATAAAAATGGACAAAGATTATTTAACAATAATTGGTTTATATGTCCAAGAGGAAGGAAGAGAAGAAGATAATATTGAATTTTATAATCAATCACAAAATACATATAATAAATAAAAATGTGAATTAAGTAATATTAGCAGGAGACAAATGTATCATCAATTTCCTGATATGTATCCTCATGGGGCAAACAGGATATGATAGTACTACAGGACAAACTTACATTATTGCTAACTTCCTATCTACAATTTTCCTCCAAATAAATCTATTACCTGTCAAGAACCCAACGTTATCAGATCTTATATTTCTATCTTCTAAGGCACTTTTTACTGTATCAATCCACTTATATCTTGGTCTTTTTTCTGCAAACCTGGCAGAGAACACTTGTTTTGCTAATCTTTCCATTCCCATTCTGATTAAGTGACAAAACCACTTGAGATTAGCTCTGCTAACACATTCCTCTATGCTAGTAATGTCAAGTTCTTTCCTAATATCCTCATTTTTAATATGATATTGCCACCGATGCCCCTAATCTTTCTCAGGACTCATATCTGTGGTCTCTAGTCTTTGGTCATGTCTTTTATTTTTAACCCCCAGCTCTCAGATCCACAAGTTAAAATTGGTTTGAACACTGTCTTGTATACAATTAATTTCATTCTTATTCCATATAAATTTATTCAGTTGACTTCATACCAAAATACAAGGTTAATCTTCTTGAATGGCAGTCAGTCTCATGTAGAATAATATGGGAAAATATGAGAATGGGGAACTGGACAATGAGACTTATTTGTGCCTATGGTCCCACAGAAGGTTCTACTAAGGTAGAAGGGGAGGAATTTTTTTGAGGCTATAGAAAAAGCAACTGACACAATGAAAAAGGAAAAGTTGGTCCTTGTTGGGGATCTAAATAGCAGAGTAGGAAATGATTGTGAGACATAGAAAAAAATATCTTGGGAAAATTTGGAGAAAAGAGCAAAGCTAATAATAATGGCAAATATCTGTTGGATTTCTGCTCAGGCCATGGACTGGTTATTACTAACACCATGTTCCAACATAAAAATGTGCACAAATTCACATGGAGAGAAGAGGCAAGGAATAAGAAGTCTCACTGACTATGTTATTGTAAATAGTGATGTTTTCTTCCAGGTGCAGAACACCAGAGTGTACAGAGGATTTGAAATTGGAAGTGATTACTATTTAGTCTTGCACAGGATAAAATTGATTTTCATATTGAAAAGAATATCATGTAAGAAAGTTTTAAAGCAAATCAAGGTTGAGGCTCTCAGATGTGAACTGTAGACTAAAATACACAAAGATTATTGAAGAAAAAATGAGGGAGTTTGAGAACAGGAATCAAACCTTGGAGATTCAGTGGCAAGCCTTGAAGAAAACCCTGATTGATTCAGCTAGAGAGGCATGTGGTGAAGTTGTCTGCAAGGATAGAAAAATTAGAACTCCATGGTGGACACAGGAAGTTAAAGAGGCAGTGAAGGAAAAGAAGAAAGCATATCAAAAGTTCCTGACAAATAAGTCAGCTTGTGCTCTTAGAGAATACAGAGACAAATGCAAGAATGCTAAACACTGTGTAAAACTAGCTAAACAAAAGTCATGGGAGGACTTTGGCAAGAATATCGAAAATAAATATCACGAAGGTGGCAAAATATTCTGGAGGTTGTTGAAGAAGCTTAGGAATGGAGGAAAGAGTGCTGTGAAAGGAGTTAGAGATGATGAAGGTGACATGAAAATGGAAGAAAAAATATCCTTGAAGTATGGAGTAATTACTTTGAAAAACTGCTAAATGAAACAAGCAGTGATGACAGCACAGTGGTAAAAAACACACCAGGCATGCAGTCAGGAATACATATCCATACTTGAAGTAGAAAAAGCCATCAAAGGCTTAAAGTGTGGAAAGGCAGCAGGAGTAGATGATATTCAACCAGAAATGCTGAGTATAGTGGTATAAAAGTCTTACAATGGCTGCACTGCATAGTTCAGAAAGCCTGGACAGAGGGATGAATTCCCAATGATTAGAGTAGAGCTCTAATAGTACCCATATATAAAAAGGGAAATAAAACGGAATGTAAGAATTACAGAGGTATTTCCCTACTGAGTGTTCCTGACAAGATCTATGCAAGTATACTTGAGAAACGATTGAGAAGAATTGTGGAAGAAAAGCTTGGTGAAGAACAAGCTGGATTCAGGCCAAACAGAGGCTGACTGGATCAGATCTTCACTTTACGACAAATAGTCGAGAAAGCATGGGGATATAACAAAGATCTGTATTTAAGTTTTGTCGATTTGGAAAATCATATGACAAGGTGCCAAGAGAGAAGCTATTTAATACGCTACAGTTATATAGTGTCAATGGAGCATTATATCAAGCAATACTTAGTCTTTATTTGAGTTGTAAGTCAGTAGTTAGAATTGAAGGAAGTATAGGAAGATGGGTTAATGTTAAATCTGGTGTGAGACAAGGATGTACATTATCCCCTCTGTTATTCATTACCTAATTTAAAATTGGAGATGTTAATGTCAGCTCTTTGCTTTATGCGGACAATGTTATACTTCTAAATAAATGCGCTACAAGTCTGCAAGATTCTCTGACTAAATTGAATAACTGTTGTAATAGATATGGTATGAAGGTCAGCAATAAAAAGACAAAGACAATGAAAATAGGCAGAATCATTGAAAATGTCAACTGTGTTGTGAATGGAGATCCTGTGGAACAAGTAAAACATTTCAGCTACTTAGGCACGATTTTTAGTGAAGATGGTAAATTAAATATAGAAATAGACAACAGAATCAGCAAAGCTGGTATGGTGGGAAGTCAATTGAATAAATTCATGTGAAATAAGAGAGAAATTAGTTGGAACACTAAATTAGCTGTTCAAACCAGTGATATAATCGGTGTTTAAACCAGTTTTAACTTATGGATCTGAGAGCTGGGTCAGAAGTAAAACACTTGACCAAAGACTAGAGACTGCAGATATGAGAGTACTGAGAAAGATTAGAGACATGAACAGATGGTATCAATGGCAATATCATTAAAAACGAGGATATTGGAAAGAACTTGACATTGTCAGCATCCAGGAATGCATTAGCAGAGCTAATTTCACGTGGTATGGTCACTTAAACAGAATGGGCGAAGAAAGATTAGCAAAACAAGTGTTCTCTGCCAGGTTGGCAGGAAAACGACCCAGAGGAAGACGAAGATATAGTTGGATTGATACGGTACAAAGTGCCTTAGACAATAGAAATATAAGATCTGATAATGTCGGAGTCTTAACAAGTAACAGACTGAATTGGAGGAAAATTGTAGATAGGAAGTTAGTAATGATGAAATTTTTTTCATGTAGTACTATCATATCCTGTACACCCCTTGAGGGTACATGGCAGGAATTTGATGATGATGACTTCATACCAGCTTTATTATTTCTGTTGTCTATTTCCTGATTTAATTTGCCATCTTCATTAAAAATCATGCCAAGTAGTTGAAATGTTTCACTTGATCTATAGGTTCTTCTTTCATAACAGTCGACATTTTCATTGCTTCTGCCTATTTTCATTCTCTTGTTATTGTTGACCTTCATACCAAATCTATTATAACAGTTATTCAATTCATTCAAGGAATCTTGTAGACCATCTCCAATTTTAATATCAATTTTAATACTGCTTTCCTTCATGTGATCCATATAGATAATAAATAAGAAAGGGGAAAATGTACACCCTTGTCTGAGACCAGATTTAACATAAAACCATCTTCCTGTACTTCAATTCTAACTGCTGACTTACAACTCAAATAGACTAAGTATTGCTTGATATAATGCTCTACTGACACCATACAATTTTAGTGTTTTAAATTGCTTTTCTCTTGTCACCTTGTCATATGCCTTTTCCAGATATACAAAACTTAAATATAGATCTTTGTTATATGCCCATCATAAAGTGAAAAGTTGATTCTCACAGCCTCTATTTGGCCTGTATTCAGATTGTTCTTCACCAAGCTTCCTTTCTACAATCCTTCTCAATCATCTCTCAAGTATATTTGTGCAATTATACTTTCTCAAGTATTTTAGCAGGAACACTGAGTAGGGGAAATAATACTGTAATTTTTACATTTAGTTTCATTTCCCTTTTTATATATGGGTACTACTATGAGAGCTCAACTCCAATGATCTGGAATTCATCCCTCTTCCATGCCTTCTGAACTATGCAGTGCATCCACTAAGAATTTTATACCTCCATACTTGGCATTTCTAGTCAAATATCATCTACTGCTGCTGCCTTTCCACATTTCAGGCTTTTGATGGCTTTCTACTTCAAGTATGGATATGTATTCCTGATTGTATGCCTGTTGAGTGTTTTTTACTACTGTGCTGTCACTGATTGTTTCATTTAGCAATTTTTCGAAATAACTACTCCATACATAAAGGATATCTTTTTCACCAGTTTTCATTTCACCTTTATCATCTCTAATTCCTTTTACAGCACTCCACTCTTTCCTCCATTTCTGAGCTTTTTCAAAGCCTCCAGATTATTTTGCCACCTTCTTGATATTTATTTTCTATGTTCTTACCAAAGTCTTCCCATGACTTTTGTTTAGCTAGTTTTACAGTGTTTTACATTTGTCTCTGTATTCTCTAAGAGCACAAGCTGACTTTTTTGACAGGAACTTTTGATATGTTTCCTTCTTTTTCCTTCACTGCTTCTTTAACCTCTTGTGTCCACCATGGACTTCTGATTTTTAAATCTTTGCAGACAACCTCATCACATGCCACTCTGGCTGAATCAGTCAATGTTTTCTTCAGAGCTTGCTAATGAATATTCAAGGTTTGGTTACTGTTCTCAAACGCTTTCATTTTTTTTGAAGGATGTTTGTGTATTTTAGTCTGCAGTTCACATCTGAGAGTTGCTCAACTTTCAATCTCTTTAAAACTTTCTTACATGTTCTTCTTTTCAATATGAAATTCAATTTTATCCTGCTCAAGACTTAATGGTGATCAGTTGCAATTTCAAATCCTCTGTGCACTCTAGTGTCCTGCACCATTCATAAAACATCACTATCAACAATAACATAGTCAATGAGACTTTTCTTATTCCTTGCCTCTTCTCTCCATGTGAATTTGTGCACATTTCTATGTTGGAACATAGTGTTAGTAATAACCAGTCCATGTCCTGAGCAGAAATCCAAGGTATTTGCCATTATTATAAGCTTTACTTTTCTCCAAATTTTCCCAAAATATTTTTATATGCCTGACCATCATTTCCTACTCTGCTGTTTAGATCCCCAACAAGGACCAACTTTTCCTTTTTCATTGAGTCAGTTGCTTTCTCTGAAACCACAAAAAATTCCTCCACTTCTACCTTAGCAGAACCTTCTGTGGGTTCTTTTGCAAAAACTACACGTCAAGGTAATGGTCACCGTTTTTTTTTGACACTGCTGGAATTATCCACCACCTATTTGTTCCTCAGGGTACCGTAGTGAATGGTCAGTATTATATAGGAGTATGCAATGTCTGTACACCTGCATGCAACATATCAGGAAAGAACTGTTCCACAACAATGCACCTGCATACTGTTTGTGTGATCAAACCCCCCCCCCACGCTATTTGCCAGATTTGGCTCCCACAGACTTTATCCTCTTCCCAAAGATGAAGTGTGCTTTGAAAGGGGAGCATTTCAGTGACATTGAGGACACCCAACGTGATGTGACCAGATACTGAAGGAGATTCCCATTCAGATGTTCCACCGTGCCTTCAAACACCTGTACGACAGATGTAAACAGTGTGTTGTTGTTGGAAGGAGATTATTTTGAATCTGTAATTGACAATTCCAAATATAGTTCTTTGTTTTGATATAATAATTGTTGTCTCACTACTTAACTGTATATGTATATGACAAAATTGAAGAAAATTAAGGGAGTGAACAGATGCTATCAAAGGCAGGAACATATTAAAAATGAGAATAGTAAAAGGAACTTATTAGCATACATTCTTGAATGTGAGAGCAGTGCTAAGCTAAAGTGGAATCAATTCTTTAATTAAAAGAAAACCAGTTTGTTAATTTGTCTGCAAAAGTTATTTATATAGAGAGGTTTTTAAGATATTTGTCAAATTAACTTAAAATGCAAGACTTAAAACTATTTTCTCCCTACCTTAATAAAGACAAGGTCCACATAAAAAACAAAATTAACCATCCTTTAAACAAAAGAGCAATCAATTGATTCACATGTAACATTCTTAAAATCATTTAAGCTATGTGAGAGAGTCAACTTTCAACAAACCACCATTACAACAACACACTTCCTATAACTACTAAAAATCTCATATGAAATTCTATAGATACAATGCTATTCTAAATATAGTATCCTGTACATATGAGAACATTAATGATGTGTTTATATATAAACATATGTATGGACACACACACACACACGTGTGTGTGTGTGTGTGTGTGTGTGTACTACATGTTAATAAAATATATAAAAAGAAAACTTAAACTTGAGGTTCTTTCCCCAGGGAAAGAACCTGTAAACTTAAGGGAAAATATTAGATGGCTTAACCAATAAAAGGTCAAATGTTGCAAGTCATCAACGATTATGAATATATAGTCACAGAGACACCTTTACAAATTAACAAAAAGTGATCAAAACTACAGACCTATATGCAAGTTTAGCAAAGAATTACGGGAGTGAACAGATTATATGAATCAGTGTTTGAACTGATTCATATCATCTGTTTTATCATTATTTTTATCATCATTTCAATTTTCCTCCAGCATGAATGTCTATAATAAATAAAATAAAAACTAGGTGGTCAATTATTTTTGTTGGTGTTGACAACACTTATTTAATGGAGGGCTGAAGTCAGTGGTGAGCTATAAGGGGCTCGCTCGAGCCCCTTGTTAAATTTTTCTCAAATTTGCGAGTCCCTTGTTCTTCTAGTTTGCTTTTTTATTTTTTCAAACAAAAAAAAAATTTTTTTTTGAAACATATTAAGCAACAAACTCATACGGTAACCTAACAAAAATTAGTCTATTCGGCAGTGTATAGATTATTTGGAATTATTGTTTACACTCCTCTATAACGAATGCGCCCAAGTTTGAAAATAAAATAAGCACATGCGCTATCTTTACCCTTCTCGTATGGTAAAACCAGTAGCCAATCAAATGTTTTATAAAAGATTTCAATCTTATGATATTTTGATAGTTAAAAAATATTTTTCTTATGTAAGATAAATTAACACAGTTGATTGTGTGCAAATATTTCATGTTTAGATCATGAAATATTTGTTTAAAAATGATAGCCTTTAGATGTTGATTGGAATTTGTACACAAGATTGAAATACGGCATTTTTTTGCTCGATGATGCGAGCCCTTTGTTAAAATTTCCATAGCTCACCACTGGCTGAGGTTTACCAAATCTGTTTAATTTTGGAAGTACTGTTCCTGGCATATATATTCCTTGCTTACCTACTCATAGCACTAATAAACTAACTATTTGGTATTTCATAAGAATTATTATAAAATAATAAAACACTTTTTTAAATTTTTATTCAAGGGAAAAAATTAAATGCAAAGATTTAGAATTTGAGTGCTTTATAGATAAACAGAACCGTAGAAAAGAAAAACCTGGCTATCTATGTACATGTTTACTAGTTCCATTCCATTTTGTTTTTCTTTTCTACATTTCTCTTTATCTATAAAGCACACTTAAATTCTAAATATTTACATTTAATTTTTTCCCTTGAATAAAAAAATTTTTTAAAAATGTTTCATTTTATAATAACCTTTATGAAATATCAAAGAGTTATGGTTTATTAGTGATGATATGAGTAGGTAAGCAAGGAATAGATAAGCAAGAAACAGTACTTCCAAGAAGAAATAGATTTGGTAAGCCACTTCAGCCCTCCATTAAATAATTGCCAACACCAACAAAACTAATTGACCACCTAGTTTTTATTTTATTTATTATAGACATTCATGCTAGAGTGAAATTGAAATGATGATAATATAGATGATAAAAATAATGATAAAACAGATGATATGAATCAGTGCAGACACTGATTCATATCATCTGTTCACTCCCCTAATTCTTTGCTAAACTTGCATACTGGTTTGTAGTTTTGATCTTTTTTTTTGTTAATTTTTAAAGGTGTCTGCGACTATATATTCATAATTTTTCATGACCTGCAATATTTGTCCTTTTATTGGTTAAGCCATCTAATATTTCCCACAAAGTTTACAGGTTCTTTCCATGGGGAAAGAACCTGAAGTTTATGTTTTCTTTTTATATATTTTATTAAAATGTATATGTCTATATACATACATAATATATTTATATATAAACATATCAATGTCCTTGTATATATACCCTCAAGGGATGTTCAGGATACTATAACTCTGTATGACAGCCCTACATGATTAAGTTTACTTTATTATGAGTCTTCTATCAATAATTTTCCTCCAAATTAGTCCACTGCTTGTCAACACTCCAATATTGTCATATTTAACATTTCTGACTGAATCAATCCACCTAGACATTGGTCTACCTGTGGATCTCTTTTCTGTCATCTTGGTATCAAAGATCACTTTTGTTAACCTTTCCTCATCCATTCTATTTAAGTGTCTATACTACCTTAGATAAATAAGCCCTGCTCACACATTCTTGAATGCTAACAATGTCAAGTTCCTTTCTAATATCATTTTTAATATGATTCTATCATTGATGACATCTGTTCACTCCCCAAACTGATCCCAGAACTCTCATATATGTCATCTCTAGTGTTTGATCAAGTGCTTTATTTCTAACCCAACTCTCAGATCCATAACTTAAAATTGGTCTGGACACCGTCATGTATGCTGTTAGTTTGGTGTTTTGGCTAATTTCTCTCTTATTCCATATAAATTTGTTCAACTGGCTCCCCACCATACCAGCATTGCTTATTCTGTTGTTTATTTCTGAATTTAATTTGTCATCTTCACTTAAAACTGCACCTAAATAGCTGAAATATTTTACTTGTTCTATAGGTTCTCTATGGAGTTCTCCTAAAAAAGTTTTTTTTTTTCCATTAGAGGTCAGGTCAGTAGAATGGTTAATCAAATCACTGTCACTTTGGCATACTGTTTAAATTGTAATGTAGTTTGTCTCTGTGTATGTATGTGTTTGTACACCAAATGACCGTAATATGAAAGTCAAAGTGATTATTCTCGACATAGTAGTAGTCTCCATATCATGTTGGAGGCTTGTAGTAGAACCAGTAGAACTGCTAGGTAGTAGAACTGTGTTCTACTACCTAGCAGGATGTAGGTAGAGTACACAAGGATTCCAATCATTCACGGTGAAGACAGTACACAAATCCAGACAATACGGTAATTCAAAACTATGACTATCTAGGCAACTAAATAGGCTGGCCTTTTTAAAAAGATGCCGGGATACGAGAGTGATACCCAATTGCTTTCTTTTAGTGTTACACGGTGATCAGCATTCATTTTTGAAATTATGGATTCTACAACCGTGTTAAAATAACTTTTTATTATCCCGACATTTCAATCTTCATATTAAGATCATCATCTGGATATAAATATAAATATAAATATACAAGACAAGCTGTGTTACATTTCAAACCGTAAGCTAGAGAAACAATGATTTTATCACATGCTACTCACTGGCATGACCTATAGTGAAAAATAAAATAAAATAAATAAATAATTACATCAAGCTAGATTTAATTTATGATTACATGAATAAACATTCTTGCTTACAAATAGTTTTCCTTCCAGTAACAGTAATGTCCTATTTCTATTATTACAATTGTTATTTTTGATTTAAAAAAAAAATATATATATATATTTATAAATTACAACATGAATAAATGTTCTTTCTTATAGATTTTTTCTTTAACAGTAATGTCCTATTTTTTAGTTTAAAGTTATTATTTTAGATTTAGGATCCTGGATTTTCTACGGTCCTGTTTATAGCTATTCTTAGAGAGGAAGGATTCGTGGGATGAATATATGCCTTCCATATATATGGGCTTTTTAGACCATCATTATTGTTTAGATTGGGGTGGTTGATAACGATCTCACAAACTTCCTTAAATTTGCATTCATACCATGTTTTGGTGTGATGTAGACAACTAGTGCTTTCCCAGTCAATTCTATGTAAGGTGTTCAAGGGCATGATCAGAAAGGACAGCTTCACCATAATTATTATATTTGATGTGTCGTTTATGTTCTTTTTGTCTGATCGGAATTATGAATCCTGTTTCTCCTATGTATGGTATGTTCGAGATCGCCAACACTCAAGTAGCTGGTAGGTCATTCCCCCTCTTATATCAAAAACACACAACACTTCATAAACATCACCAAAGACATTACATTAGAAAAAGATGATCTATTAGTCAGTTTTGACGTCTCTGCCCTCTTTACGAATGTCCCAATCAATGACACAATTCTTCTTTTACAGAACAAATTTCCTCCAGATATCATGGTGCTCTTTGCGCATTTACGTTCTGGTTATTTTGTATGGCAAAACGCTTTCTACTTTCAAAAAGAAGGCACAGCCAAGGACTCGCCATTATCCCCCTAATTGCCAACTTTTATATGGAACATTTTGAACAACTTGCTTAAGTTCCTCCCCTTTAAAACCCAAAGTCTGGCTTAGATACAATGACGATGTTTTTGCGATCTGGTCTCATGGCCGCCAGACACTAGACACATTCTTTAGCCACCTAAACAAGACACAAACGCATACAGTTCACAATTGAGATTGAAAAACATAACACACAGTCGTTTCTATATACACTTGTCACACGTCTTCGCTCGGGCAATCTTTCCTTCACTGTTTACCAGAAACCGACACATACTGGCCAATATATATACACATAAATTCAAACCCCAACCAACACAAAAACTAGGTGTCATCAATATCCTAAAAAACAGGGCTCTCATGATCTGCTCCAATGAACAGGCACTGAAAAACGAATTTAAAGTGATCAGCAATACTTTTCAAAAAAATGGATACAGCCAAAACACTATTAACAAACTTCTCTACAAGACCGCAGTAAAAAAAAAAAAAAAAAACCAGACTACAGTAAAACTATAACCATTCCCTACATTAAAGGGGCATCAGATAAAATACACAGAGTACTACAAAAATACAACCTCAAAGCCATCTTTAAACCTCCTGCAAAATTAAAAAGCTTACTCAACTCATCCAAAGACCCACTCCCTCTACTGGCTAACCCTGGAGTATACCGTATTTACTGCACCTGCAACATACCATACATAGGGGAAACAGGATTCATAATTCCGATCAGACAAAAAGAACATAAACGACACATCAAATATAATAATTATGGCGAAGTTGTCCTTTCTGATCATGCCCTGAACACCTTATATAGAATTGAGTGGAAAAGCACTAGTTGTCTACATCGCACCAAAACATGGTATGAACGCAAATTTAAGGAAGCTTGTGAGATCGTCATCAACCACCCCAACTAAACAATAATGATGGTCTAAAAATCCCATACGTATGGAAGGCATATATTCGTACCACGAATCATTCCTCTCTAAGAACAGCTAAAAACAGGACTGTAGAAAATCCAGGATCCTAAATCTAAAATAATAACTTTAATACTAAAAAATAAGACATTACTGTTAAAGAAAAAATCTATAAGAAAGAATGTTTATTCATGATGTAATTTATAAATATATATTTTTTTTTTAAATCAAAAATAACAATTGTAATAATAGAAATAGGACCTCACTGTTACTGGAAAGAAAACTATTTGTAAGCAAGAATGTTTATTCATGTAATCATAAATTAAATCTAGCTTGATGTAATTATTTATTTATTTATTTTCACTATAGGTCATGCCAGTGAGTAGCATGTGATCAAATCATTGTTTCTCTAGCTTACGGTTTGAAATGTAATGCAGCTTGTCTTGTATATTATGTATGCTCCAGATGATGATCTTGATATGAAGATCGAAACGTCAGGATAATAAAAAGCGTTATTTTAACACGGTTGTAGAATCCAGCATTTCAAAAATGGATACCCAGCTGTGTTAAACTAAAGATCAACTTTCATTCCAAAAAAAGCCTCCACATATATAACCGTGCCAGCTTTGCACTACTGCGGGAACAAATCGCCGCTACTTGTCCCACCCTCTCAGTGATGAACGCTGCCAGAGGTTCCTTACAATCAGAGCTCTCCGCTGTACTTAACCCTGAAATTTGGTCTATTCTCTCTGGCATCTCAGAAGCTTCTGCCAAAAAAGAATTTCAAAAAATAAAAAAATAAACATATCAAGAAACATAACCTGTGTAAAAACAATCTGCAACTGCAAATTCAACTACTCCAGACAAAAGTTAACCTATCTTCCAAAAGGCTCAACAACAATGCCATCAGTGTCCTAAGCCTCGGCCACAATTTTGCAGTCACTCAGAAAAAAGTACCGGTGCTTGATGTAATGTTTAACATCGAACGAGGGATCTGTCGCTTAGCACCAGAGATAGCAAATAACATCAGACTTGACATCGCCAACATCCTCGCCTCCAAAAAGTAATTTATCGTCCACCCAAAGCACTGCTCTCGTGAAATTACAGAAAGAAAGAAGTATCGTTCATCACCAGAGCAGATAATGGTAATGCCACAGTCGTTCTTCATGCCACGGAATACAATCGAAAAATGGAGATTATCCTCCGAGATCGCTCTACCTACATCCCACTAGAACACGACCCCACAAAAACACAAGTTAAAAAACTTACTTAAAGTATCTTCCTGGCCCCAAGACATCACGAAAAAACTCAAACTTTTCTGTCCCCCCCCCTGAATATACGGTTTACCAAAAATCCACAAACCCAATTCTCCACTAAGACCTATAATAGATGCCACTAACGCACCTTGCTACAAACTGTCAAAACAGCTGGCCAACTCTCTGACCCCCCTCACTGGGCTTCCCACATCCTATATATAAAAAAAAAAAAAACTCGACCCATTTTAAAACCCTCATAGAAAATTTAACCTTAAATAACACAGACATATTAGTAAGCTTTGACATCTCCTCATTGTTTACCAATATTCCCTTAATTGATACCTTACCACTCTTAGAAAACGTTTTTTCCTTCTGACATCTTAGATCTCTTTTCCTTTGCCATCAATTCTGGTTATTTTTCTTGGAAGAATAAAATCTACAAGCAGATAGACGGAACCGCCATGGGTCCCCCCTTCTCACCCCCTCTTGCCCAATTTTTATATGGAAGATTTTGAAAAACGAGTCATAGACTCAGCCCCTCTCAAACCTTCTATCTGGCTAAGACATGTAGATGATGTGTTCTCTATTTGACCTCATGGCCCAGACACATTAGCTCCTTCCTCAGTCACCCCAACAGCCTACATCCAAAAATCCAGTTTACAATGGAAAAGAACAATTGTTTACCCTTCTAGGAACACCTTAGTTACACGCCTTCCTAGTGGTACACTTTCCTTCACTGTGTGTATAGAAAACCCACACACACAGGCAGATACATTCACAAACTCTCCCACCACCAACCCGCTCAATAATATGGCATTATTAAAACTCTTACCAAGAGAGCCCACAATCTTTGTTCCAGTGGAACTGCCCTTACAACTGAGCTTGACCACATACACACTTTTCAATGGCTACAGCGATCACAGTATTAAAAAAATTATCAGTTCCTCCCCCATTCCCCGGTCTTCTCTTCAGAAAGAGTTTAGAAATGCCATCACCATACCCTACAGCCGTGGCACATCCGAAAAATTAGCCAAGATTTTAAAAAAAGTACAACTTACACACAGCATTCAAGCCCCACTGCAAACTGGCTACGCTTATCCGTTCTACAAAAGATCAGCTCCTCCCTCTCTCAGTGCCAGGAGTTTATAAAGTACCCTGTTCCTGTAAGCTGGCATATTTTGGACAGACAGACAGGCAGATCAGCAACCATCTGCCTGGAGGAACACAAGTCATACATTTGCAACCATGACTATGGTCAGTCAGGCCTGGCTGACCATGTCTTGGATACAACCCACAGGATCTCATGGGAAAAAACCACCATGCTCCACACACAGCAAATTCAAAAAAGAGAGACTATTCTTAGAATCAGCAGCAGCTCTCAAAAATCAACCAAATCTTAATAAATATGGTTGCATTAAGTTTCCTAAGATTTGGGAAACACTTATCACCAGAGGTCCCACCTTACATTCTAGGCCACCTACAACCGCCCTTAGAGGCCTCCCCACCTAGATAGGACTTTAGTGTTATCCATGTGGTTGGGCTTAGTATTGTGTGGTATTTGTGTATATGTTACATTAGTTTTTTTTGTAATCCCTGAAGATACTGAGACAAAATATAGGATGTAATAAATTCCGTTTTAATCCTTTCTGAGTGCTGTATACAATCCATTAAGCCCCCAACATGATGTCCTCACAGCACTTAAGCCTCTACACACGGATTCTAGTCTCCATAATTTATCAAAAGAAATACTGATCGCCATGTAACATTAAAAAAAAAATAATTATCTTCAGTTTTCATGTCACTTTTATTACTTTGTACCTGCATATCATTCCTACCAGTTAGGGGTCCTCATGAATGGAGCATTACAGGGGAGGGCAGGGTGCCTTGGGTATCATCATCTGCATGGTCTCCAAGGACCCACTGCTGGAGGTCACTCTTATACCACACAGCCCACTGTGTAACATCTAATCCACCATCCACACTACATCTTCTGCTGTCCACTATTTATATATCATAGTCATATGTTCCTGAACGTTTCAACTTTGATATTAATGTCATTGTTTGGAGTACACGCATTTATCAGCTTGTTAATCCAATGATTAATTTTTAGCATGTGTAACTGTGTTGAAGCAAAAATGTAATTAATATGTATGGAGGGGGGGGGGTCTGGACAGTTCTGATAAACACCTAGACAAAAATGATATTAAAGCAACTGATATAACCAGAAGAAAGAACATACAAGGATATAAAAACATAAAAACATGACTTACCTTCCTAACTCTGCCACAAATATGCCTTTCTTGTGATTATATCAGTTGCTTTAATATCATTTTTGTCTAGGTGTTTATCAGAACTGTCCAAACCTCTCTCATATTTGTCTATGAAACAGACTGATAAAATTCATATATTTCATCGATGATATGCAACCTGATGCATGCCCATAAACAATAAACAGCTAATTAGGAGCCTGTGTAGCTCAGTGGAAGTGGTGTTTGCACTCCTCAGCGCTAAACCACCCGAAGATACTGAAGTTCGAGTCTAGTTTCCGACTAGAGGAACCTTTCATAGTGCAGGGTAAAGATGTTAGTAGTGCATAGGATATAGTTAAGGGTCATCTAGAGCATAAGTGGCCAACTTCATTCTATACGAGGGTCAATACGTGATGAGTGGTAGCGTCACAGGCCACACACTTTTAGACAGACCTTAAATAACAATAAACTCTGCATTTTTTCAAGGCAATAGTTATATGTATTGAATTACTATATTTGTTAAATCATTTTACTACTGGGAGAACAATATAAAATATTTGATTGATTTAAATATAAGTTAAATTAAATTTAATTACATATTTCTGTTGTTTTTTTTTTTTTACATGTAACACACAACTTAATGAGAACACTGGGGACGTTCATGTGCGGCAACAAGTTCATCGAAGTCGATTTTCAACGATGACGATATTCATAATAAATTCTGAAGGTGGTCATCAGTCAGTTGGCTTCTTTGTGATGATTTAACCGCCCTCATAGTTGATAAAGTGCATTCACATATGCATATGCTTCCAAACATAGATGCAATTCTCAAGCTTAAATCACTCAATGCAGGATATTTTTTCCTCGGCACCAGTTTCCAAAAGTCAAATGTCTATTTCCACCCTTGACTGGAAAAAGGGGTCCCTTTGAAGGTCACACAACTCCAATTGAATAGTGTCATGCTGCTCTGAAATGTTGCATTTCACTGGGTTGTTAAATAATGTCAGTTGTGGCCGCATGTCACTGAAGTCAGAAAATCGTTCTTATTTTCAGAACGATTTTCTGAAAATCAGAACAATTTTCAGAAAACGTTCAGAAAAACTTAGCACAGAAAACTTGAAGTCAATGTCATGGCTCTCCTCCAACTCCCTGCAGGAAGGGAAATGTACCAAGTTTCCTCTGACTAGGGTGAATTTAAAAACTTTCAGTCAATTTATGAACCCATCTAGGTGTCCAACTAAATCTGAAATTGTTCGGTTATGTCCCTGTAACTTCACGTTGAGTTCATTCATGTGGTGTGTGTGATGTCTGTTAGAAAGGCGAGTAAACTGTTAAAATGAAAATCACATAGTTTTGTGATTAGCTCTTTGTTTGTCTTCTCGTATTCCCTCTAAAAACTGTTTTATTTCCTTTCTCAAAGCATAAAACCGTTTCAAACAGTTCCCTCTGATTAGCCTACGTATCTGTGTACAACACTAAATAGCCATATTCTGCCTCCATTTCTGTTAGAAAAGAAAGAAACTTACGGTATATGTCAAGGCCCGATTTCCGCCCTTAATTAGATTCACACACTTAATTACAATTTTCATAACAACCTCTATCTCCAGAATTTTACCACACAGAGCCTCCTGATGTATAATGCAGTGCAATACAGGACAATTGATTCCAGCCTTCCTTAATAAGTCAACTAAGCCTGTTTGAGTACACACATTGATTTGGCACCATCTGTCACAATAGCTGTGAGATTGTTGATGTCACCAGTACCATTTACAACCTTCATAACTGCATCATAAACGTCATGACCTTTGGTGTGTTATGCAATGACTCTAATGCTAGTAGCTCTTCATTAATAACAAAGTCTTTGGAAACAGTTCGAATGAAAATTAGAAGTTGAGCTGTATCTGTTATGTCAGTTGATTCATCCATAGCCAATGAGAAGTAAGCTGAATCTGTAATAACACTTTTTAATTTATTTAATATGTGAGAACCTATTTCCTTCACTCTTTTTGTTACAGTTTGTTTTGATAGTGGGACGCTTTCAAACTCACTAGCAATTTTATCTTCCCCAAATGCACATGCCATTTTCACAGAACAGTGTTTTAGAAATTCATCATCAGATAATGAATTTTTTGCTTTTGCTATCTCTGTGCTTACAACAAATGATGCCAAGAGTGAGTTTTTTTTTGTACTGATGTTGGTTTAGTAAAAATAGATTTCTGAGCATTAACCTTTCTCTTCAAATTACGTAAATTTTAGCATGTACTTGTCCAACATATTCTTGGTATTTAGGGGCATGGTGCTGTATGTAGTGGCATTTGAGGTTATATTCCTTGTGCACAGACAATACTTGCAAACACACAAGGCATTGTGGTTTGTTGTTGTTATTATTTATAAACAGAAATTCATTTTCCTATTACTTCTGAAATGACCCGTTTTCTTCACAGATCTTACGTTTCTTACTCATAATACACAAAGGCTGAAGTAACTGACCAGGGGACACAAACTACAACAATAACACTGTTAACTGTGAAACCGAGTCTCAGAAACTGATCACTGTAATAACCAGAGCAGAACAAAGCAAGTGACTTTCAATGATGCGTTAATCTGGAGTGCATAGAAATCTACCACTCCCACTACTACATCTCGCACAGAGAAGCAGTAGATTTTATAAATTGAATAATCTTTTTAAAGCAATTTTGATTCAGTGTCGAGAATATAAATTTTTCTGTCATCAGAAATAATGAATATAACTAGTATATCAATCAGAAAATCTGCGGTCGAAACTAATAGCTAAATTGATAATACATATAATTTAATATAGTTTTTAACCTGCAGCAGGCCACACAAAATCACATTACGGACCGCATGCTGCCCACAGGCCTGTGGTTTGCCACCTATGATCTAGAGCAGGCGTGGCCAACTTCATTCTATACGAGGGCCAATATATGATGACTGGTAGCATCATGGGTCACACACTTTTAGACAGAACTTAATTAAAAATAAACTCTGCATTTTTTCAAGGCAATAGTTATATGTATTGAATTACTAAATTGAATTTTGAATTATTGAATTGAATAAAGAATATAAATTATTTCCGTCATCAGAAATAATGATAATAACTAGTATATCAATCAGAAAATATGGGGTCGAAACTAATAGCTAACAAATCTGAAAACAAACCCCAACTCAACATCACCAGAGTTAAAGATCGGTATTATCAATGTAAGAAGCCTGAATGGCAAAGAAATGGAGCTAGTTGAAGAATTAGACAAGTACCAGATCGACATAATAGGGGTGACTGAAACAAAAAAGACCAAAACTGGTGAGATCTTTCTGAGCAATAAATACAAAATGTTATATTCAGGCAATGACAATCAAGGAAAAGAAGGAGTAGCCATAGTATTCAACACAAAATATGAGGCTAATCTTCTTGAATGGCAGTCGGTCTCAAGTAGAGTAATGTGGGCAAATATGAGAATGGGGAACTGGACAATGAGACTTATTTGTGCCTATGGCCCCACAGAAGGTTCTACTAAGGTAGAAGTGGAGGAAATTTTTGACGCTTTAGAAAAAGCAACTGACACAATGAAAAAGGAAAAGTGGGTCCTTGTTGGGGATCTAAATAGCAGAGTAGGAAATGATTGTGAGACATATAAAAATATTTTGGGAAAATTTGGAGAAAAGAGCAAAGCTAATAATAATGGCAAATATCTGTTGGATTTCTGCTCAGGACATGGACTGGTTATTACTAACACCATGTTCCAACATAAAAATGTGCACAAATTCACATGGAGAGAAGAGGCTAGGAATAAGAAAAGTCTCATTGACTATGTTATTGTTGATAGTGATGTTTTCTCCCTGTTGCAGGACCCCAGAGTGTACAGAGGATTTGAAATTGGAAGTGATCACTATTTAGTCTTGAGCAGGAAAAAATTGAATTTCATATTGAAAAGAATAACATGTAAGAAAGTTTTAAAGCGAATAAAAGTTGAGCAGCTCTCAGATGTGAACTGTAGACTAAAATACAGAAAGATTATTGAAAAGAAAATGAAAGAGTTTGAGAACAGGAATCAAACCTTGGAAATTCAGTGGCAAACTCTGAAGAAAACATTGATTGATTCTGCCAGAGAGGCATGTGGTGAGGTTGTGTGCAAGGATAAAAAAATCAGAACTCCCTGGTGGACACAGGAAGTTAAAGAGGAAGTGAAGGAAAAGAAGAAAGCATATCAAAAGTTCCTGGCAAATAAGTCAGCTTGTACTCTTACAGAATACAGAGACAAATGTAAGAAAGCTAAACAGTGTGTAAAACTAGCTAAACAAAAGTCATGGGAGGACTTTGGCAAGAATATAGAAAATAAATATCAAGAAGGTGGCAAAATATTCTGGAGGTTGTTGAAGAAGCTTAGGAATAGAGGAAAGAGTGCTGTAAAAGGAGTTAGAGATGATAAAGGTGACATGAAAACAGGAGAAAAAGATATCCTTGAAGTATGGAGTAATTACTTTGAAAAACTGCTAAATGAAACAAGCAGTGATGACAGCACAGTGATAAAAAACACTGACCAGGCATGTAGTCAGGAATACAAATCCATACTCGAAGTAGAAAAAAAGCCATCAAAGGCTTGAAATGTGGAAAGGCAGTAGGAGTAGATGATATTGGACCAGAAATGCTGAAGTATGGTGGTATAAAAGTCTTACAGTGGCTGCACTGCATAGTTCAGAAAGCCTGGACAGAGGGACGAATTCCCGATGATTGGAGTAGAGCTCTCATAGTACCCATATATAAAAAAGGGGAATAAAACTGAATGTGAGAATTACAGAGGTATTTCCCTACTGAGTGTTCCTGGCAAGATCTATGCAAGTATACTTGAGAAACGGTTGAGAAGAATTGTGGAAAAAAAGCTTGGTGAAGAACAAGCTGGATTCAGGCCAAATAGAGGCTGTCAGGATCAGATCTTCACTTTACGACAAATAATCGAGAAAGCTTGGGAATACAACAAAGATCTGTATTTAAGTTTTGTCGATTTGGAAAATCATATGACAAGGTGCCAAGAGAGAAGCTATTCAATATGCTGCAGTTATATGGTGTCAATGGGGCATTATATCAAGCAATACTTAGTCTTTATTTGAGTTGTAAGTCAGCAGTTAGAATTGAAGGAAGTACAGGAAGATGGTTTAATGTTAAATCTGGTGTGAGACAAGGATGTACATTATCCCCTCTGTTATTCATTATCTATATGGATCACATTATGAAGGAATGTGGTATTAAACCTGATATCAAAATTGGAGATGTTAATGTCAGCTCTTTGCTTTATGTGGATGATGTTATACTTCTAAATAAATCCGCTACAAGTCTGCAAGATTCTCTGACTAAATTGGATAGCTGTTGTAATAGATATGGTATGAAGGTCAGCAATAAAAAGACAAAGACAATGAAAATAGGCAGAATCATTGAAAATGTCAACTGTGTTGTGAATGGAGAACCTGTGGAACAAGTAAAACATTTCAGCTACTTAGGCATGATTTTTACTGAAGATGGTAAATTAAATATAGAAATAGACAACAGAATCAGCAAAGCTGGTATGGTGGGAAGTCAATTGAATAAATTCGTATGGAATAAGATAGAAATTAGTCGGAACACTAAATTAGCTGTATACAAGACAGTGTTCAAACCAGTTTTAACTTATGGATCTGAGAGCTGGGTCAGAAGTAAAACACTTGACCAAAGACTAGAGACCGCAGATATGAGAGTCCTGAGAAAGATTAGAGGCGTGAACAGATGGCATCAATGGCAATATCATATTAAAAATGAGGATATTAGGAAAGAACTTGACATTGTCAGCATCCAGGAATGCGTTAGCAGAGATAATCTCAGGTGGTATGGTCACTTAAATAGAATGGGAGAGGAAAGATTAGCAAAACAAGTGTTTTCTGCCAGGTTGGCAGGAAAACGACCCAGAGGAAGACCAAGATATAGGTGGATTGATATGGTACAAAGTGCCTTAGACGATAGAAATATAAGATTGATAATGTTGGAGTCTTGACAAGTAACAGACTGATTTGGAGGAAAATTGTAGATAGGAAGTTAGTAATGATGTAATTTTTTTCATGTAGTACTATCATATCCTGTACACCCCTTGAGGGTACATAGCAGGAATTTGATGATGATGAACTAATAGCTAAATTGATAATACATATAATTTAATATAGTTTTTATTTTACTGTGGACCGCACAAAATCACGTTACAGGCCGCATGCAGCCCACAGGCCTGCTGTTGGCCACCTATGATCTAGAGGAAGCAGTATTAAATTGTACACCAAGGGGAAGGAGGGCTAATCAGGTAGAAGTTAGATGGATGAGTAATATCATTAAGCATGAGTTGCTTAATGATATTACTGTGGAGGGTATACAAAGAAAAAGGTGACCAGCATGGCAAGGAAGACAAAATCAGATTATGAGAAGAATCTACATGAGCAAGATAAAGAAAATCCCAAAGAGTTCTTTTATTATGTAGCAAGTAAGAGGAAGAATGACAATGGAAGATTAACCTTAATGAGTGATGATGGTCATATGGTGACAGAAGCAGATAAAATAGATGGGTTACTCAGTGACCACTTTGTAAGGGTATATCATCCTAGTGATGTTACTGCTTTATTCAATGTGACAAACACTAATGTAGGAACAGATGTGGATGAATTGGAGGTTCTTAGAATATAGCAGAATCTCAATGTAAATACAGCTGTGGGATTAGATGGGATATCAGCTAGGGTATTTCAAGAATATGCAAGGAAACTGGCAAAGCTTTTGACTAGGCTCTTTAATTTTAAGTTTCAGCTTTGGTAGAGTTCCAAGAGAGTGGAAAGAGGTCAAAATAATTCTTTCTTTTAGGCTTACATGGTGATCCGAATGCATTTTTGAAAATTACGGAGACAACTACCGTGTTTGAATAAAAACTTTAGTTTAATGTAACTAAAATCTACATTCGACATTTTGACCTTTATGTCAAGGTCATCTTCTGGAGCATACAACTATACACAGGAAACAAGCTACACTACAATCAAACTGGTTTGTTAAAGACACTGACCAAGGGTTGGTAATGCATTAGTAATTTATTAACTTTTTATAATAGAGTAATAACAGCTGAGTTGGATAAAGGAAATGGTTAGATGATGATATTGCTGAATTTTGGAAAGGCGTTTGACAGAATACCAAATGGAACTCTGTTACACAAATCAGAACAAATAGGGATGGATGTGACACTGGTTAAGTGGATGCTGGAGAGATATCAAAAAGTAGGATATGGAGGGACAGAATCAAGACAAAGACAGGTGACTAGGGTGTGCTGCAAGGTTCAGTGCTGGGACCATTGCTTTTAATTGATACATAAATGATATAGGAAATAACCTGAAAGGAAATATTCAGTTGTTTGCTGATGATGCAAAATTAGGTGGAGTAATAGTTAATAAAACAGGCTGTCAGTATTATTATTATTATTACTTGACACCTCCAGGGAGTTAGAGACTCACCGAGGGAGGGCACTTGCTCTACAACTCTCCATCTCCACCACTCAGTCCACTACAGTGAACTGCATCATCTACACCAATGCCATCTACTGTCCACCACAACCACTACTATTTTCACAGACAATCACAAACATCCATGCCCATGGTGGGATTCGAACCTGCAGCCTTTTGGCTGGAGAGTGGATACGCTGACCACTTGGCCAACCAGTATGGGCAAAAGTTAACAGGTGTCAAGTTTAATGTCAAGAAATGTAAGGTTATGCATTTTGGGATAAATAGATTACAAGCCATGTATCACATCAATGCCACTGTACTCCAGGAAATAGATGAAGCTAGAGATTTAAGGGTGATGGTGGTAGACAGAGAGTTAAAGTTTAGAGGACATATTACTAAGGTTTGCTAAGGTAGCCCATAAGATTACTTGGCTATTGAAGAACACATTAACAAGTAGAGATAAGGAAGTTGTTATTCCTCCTTATAAGGCCTTGATATCCACATTTGGATTACTGTGCTCAAGTCTGGTCCCCTGGGTTTCCCATGGATGAAGAAGCAGTGAAGAGGATTCAGAGGTGATTGACCAAGATAGTGAATGGCCTGTGGAATGTTCTCTATGAGGACAGATTGAAGGTGTGTGTGGATTGCAGAAGTTGGTTGATAGGAGAAAAAGAGGGGGATATGATAGAAACATTTAAGTTGCTTAAAAGGCTACATAGAATAGATACAGGGTAAATATTTCAGCATTTGGCTAGAGAGAGACCAGAACAAGGGATCATGCCTGGAAGTTGAATAAGGGTGTGGTTAGTAGGGGTGTCAAAAGTATAGGTGGTGAGAGGGCTTATATGCTGCCAACCCAGAGAGGTATACTGGTGGTTACTTAGCAACTGGAAGAGCCACCCAAGCCAGTTTGGTCTCATTTGGGTAGGAACCAGACTAAGTGAGCTACCCTGGAAAAGGAAAATAGCACATTCCAGTACTGGCATGAGGCTGAAGATATGCAATATCACCAAAGGGGCTCATGCCTGGATAGCTATTTGGCATGGCTGAATCAGCATTATTGGCAATAGCTCTGTGGTAGAGAAGGCAAAAGGAAACCACTCAACTATCCCCCCTCCCTTCAAGGGAGGATAGGCGAGTCACCTGTCACACCACTAGTCACCTGTTTTCATCTCAATTCTGCCCCTTCATATATTTTTGATATCTATCCAGCAGTCACCCTCTTGTTTGCTTCACCAGTGCCATACCCATCCCCATTTGTTCTAATTTGCATAACAGAGTTCCATGTGATATTCTGTCAAATGCCTTTGCAAAATCCAGAAACATTGTGTAGCCATTTCTTTTATCCAACTCAGCTGCTACTCTATTATAAAAAGTTAGTAATTTACTAAGGCATGACTGATCCTTCACAAAGCCATGCTGACCCTCATACAGTATCATATTTTAATCCACCTATTCTTGAATTCCCTTTTTGACCAATTTTTCCAGTAGTACTTTTCCACCATGCCTGAGATACTGATCGGTCTCTAATTTGCTACTGCAGTCTTAGAACCTCCCTTATGCAATGGAATTATTTTGCTCTCTTTCCACTCCTTTAGAACTCTACCAGAGACTTGAATTAAAGAGCCTAGTCAGAGGCATTGCCAGTTCCCTTGCACATTCTCGCAAAACCCAAGCTGATATCCCATCTAATCCAAAAACAACCATATTTACATTGAGATTCTATAATATCCTAAGAATCTCCAATCCATCCACCTCTGTTCCCATATATGTTAAAATGTTAAAGCAGTAACCTCACTAGGATGATATACCCTAGCAAAGTGGTCACTCAGTAACTCAGCTATTTTATCTGCTTCTTTCACTTCATGACCATCGCTCATTAAGGTTAATCTTCCTCTTACTTGCCACATAATAAAAGAACTCCAAGCAGTCAAAGAATTTTCCTTTGACTGCTTGGCTATATTCTTCTCATAATGTGATTTTGCCTTCCTTGCCATGCTGGTCACCTTTCTCTTTTCATATACCCTCCACAGCATTTTCTGCAGTTCGTGCTTAATGATATTACTCGTTCATCTAACTTTTACCTGATTAACCCTCCTTACCTTAGGTATACAATTTAATATTGCTTCTGCTAGACGACCCTTAACTATCTCACAAGCACTATTAACATCCTTACCCTGCAGTGTTTTATGCCATGGCACAGATTTAAGCTTCTTCCTAAGCTTAATCACCTGCCTTCTAGTTCCACATATACCCTTTCTTGACAGAATATTCCTCATGTTGTACAATATTCCAACTAAACTGCATGGTCACATTCACCAATCAGGGGCAATGTGGTCACATTGGCAATGACAGAATGATTTAGGTCCATAAAATTCATGAAATGAATTTTATGGACCTAATTAAAAATTAATAAATAATTAATAAAAATTAATACCTTAAATGATAAGGTAATCGTTGTGTTCCTAATCTAGGTTAGAAAATGGCATTTTCTTATTCATCACTCTGCAAATTGATGACCTGATAAAGGTAATTTGATTGTTGTACTTGCGAACAAAGACTCATACTCATAATCTAGCAAGTACAACATAATTAAAGGTGATGTACACATTCTACAGAAAGATTTAAATAAATTGGGCAAAAGGTAATAATTGTAAATTTATTGTTGCAAAATATAAGTTGTCAGTTCAGGTTGAAAAGGTTACACACCGTATCATACTGATTGGTACTGGATTGCAAGAAATTGATGAGGCTAGGGATTTGGGGGTAATGATGGACAAAGATTCCAGAGGGCATATCGAAAAAGTTGATAAAATACTCTGGAAAAAGACTGGATTACTCGGAAGTTGAAAAACAGGCTAACAAAGTAAGGATAAGGGAAGTTATTATCCCTCTAAGGCTATGATTTGGCCCATCTTGACTAATGTGCACAGATCTGAACACCTGGGTTTCTTGGGGGATCAGGAGAGGTTGGTGAGAATTTAGAGATGAGTGACCAAAACGCTGACCTGCTAATGCCCATAGAGGGTGCACCACCTAGATAGGACTCTAGTTTCACTCACTATTGTATGTGTGCATGTTGTTACAAAAGATTGTTTATAATCCCTGAAGATGTCTCTGTGACCGAGACGAAATATTGGAAGTATTAAAATTAGTTTTAATCCTTTCTCAGTGCTGATAATATTCCATTAAACCTCCAACATATATATATATAAAAGCCTTAAATCGAGGCAGTATTCTCGAGGCAGCTGACTCGAGTGTGTCAGGCTGCTTGGATATCTGGGCAAGTACCAAAGCAGTAGCAGACAGGCATAATAATACCAGTCTTCAAGAAAGGAGACCAGAGAGATTGCAGCAACTATCATGGCATCTCTCTGCTCAGCCTGCCTGGGAAAGTATATGCTAGGTGCTTTGAGAAATCTTGGGAATATGCCAAGAATGTCTACACATGTTTTGTGAACTTGGAGAAGGCATATGACCGGGTTCCTCAGGATAAGCTTTGGCGACAAGCTAATATTTGGAGTAGATGGCCAAGTTTCAGCTGCCAACAAGTCACTGTATGAATGCCTGAAGTTTTGTGTCAGGGTAAACAGCACAAAGTCTGAAACTTTCACAGTCTCCATTGGTCTCTGCCAAGGATGTGTTCTGTCACCCCTCCTTTTCATAATATTTATGGACTGGATTGATAGGCACAGCTGAAGCAGTGAGTGTGTCAGAATTGGAAGACGTAGCATGTGACGTCTGCTTTTTGCAGATGACCTAGTTCTGCTTAGCTCTGCCACAGATAACCTTCAGCAGACCCTGGATAGGTTTGTAGCTGTTTGTCCAGAAGCCGGGATGAAGATCCGCGTGGCCAAAACAGAAACATTTGTGGTCTCGAGACAACCATCCAGTGCACTCTACATGTGAGTGGAGTCCCACTGAGGCAGGTGGAGAAGTTTAAATACCTTGGGTCCATATTCAAGAGTGATGGTAAGTGGGATGTAGAGCTACTCGAATTGGATCAGCAGTGCAATATTGCGGGAGCTTGGCCTTTTGGTAGTATTGAAGAGTTAAGCCAGAAGGCAAAGCTGGCTGTCTTCAATACAGTCTATGTCCCTATCCTCACCTATGGTCATGAGAGCTGGGTAATGACCGAAAGAATGCGGACATGAATCCAAGCAGCTGAAATGAGGTTCCTTCAAGGGGTTGTGGGCTGACAAGACTTGAAAAGGTCAGAAGCTCTGCAATTCAGGAAACTCTCAATACTCAGCCACTGCTTCTCCGTGTTGAGAGATCACAGTTACGATGGTATGGGCACCTGGTCAGAATGCCACAAGAGAGGCTCTCCCAGCAGGCTCTCTTTGCCAAGGTGGGAGGCCACGCGAACAGCCAAGGACTCGCTGGATAGACTACATCCAAAACCTTGGGTGGACTTGTCTGGGAGTCCCACCAGATCACCTGAGATTGATGGTAGAGGATCGTGACCATTGGAAGTCCCTCTTGCAGCTGCTGTCCCCACAACCCAATTAAGAAAGTGGGCCTTGATGATGGATGGATGGAGATATATATATTCAATAACTAAGTTATTGAAGGGGTTTTATAAAATTGATGCAAAGGAAATTTTTCAGTATATGACAAATAGAGAACTGGGGGGGGGGGGGAGGTCATCCATGGAAGTTGTGTAAAAGTGTGGTTAGTAAGTGTGTGCAGACTAAATCTTTTGCATGGAGAGTGATAAATGAGTAGTAGAATGGATTGCCAGAATTAGTCGCGAGTGCTCTGACAGTGAATGAGTTCAAGGAAAGGTGATAGGTTTTGTGTGTATAAACATTAGCATGGGTCTCCCATGATAAGTTCTCTGGACTCCATGGAAATGTGCCATATAATAATAACAATTCTCACGGCAGGATGCTGCAAACAAAACGTCATCAAATGGCTACCTTACTGGACCAGATAATTGTATGGAACAACCCAGTCCATGGAACACCCTTTTTCTTGCCCCCTTCTTCATTCACCTTGCACAAAAGAGGACCCCATATCCTGCACAGAAAGAGCAGTTTATTTCGTAAAATTCTGGAGGAATATCTGACCATATTTATTGTATATAATTTATTGTATAGTTTCTTTTTCCTTCATATTTTACTTATTATTCCCTGTATAATTTACCTACTAAATTTAAGCTTTCTCATTTGTAATGTATCCTAATTTGTTGTAAATAATGTTGTACCATTACTTACTACTGTACCACTTATGTTTGAATACGAAATAAATACTTCTAACGTTAAGAAAAACCCACCCTTGAATGAAGATTGTTCACAGATGACAGTTAAATCTGCTTATATTTAAAAAAAAATAAAAATA